>NC_041381.1:198934107-198948825 GCF_002162155.2 Triticum dicoccoides
CGCGGCGGCTCAGCTCGCCGGCGGGAGGAGCAGAACGGTGCCCCGGTGGAGATCCGACGAAGGGCGGCGCCGGCGAGGCGCCCGACGGCGGCGGCGGCGGCGCACGCCGGCGAGGAGGCGGGCGAGGCGGCGAACGGGCCTGCGCGGGCCCGTGATGGGCTCCGCAGGCCTGGCGCGGGGCAGACGGCGGCGGAGACACGCGGCGCGCGGAGGTTGGCTGCGGACGCGGCGGCGATGACGTGGCGCGATGCCATTGGACGGAGGGACGTGGCCGGCGGACATGTCCGGGCGGATCCGGACGTGTCCGGCGGCAGAGGAAGAAAACTAGGGTTTCGCCCGTAATTTCGTAGGGGAAGGCTAATTTATAGGTAGAGGGAGCTATGAGAGTCCAAATGAGGAGCGGTTTTCGGCCATGCGATCGTGATCGAACGACCGAGAGTATGGAGGGGGGTTAGATGGGTTTTGGGCCACTTTGGAAGGGGTGTTGGGCTGCAAAGAGAGAGGGGGCTTTACGGTTACCCGGTTAACCGTTGGAGTACCAAACGAACTCCAAATGGCACGAAACTTGACAGGCGGTCTACCGGTGCTATTCCAAGGCCACTTGGCAAGACTCGGACCATTCTGAGAACGTTTAACACCCGCTCACAACGAGAGATGAAAGGGGAACGCCGGAGGGCATAGGAGCGCCGGATTGCAAAACGGACAACGGGGAAACTGCTCGAATGCATGAGACGAACACGTATGCAAAATGAAATGCACATGATGACATGATAAAATGCAACACACAAGCAAACGATATGGAAACGACGGCGAATAACTGGCAGACACCTGGCGCATCGGATCCGAGGTGTTACAGCCGGACTCTGAACCTCCTACACCCCATTTAATCGAATCCGATTGGGTGCTGATCATGGAGTTCACCGTTGCGGACATCTTTCAACACTCACCTTTCGGCGACATCCTGAGTTCGCTAAAGTATCTCTCATTATCAGGAGAGCCCTGGCCGGAGTGCGGTCAGGACGGTTGGGATGTGGACGACGAAGAAATTCAAGGCCCACCCACCACCCACTTAGTAGCCACTGTCGATGATTTAACCGACACGCTAGACTTCGACTCCGAAGACATCGACAGCATGGACGACGATGCCGGAGACGACCAAGAACCAGCGCCCACTGGGCACTGGAAAGCCACCTCAACTCACGACGTATACATGGTGGATACACCAAAAGGAAACGATAACGAGGAACAACGGGACGCGGCGAAGGATAATTCCCCCGAAAAACAACCAAAACAGCGACGCATGCGTGGCCCGAAATCCCGCCTCAATAACAACGGCACCCATACTGACCCAGCCGTAGAGCAGGGTGAACCAGTGGACGAGCAGCCCATTCCCGGCGAAAACAGTAGTCCAGACGATCTCACACCGGACACATCACCGGAGCACAAGAACCTTCACAGAAGGCTCGTCGCCACTGCAAGAAGTTTGAAGAAGCAAAAGCGGAAGCTCAAAACAGCGGAAGGCGTACTCAGAATGAGATGGAGCAAAGTACTCAAGACCGCAGATAAATACGGCGATAGTCACCAAGCAAAGAGCTACCCGAAGCGCAAGCTGTTGCCTGAATTTGACGAGGAGGCCGTAGAGCCCCCACAATCAAAAAAGAAAGAGGCCGCCTGGCTGGATAGACGACCAGATAACAGGCTAAGAGCGGCAAGCGGCGCCGCACACAATCCAGCACACGGTCCACATAAGGATCCTCCCAAAAAGGATGGCCTGGTCAGGTCCATCTATAGGACAAAAAAGAAGGCTCCAGGAAGCAACACAACCTGCAGAGTGTTCGAAGATAACGACACACCTAAATACAGGGGCGCCGCACACCCACTATGTTTCACCGATGAGGTACTGGATCATGAATTTCCAGCGGGATTCAAGCCCGTAAACATAGAGGCATATGATGGAACAACAAACCCCGGAGTCTGGATTGAGGATTATATCCTACACATACATATGGATAGAGGAGACGATCTCCATGCCATAAAATACCTACCCCTCAAGCTCAAAGGGCCAGCACGGCATTGGCTCAAAAGCCTCCCAGAAAATACCATCGGAAGTTGGGAAGAGCTTGAGGATGCATTTCGACCAAATTTTCAGGGAACTTATGTCCACCCTCCGGATGCAGACGATTTAAGTCACATATCTCAACAGCCCGGGGAGTCAGCACGCAAATTCTGGAGTAGGTTCCTCACCAAAAAGAACCAAATAGTCGACTATCCGGACGCCGAAGCCTTAGCAGACTTTAAACATACCGTCCGAGACGAATGGCTCGCCAGACACCTCGGCCAGGAAAAACCAAGAACAATGGCCACGCTAACAAGCCTCATGACCCGCTTTTGTGCGGGGGAAGATAGCTGGCTAGCAAGATGCAGCACCAGCGACCCGAGTACATACGAGGTCAGGGATGGAAATGGGAAATCACGACGCAGAAAAGATCAGCGCCGGAATAAGGAAAATGGCCCAAATAGCACGACGGTCAATGCCGGATTCAAAAGCTCTCGGCCGAATAACAAAACACTGCCCCTTAAGGACAACAGCGACGAGCTATCCAACCTAAAAAACATCTTGGATAGGATATGTCAAATCCACAGTACCCCCGGGAAGCCTGCAAACCATACCCACAGAGATTGTTGGGTCTTCAAGCAGTCCGGCTGACTTAACGCCGAACACAAGGGGCTCAACACACCAAGTGAAGACGATGACGAATCCCACAAGCAGCAGGCCGTAAAACAGAAGACTCTCCCACTAGAAGTCAAAACAGTGAACTCACTTCATGTGATAAATAGTGCAGCAACTACTAAAACACGCGCCGCACGATCCAGCCAAGCGGAGATCCGAAATTGGATGTCAAACCCAATTACTTTCGACCATCAGGATTACTCCAGAAGTATTCAAAATGCAGGAGGGACTGCTTTGATATTGGATCCCATAATAGACGGACTACAATTCACACAAGTCCTAATGGATGGCGGAAGTGATATAAACCTGCTATACCAGGACACCATCCGCAGAACGGGGATAGACCCTACCAAAATTTGCCATAGCAACACTTCCTTCAAAGGAGTGACGCCAGGCCTTTATGCCAATTGTACAGGCTCTGTACTACTAAAGGTTGTGTTCGGCTCATCCGACAACTTCCGTCGCGAAAAGCTAATCTTCCATATCGCCCCATTCAAAAGTAGCCATCAAGCACTACTGGGATGCGAAGCTTTCGCCCGCTTTAACGCAATACCGCATTACGCGTCTCTTACACTCAAAATGCCCGGTCCACGCGGCATAATCTCATTAAAGGGTAACTCTGAGTGTTCCTCGACCACGGAAAACGTGAGACTGCCTTGACAGCCACACAATAATCGAACCTTGCTGATTAAAGCCCCTAAAAACAGGTCATTTAGACCTCGGACACAGTTAGGCGAGTCCGGCATAAATAAACAAGGGGCTTCCTAGCCGCATACCTCTTTCCAAGAGGCTGCACGCATAAACAATGAGAGCCAATAAAGCTCAATTTTATTCATCTTCCAAATCATACTCTGTTTTCAATACATTTTTTGCACGATATTTTTTCCAAACTAAGTTCTTCTCTTTTATAGATGAACCACGTGCTACACCCGTCCAGGATACAGCACAACGGAGACACACGCGCAGACGTGCAGCAGGGACCCGCTGCAAGGATTCTTTTCAGATTAAGACCCTGCGGAAACCTTTCTTACTGTCTCTTGTTGATATTCATCCCCGATTTCCTACCATAACCGAGGAGGAGGCTGGCGTTTTGGCATCGGCCGCGTCAGAAGTTCTCGCCTGTACCTGGACACTAGGGGCTTAGGGCATTGTTCTGCCCGTTATCATAAAGTCCGAATACCTTAGGGAGTGTTCGGCGTCTCGAGTTAGGCCTTATATGCATCAGCTCCAAATCATGTCTTTGGTCAAATGTTGGGTTTGCCCGGCTCCTGTGTTTTGCTGCCTTACGTTCCGCTCCATCGGCTAACACAACACCAGGAGAACTACTGCGATTGTGCCCCAGTTCGGCCGGGCGAGCACCTCAGTAGAGAAAGCCGAAAACTGACTGTCATGATATAGCGAGAGACTGGTCAACCACTCGATCGACTATTGGAATGTTTAGAATTCCTCTGCTTTGACGAAGGACTGCTTCCCGGTTAGGCACACACGCGCCCCGAGTTCAGAGAGCATGATGCTTCTAGGGGCTATATCGTAGCCCCACCATCGAGCTCCTATGGCTAAGTGAAAGTGATAAAGCATTATAGTCTGGTTGCCTAGTTTGCTATGCTATCACCTCCTTCAAAGGACCAAGACGTTGGATTAAGTGTGAAAATGCACTTTTTTTGCAAACACCCCCGCACCATGTGCGTGGGGGCTGAAGCCAAAGACTGCCAGCTTTCAGGTTATAAATACAAATACATTAACGGCCACACAGGAGATATTTCAATACTTGAATGCACAAGTATAAAAAGTTGTTACATTATAAATATGATCTCACAAATCGTACATGTCATTTGAACATGACATTTTTCGAGCACTGCGACTCTATTAAACGAGCGCCCTGCAGGACTTCCTCAAAATAGTGCTTGGTGGGTAATCGGCTCTCGTCCGAACCCCGGGACGCAACATCGCTGGCATTCATCTCCGCCCAGTATGTCTTAACACGGGCAAGATCCATCCGTGCACCCTCTATGCAGGCCGACCGCTTCATCGCCTTGATATGCGGCACCGCCCCAAGGAATTGCTGCAATAAACCAAAATAACTCTTTGGCTTGGGCCTTTCCGGCCATAGATGAGCCACCACATTCGTCATGGCAAGTCCGGACAATCTATTCAGCTCAGCCCACTCAGCCAACCGATCGGTCAACGGAAGTGGACGCTCCGGACTATGGAATTGAGACCACAAAATCTCTTCCATTTCATGATCCTTCTGACTTCGAAAGTGCACAAATGCGTCCGCCGCACTCGCCGCCAAATCCAGATAAGGATCCTCCACACTCCACAACTGGCCCAACTGAGCATACTTCAGAACCGTGAACTTCCTACGCAACAGAAAGGGCTTTCCAGCCGCAATGTCTCCGGCCTGACGCAGTTCCTCCTTTATAGCATACTTTGGAACGGGCATACTTCGGAACCGTGAACTTCCTACGCAATAGAAAGGGCTTTCCAGCCGCAATGTCTCCGGCCTGACGCAGTTCCTCCTTTATAGCCCGCATTGCAGAACGGGCATCCTTGGCTTCGGCGGTAGCCTTCTTCAGGCCCTCCTGCTCCGCTTGGCGTTCTCTTTCAAGAACCTCATAGCGGTCGGTAGCATATTTTAATTTCACGGCCATTACGGCCATTTCCTCCCTACTTCGGCAGTAAGCAGCTTTTTCGGCTTTTAGCTCCTCCGCTGCCTTCGAGGCAGCCGCATCACTTTTTCTGGCTTGCTCCTTGGCTCGAGCAAGCTCTGCCCGAAGGTCTTCCACAGCAGCGGCACCATCTGCATCAAGCATACATGTTGTAAGGAATGGGCGTCAGCTCCCTTACCAGGTGACCGCGGAGAAGCCACCTACCTTGTGACTCGTCAAGTCGTTTATTGACCAGCGCGATGTCCGCATCCGCAACGTCGAGTTGCCGCTTCAGCTCGGCAACTCTATCAGTCTGGCTGGCCACCGAACGTCCCGCCACCTGCATAGGAAAGGCGACATTTTGTAACTGAGATTATGATCCTCGACATGCTGTCACTTTCGACAAACATACCGAGTCTCAGGGGCTACTATCTATACAGGGCGCACTCTATGTGCAAAACTGTCAAAAGGTATGTCATTTTTTGCGTACCTCAAACCCCGTCAGTAAACTTCTGACGTCCTCATGCAATCCACTCTCAGCGGATGAGATCCTTTCAATCACCGTACTCAGTAATGCGCGGTGATCTTCTGAGAGAGACGCCCTCTCGAGCAAACCCTGCAGCTCCACCGGCCGTACTCCAGTGGGTGCCGAACTTCCCGGCCCCGCCGGACTCAGGGAGACCCTCTGTGACGACACCTCAGGGTCGTCCGCCCCGCCTGACGGGGCGGCAAATGGAGGCGTTTCGCTCTCCATCATCTCCGCACGAAGGTCCCCCGAGGACGAGCTCTGCTGAGAAGGGCTGAGATCCGAACTACAAGGTAAAAACTTCGGTTATCCTTAGAAATAAAATAGGGATGTCCCTTATGACAAAACTTCCCTTTATTCTACTTACGGCTCACTGGAGGGCTGATTCCTTTGGGGAGACTGTGCGGCTGGGACTCCTCCTGGCACAGGACCTTCCGGTGCAGATTTCTTTCCTCGCTTCGAGGCTTGGGCCTCCGGGTTTTCGGAAGCGGTCCTCTTCTCCCCCTGGAGGGAGGGATTCTTGATTCCCCTTACTGAGAGCCTCCTTAACAGAGGTGGTAGTTTCCCTGTTCCCCCCTTCGCCCTCCTCCGAAGGCGCTACCGCCAACATTTTGATTAACACGGCATGGTCTCAGGGAGGGGGGCCGGACACCGTATCAGTTTTGCTTGCGCTATCCACTCCTGTTCAAGGGATAGCCGGTTAAAAGGCAAATCCATGATAAATAAATGGATGATATGTCCAGACACAGGGCTACTTACTTGAGTATCCGGGCGATTGCAGCTTAGGCCAACGTCCTTGGTCAAGTCCGGACACACTTCTTGTGATTCGAAGAACAGTTTGTACATCTCCACGGGTTTTGTACCCATGAAGTGTTGGAGAGCTCGTGGTCCCTCCGTATTGAATTCCCACAGGCGGAGGGGGCGACGTTTGCAGGGAAGAAGACACCGGATCAGCATAACCTGCGTCACTACGACCAGATTGATCTCCCTCTCTTGGAGATCTTGAATCCGGCCCTGCAATAGGGGTACGTCCTTGGACGCCCCCCAGTCGAACCCTTTGTTGACCCACGACGTCAGCCACTGTGGAGGGCCCGAGCGAAAGGCAGGCGGCGGCCTCTGCCTGCTGCCCCTGGGAGCGGTGATATAGAACCACCCCTGTTGCCACAAGCCGAGCTCCTCCTGAAAAGAGCCCTCGGGCCATGGAGCATCGGCCCTCTTGCTTATAACCGCCCCGCCGCACTCTGCCTGACGCCCCTCAATCATCTTCGGCTCCACATTGAAGGTTTTGAGCCACAAACCAAAGTGAGGGGTAGTGCGGAGGAAGGCTTCGCAGACGACAATAAATGAGGAGATGTGGAGGATAGACTCCAGAGCCAAGTCATGGAATTCCAGCCCATAGTAAAACAGGAGCCTCCTCACGAAGGGATCCATCGGGAAGCCTAAACCCCGACGGAGGTGAGACACGAACACGACACTCTCGCCAGGCTTAGGAGTAGGAATGACTTGCCCTTGGGCAGGCAACCTATGCAAAATCTCGTAGGTTAGGTACCTGGCGTCTCTCAGCTTTAGCACGTCCTCTTCTGTGACGGAGGAGGGCATCCACCGGCCCTGTAGGTCGGAGCCGGACATTGTCGAAGGTCCAAACTTCCTGAATCTGGAGCCCTGGGTGTTGGAACTCGGGGCGAGGGGCGGATTCGATTGAGGATTGAAGGAAAGGAATGGGCCTTGGTCTCATTATAAAGAGGGCGAATACCAAGAGCCGTCCCCGTGACCGTTTGGAACTCGCCTTCGATGGAGGGGGCGTGGCAACGGGCGCGGTTGGGTTACCCACGTCCGTATTTATGAGAATCCCGGGATAAGGGGAACACGATCTCTGCTTCGACAAGACGTGCCAAGGAAACCGCTTTGCTAAACGCGCTGAGGTGGTATCATAAAAACGATTCAAGTAAAGCTTGGTTGTGGTGTGACATCACGCCACGGAATACGTCAGCAGATTGAACTTGTGTAAATATTATTCTCTCTACGATGGAATGTGGAATTTATTTTGCAAAGCCGGACACTATCCTGGTGTTCACAATCTTCTACAAATTATTCGGAGGAGGAACCCGCCTTGCAATGCCGAGGAAAATATGCGCGCCGGACTCGTCGTCATTGAAGCCTGGTTCAGGGGCTACTGAGGGAGTCCTGGACTAGGGGGTGTCCGGATAGCCGAACTATCATCATCGGCCGGACTCCAAGACTATGAAGATACAAGATTGAAGACTTCGTCCCATGTCCGGATGGGACTTTCCTTGGCGTGGAAGGCAAGCTTGGCGATACGGATATGTTGATCTCCTACCATTGTAACCGACTCTGTGTAACCCTAGCCCTCTCCGGTGTCTATATAAACCGGATGGTTTTAGTCCATAGGACGAACAACAATCATACCATAGGCTAGCTTCTAGGGTTTAGCCTCCTTAATCTCGTGGTAGATCTACTCTTGTAATACCCACATCATCAATATCAATCAAGCAAGACATAGGGTTTTACCTCCATCAAGAGGGCCCGAACCTGGGTAAAACATCGTGTCCCTTGTCTCCTATTACCATCCGCCTAGACGCACAGTTGGGGACCCCTACCCAAGATCCGCCGTTTTGACACCGACACCAACCTTATAGTAAAATTGCAGTAGCCAAGGCATTTGAACTGTCGCCGTCCCTCGTCCACCCCCATCTCCGCCAACCATTACTAAAAATTTCAGTAGCCATGGCGTATCCTCAACCACCACAACCCCCCCATCACCACAGTACCCCCACCCGCCCCCTCCCCCCTAGAACCCTAGCTCGCGGCCGCCGACGACGACGTCGCCAACCCATGCCGGTCTGCCCATTGCTCCTAGCTTAGATAATAATGTTTAGGTTACCCAGCGATTCCCATACCATCGCCCCACTCCCCTGAGTTTTTAGATGAGGCCCGTGGTGTCCCTCCCTGATAGATCCACATCTCCTGCTCTACAATGTCACAGCCTAAGCTCGACCACGTATCCTTGGGAGCCCGACGAGCATTCAGCCAAGAAGTGGTTTATCATGGCCTCTCCGGCGGACGTTGGCAAGGTGGCCGCCATTCGCCCCGACCTGTCGATCCCGGAGCAACACGTCAACGAAGAAGCCGGCGAAGATGTTGACTATGGTGCCATGTCAAAGGCTTCATGTCAGCGGGCTCGCGTATTATTGTATCTCGGGAAAGCTGGCTATGACATCAAGCTCGTCGACAGCGACGGCTTCACGCGGGCCATGTCAGAGGTTACGTGGTCCATCCCTAACCCCTCTGGTTCAACCACCGTCGATCTCTTCGGCGGCCTTGCCGCTGATCTCCTCCGCTAAGAGGTCAAGGATTTGCGATCCTTATACGCCATCGAGCCCATTTTGTTATTTCTGAAGGACACGTTCTACGGCGGCGGCTTGGAATCCTCAATTGCCAAGTTAGATATCATCGACCACGACTACAAGGAGGGCACCCACAAAGGTTCTTCCACCATGGGTCTATGCTCTTCCATCTGGAAGGATCCCATCCATGAAATTCGAGTCAACATCCTATCATCAAATCTTACCTTTTCTAGCTTGCCAACCTGTATCCTTTGTTGTAGTAGCATTTGTCGTGCGGTGCTATAACTGTGCTGTGTTTAATTATTTTAGTTATGAAAAAATGTATTGTTCAATAGGGCTATATGATATTTAAGTATGAATTGTCCACTTTAGTTTCACGAATGGTTATATTTGGTTGTTTATAGTGAGTAGATGCCTTGTTTATCTGTATTAGGTTGTTAGGTTGGTTGCAGTGAGCATTTTTCTAGTTATCGAGTCGATGCCTTGTTTATATGTATTTTGTCTTAGTTTGGTTGCAGTGAGCATTTGTCCAGTTATCAAGAAGATGCCTTGTTTATCTATATTTGGTTTTTAGGTTGCTTTTGTTACCATTTGTCCAATTTTCAACCAGATGCCTTGTTTATCTGTGTTTGCTTGTTAGGTCGGTTGCAGTGAGCATTTGTCCAGTTTTCATGCATATGCCCTGTTTATCTATATTTGCTTGTTAGGTTGGTTCCAGTGAGAATCTGTCCAGTTTTCAATGGCTATATTTGGTTGTTATACTGATCATTTATGCCTTGTTTATTTCAGTCATTCACAATGTGTTGTTCATTATGTGCAAGTCGGAATTGCGCCGCTCGATTGCATCAATACCCGTTTCAAGGGCTATATTTGGTTCCAGTTAAGCTTGGTGTAGTTAACACATGCCCTTTATTTCAGTTTTACACATTTATCTAGTGATGTTAAGCATTACCTATGTTCTATTCATTTTCAACAACACCAGTTTGAATTGCAATATTTGATGGCTGTTGAGCCTGCTGTTGATAACATTGCCTTCCATTTTATATATGCTTTAACAGCATGCTAAAACCAACGCATTCAAGCTATCATTTGGAGATGATATTGTTTACCTTTGCTATATTTGTTTGATGTTAAGGTTGTCATACTTATCATGCCTTTGCACTACTTTTGCAAGACAACAACGAGAGTGGCCACCATTTTTCGCTGAGGTTAGCTTCATCCCTCAACTTGTACTCCCCCGTTGTTCCATAATGTAGTGCATATAGATCCAGGCCTGGGCACTTGTTAGCTTCTAATATTGACTTGTTGCTTGTAGGTACATATGCCCTTGGCAAGGATCCATGCATCGACCCTTTTTGCGTATGGGGCAATGAGATATTCATGAACAAGCATCAAGTGAGGAAACTGATAAGGATTATTAGCAAAAAAGATATGAATGGTGGCAGTCAAATTATTTGTTTATGCTCTATCCAACACAACAGTGAGCTGTAGGATGGTAACTACAAACTCTGCAGCCTTCTCTTTTTACTGCCCATAATGAGTTGTTAGACAACAATGTCTGAATCTTTTTCATTCGTAGTGGTTCCGGAAGCAGTTTACTCAAGATTACCTCACAAAGTACATGATTGGTGGACACGCAATGAAGGTTAAAATATTTCATCCAGACTACAATAACACTACAAAAAAATACACTTCCATGATGATATGTGTTTGTCACAGTAGGTCGCGTTTTTTGTCATGCATGTACATCCATGACGATTTTATGACAGAATCAAGATAGTCATACCTGTGCTGTCGTAGAAGTGTTCCATGACATTACCAAAATTATCATATCGGAAGTGTCCACTTCCATGATGATAAATCGTGTGTCATAGAAGTGTTTTCGTCAAGGGTGACCGACACGTGGCATCCACCGTAACGGAACGTCGTTAAGCTATCGGGTCCGATTTTGGATCCGATAACCCGTTAATAGCCCCGGTCGATGGGGATTTTCCACGTGTAAAATCATCATTGGCTGGAGGAAACACGTGTCGGCTCACCGTCGGGACAGATGTCATCCACTCATTGACCAAAGGCGCCTATGATATGTCGACACATGGCACGGCCCAACAGAGGCCCATTCTTGTGAAAAGGCCGGCCCGTTTGACTTGGTCAAAAGGTGGCGCCGGCCCATTGAAAGCCTGTTAACGGCCTGTTCGCATATAGCCCATTTACAGCCCGCTAACCCAGGGCCCGTTACGACCTATATGAATTAGGCCCAGTAGTCCAATATAGTCCAATATGATTCCAACCCGTTTTAACTTTCGGCCCATGTATGGCCCATGACGTCTTTCGGCCCATATGAGGCCCTTTGTAACTCTTGGCCCATTAACAACCCGTGGTGAAACTGGCCCGTAATGAACTGTGTATTACTTAATACCCATTAACGGTCCATTATTCTAGTGGGCCATTTCCAGCCCATGTTATCTTTTGGCCTTCTCAGGGCTCATTTATTCTTGGGCTCATTTCCAGCATTCGGTTACTTACGGCCCATTACTGTCATTTTCTGCTTGTGGGCCAAATTCAGCCCGTTGTTTCAGTTGGCCCGTTTGTGGCCCGTTAATACATTGGGCCGTTTTCATAGCATCATCAGATACGGCCTATTAACGACGGCCCGTTATGGTCGGCCCATGAACGGACGATTCCAACTCTAGCTCGTTTACGGCCATAATGTGGTCTGTTATTGGCTCATGTTTGGCCAATCGATCATACGGCCCATATAAGGCCCATTGATGATACAGCCCATAGAAGGCCCATTGTGTCTACGGCCCGTAGAAGGCCCATTGTTTCTACGGCTCGTAGAAGGCCCATTGTATCTACGGCCGGTAGGAGGCCCAGTGTCACTATAGTAAATATGTAGCCCATGCTCATCGTCGCCTAGTTTTAAAAAATAGGTTATTGCGGCCACTAGCAAACCGCGGAAAAAGAACTGCACTTACTGCAAGCAAACAAATAAACAAGACAAAAGGAAATAAATAGGCAAGCAACTTATGCTAGGCTATCACGGCTATTACACATATTACATCCACTGGGCATCAAAGTTCGCCAACAGTGCAAATATAGGGAACAAAGCAGCATATCATATACACTGGTTATCAAAGTTGGCGACCAGCGCAAATAAACGCCGCATTAAAACAAGTCCAGAACTGAAACCACTTCAGAAGATCTCAAGAAACAATATCATGGGTACCCATAATGCTGGCAAGATGCTTAGCAAGCTTATTAACTTTCTCTTGTTTGGCGCTTAAATCCTCCAGCGCTTGTTGTTGCACCAGAAAGTATGCATCTGAATTCTGCAGGGACTTCCTCAGTCCTTGAGCTTCCTGTAGAAACACATTTGATCAATGTCTTTCAACTTGAAGTTGAGACTCAAGAAGACGAACTGATTTAGGCAGCGAGTTCGAAGAGCTTGTGCCAGCAGTAGTGGCTAGTAACTCGAACACTACATCAAGACAGGACTTTTGGGTTCTCTCACTGTCGTCAAGATAGTTTTTATCAGCTTTCTTGGAGACCAACAGGGATGTATCTCTATCTTGAACCTTATCTGCATTACTTCCTTTACCATTGCATAACGGGGTACTGTTCTCCAATATTTTGTCCGCATTCTAAAAGAGAAACAAGCAGACACATCACAGGTTTACCATGTTGTATATGAAACTCATTTTGGTAAATGAGTTCAGTAGTAAAGTGGACAGGATAACATCATGAAACAAACATATATCTATGTACCATGGTCACTTTATGGTCTATATCATTCTAGTTTTTGTTCTCGAATCAAGATAGAGACACAATTCAAATAATATTTGTTTAAGACAAAGCAGAATAGATAGAATATAAGTGTGGGAAACTATAGAGCAATAACAACACTTGTAATGTGCATGACATGAGAACATAACTATTTATTCAATTGAAACTGAAATCAACATAGAGCAGGTTACAACAGCAAACCAGTTCAAGAAACAGGTTTAAAACATACCTGTTGCGCCATTGGAGTTTTAGTTCCATCCTTAAAATTCCGTCCTCGTGCTTTGGGCACTGCAGTTCCCTTACTAACTGCTCGTGTTTGGGTGCTCTGTGGTGGAGACGGTGTTGTGTCAACTGGAACTGGGTTACTATCTGCCGGCGTTGGGGCTACAAGGGGTGTAGCTGGTTCTCTGTCCAACTGGGTATGGGTACAATCTGCGATAGTCTGGGTTATGTGTGGTGGAGCTGGTTCTTGGGCAAGTACAATCGTGGTTCTATCCACATCAACTGGTAGCACTATCTTTTGTGAAGACCGTGTTGTTACTCCCTTAGATACTGCCATCACCCTCTCCAATTCGAATGGCTGATAAACAAGAAAAGTAATTGAAAGTACAGACATTGTATGATAGACAGGTGCAATGGATAGTGGGGAATAAAAGAGGGCATGAAATAATTCACATTTATGTTGTCTAACCAAATAGGATAGCATGACACAATTCACATATATGATGGCTAACTAAACAGGATAGCATGACACAATTTCACATTATGATGGCTAACTAAAAAAGATGGAAAGACATAGTTCAAAATATGATGACTATGTAAACAGGATGACATGATATAACTATATAATGTGTTTATTAAATAGGTTGACATGCCATAATTCACACACATTCACTGATAGAATGCCATAATTCAAAATATGATGACTGTAAACAGCAAACAGGATGAGATGATATAACTATATGATGTATTTATTAAATGGGTTGCCATGCCATAATTCAGATAGATGCTGTGTGTGTACTATGTAAACATGATGGCATGATATAATTCAAATATATGATTTATATAGTAAGCAAGTAAGCATATGGCAATCCATATATGATGTAAAAACTAAGCAATGCAAGACAACATGCATGACATGGGTAATATAACCCTGCCAAGTTTGAGCATAGACCTCAGGGGGGAAATAGGACTGGTCATCAGTCTCTGAATCCTCCTCTGAGGAGCTCTTTGTAACCAGCAAGATGTCTGCTTCAGCAGGTAGCATTGTCTGCTCTGAATACCTTCTTTTCACTCCAGATACTTCCATCACCGCTTCAAATGGGGGACGCACAGGAAGAGTAGTTGAATATACAAACAGTGTCGACAAATGGAACACGTAACACAAAAAAATGAGAGCATGGTATAATTCACATACATGATGATTGGCTAAACAGCATGGCATTGCATAATCACATATATAATGCCTTTGCAACAAGATAACATTGCATAATTCACATATATAATGTCTTGCAACAAGATGGCAATGCATAATTCACATATATGGTAATTAGACACTGAACAAGTGGCATTCACACAAAGCATGTCTAAACTAATCAAATGACATAGCAATGCAAGACACCATACACACGATATGAGCAACATAACCCTGCCAAGTTAGAG
>NC_041381.1:198949017-198951664 GCF_002162155.2 Triticum dicoccoides
CATCTGTCTCTGAATCCTCCTCCGAGGAGCTATTCGTAACCAGCGAGATATGCGCTTCGTCAGATAGCATAGTCTGCTCTGAAGACCTTATTTTCACTCCAGAATTATCCATCATCGTGTCAAATGGCTGATGCACATGAAGAGCAATTGAATGTACTAACATTGTTGACAAATGTAATACGTACAAAAAAATGATGGCCTAATATAAGTTACATATAATATGACTGGCTAAGCAGGATGGCATTGCAAAATTCACATATATGATGCCTGGCTAAACAAGATGGCGTTGCATAATTCACATAAACAACGAATAAACTAAACAGATGGCATTCGCACAAAGGATGTCTAAACTAAGAAGATGACATATTTGATGTAGAAAGTAAGCAATGCAAGGCACTATATGCATGATATAACCAACATCAGCATGCCAAGTTAGAGTGAAGACCTCAAGGGGTAAATAGGAGTGGTCTTCCCCTTCTGAATCCCCCTCAAAACAGATATCTTCCTCTCGATTACAATCTAAAATGGGTGGAGGGGGGCTGCCTTTGCGCCTACCATGGAGCGACGTCTGCATGCAATTTTATTGCCACGCAAGGCTCGTCTCTTTTGCTCTACATGTTCAGTTCCATTGTTTACAATAACTGTCATGCATAGGAATAAAACATAGTGAGATTATGTAAGGAGTGCATGCAGAAATCCATAGTCATGGTAGCAACCTTTGGATAGACCCAAAACCAATAATAGCAGGCAGATAATGGCTTCAGTTAAAAAAATACAGATAATGTCTTCTTTACTGTTTGTTTCCCACCCAACATGAAACTCATAGTAGACACCGGAGATTAACCAGATAGTAGATAGATACGATTGATTGCGGTCCCGATATGTACCACACAACCATTTAAAAACTCAAGTTTGACCATTAATTTGGAGCTGACTCGGAGTCTAATCAGTGAACAGGATGATAAAGTAGCATGTAATATTAAGCGATGCATAACATAAGCAGACTCGAAAGAGTGCGACCTCTCTTGCGGACCCGTGTAGTCCTCGAGGTCATCTGCTCGGTTGATGATGGTAATGCAGTTTTTATGGCTGTTGGCGGCGGGGAATAAGATCCGAGGCAGCGAAAGACAGGCTGGAGGCCGGATCCCTGCTATGCTGGACCCTTCTGTCGTTGGAGCAGCTGAGCTGGGGTGGACGACGGCGTAGCGGGAGCGGGACAAACCACGCAAGGTTTTCTTTGACAACTATTTGTAAGAGAAGTAATTCTATAAGGGCTCGTTTGAATTGGAGGATTCCAACAATGCAGGGATAGGAAATAGACAAGAATAGGATAGGAATGCATGTGCAAAACAGAGAATTTAAAAACACAGTCTTTCTTCCAATCTGGGTGTTTGATTCACAAGAATTGGAAGATCACAGGATGCAAAGAAGCATGGTGAGATTAAGTCAAACCACAAGAAAATGTACGGTTATAATGCTATTATGCTACTATCTCTTAGTCTTGTGCTTCATGAATAGGAATTTGATAAGGAGGACAAGTGAAAATTAAAATTCCTACAGTTTTCTTTCAAGGAGACACTAAAGGAACAAATCCTACAGTTTTCCTTTGATCCATTCCTTTGAACCAAATTCATGAATAGTAGTACCATAGGAAACTTTCCAATTCCTATATTTTTCATTCACGTTTCCTTTCAAGCACTGGCGATTCTAGTAGGCAGGCTTGAGCAAGGAAAGCCCTACACTAAAAAATGTTTTTGTGCTAATTCTATTACTTTGGACCCAGGCCACTGCCCTAATAGCTCAACTCCCAGGGCCATTGACAAATGCATAGCTCAAACGCGCAGAGATAAATAATGATGGCATTCAAGAGAGTCCATCACGGATAGCTAAGTTGCCTGGTACCTCACTACTTGTCATATAGTAGGATAAAATAACCGTATTTTCCGTTACTCCGTGTGCTCAGTGGACAATATATATAACATGTAGAGTAAAAAAGAGATGCAACAAGTGTACAACCTCTTTGGCGAAGCCATGTCGATCTCAGCATGATTGGGTTGGCCGGTGAGGATGCTCCAGCTGACTTGGCTGTCGGAGGAGGGGAAGAAGATCTTAGGCGTCTGGATATGGAGCCTGAGGTACTGCACCATTGTGATGGAGGGTTTCGTCATTGGAGCAGCTCCGGTGAGTTGTACGATGCCGAGGCTGAAGCAGGACAAGAGAGACAACGTTAACCTGAGTGGAATTCTAATAGCATCTCCAATAGATGACGTAAAATACATAACCACAAAGTGCTAGATGTAAAATACATCAGCCGCTCATCTCTGAACTTAACTGTCGAAACTGAATTTTACTGTCGAAACTGAATGCACTAGAGGTGAGGCTACACGTGAGTTGATTGACTTTTCCATCTCTAGTCAGTCAAGTTTGCAGCCATTGGATACGAAATCAAGGGCCTGCAATTTATCTTCAACCTCCACCCCCCTGAGCCGCCAGCCCCCACCAGCCAAACAGCCTCCCCCGCCGCCTGCGGCCGGTGGTGCGCCGCCCCGCCCGGCACGGAAACACTCCCCACCGTCGGTCCGCCGCCGCCCCGGCCATCCCTCTAGGGCCCCCATGCCGAGCTTTTTCTCCGGCGATCCCCACCCCA
>NC_041381.1:198952007-199043586 GCF_002162155.2 Triticum dicoccoides
ACTGACCCAAAAGTCGATTCAGTCGACTGAAGTGTAGCTAAATCGGAGCAGCATCACAAGCAAGAGCAAGAGCGAGAGCAACACCACGAGCAAGAGCAATAGCAAGAGCAGACCATGCAGGGGACCGAGAGCAAGAGCATACCAGCAAGCGAGAGCTAAAGCAGCAACAGCTCCTATTGATATGGACGTTGCTGCCGAGGGAGCGGCACCATGGAGGAAGTGGTCGGCGATGCCGCCGTGGACGAATCCGCGCCGTGTCGGCTCGGGGCCGAGCGTCGGCAGCACCATGAGATCGAATCAAGAAGAAAATGCGACGATTAGTGTACAACCTCTTTGGTGGCGCCAATTAGTCCGCAGCTTCATCCGAGGAAACGGTGATGATGATGCTCTTACAGTAGTGCAGGTGAAGATGGTGGTGTGGGAATGGAGGTGGCACAAAAGATGAAGGGAACATCGGGGTAGCTCCTTGGAGGTGGAGGACGGGGTGGCTGAACCGGCGGGATGACCAGATCGACGATGGATCCTCATCAAGTATGGTGAATGAGGGACGTCGAGGTGTTGTTGTGGACGACGTCATCGGGGAAGAGGCTCCGGCTGGGTGGCGGACGAAGGAGGGTGTGGGGCTTCGCGGGTTTTCGCGGCCTCGGTGTACGAATGGGTGGGCGGATGGGGTGGGAGTAGGGAACCATGGCTTAGGGACGCGCTTGTCCGAAATGTGGGGTAAGTTACGAAAGTACCCCCACCGATTTGAGGCGGTTCTTTCGGTTCAGGGGTACCACGGGAATTTCGCGTGTCGGGATTTCACAGGAGGTGGGAGTTTTCGCGCACGTTGTAATTTTGGAATAGCAAGGCGCGGGTTGAGATGGAGGGTGTTGTCAGATCACAATGAGACTAAGATATATCTTAAATATTTCGGGCTAACGAGGCGCGGGTTGAAATTTCCGGACAAGCCTAACGTGTACTGTACCAAATGAATTTGCACTACAAATGTCATTCAAAACTTTGAATTCATGTTATGTTCAATTAACATATTTCGCTACATGTATAATGCATGCAACCTACTACTCAAATGAACGTTTTAGTGCATTCCAAACGTATATACTACCGCTTCAATATAAACTAAATTTGAATTCGTTTCTCTGTTTGAATAAGATCTACAATAATGATTGTTGTGAAGTCAAAGCATTTGAATTCATTTTTCTATTTTAGTAAGATCTAAAATCATCATTATTGTCAAGTTAAACCATCGTTTGCGTATTATCTTCACAGAACACCACATGATTAGTCTCGAGTTACATATGAACTATGTGTACTATATGAACTCGAACTCGATTTTTTGAATCCACTTTATGTTGATTTCAAATCATAGTACATTTCAAGCTCTAGCTAGATCTTCATAATCTAAACCATGTCTCATATGTATAATTTGTTTATCACATTATGTATGGTGCCCCACCCCTTGCGCCTATAAGTATTTAGATGTGAGTTGCAAACACCACACATTACCACAAATTCAAATAAAATATGAGAATGTTCGATATATAGTATTGTTTAGATTGTTCGATATTTAGTTGTAAGCTGCAAACGCCACACTTTATCACAAATTCAAATAAATGTGAGATTGTTCGATGTATAGTATGGTTTAGATTGTTTTAGCTGTGAGTTGCAAACCCCATGCATTATCACATTATGGTATAACATGTGCAAAACCACAACACGCGTATCACTACTATATTCATGCATGCATATGTTTAAAACACTATGATCTCCTATTCAAATATATGAATCCACTTTCATATCAAATTATGATCTTTGTTAGTCTCTTACACCCACACAATCCTCTAACCTTTGTAGCTACCACTAACTTTCTCTCGTGCATGCACACGTGCCCTCCCCCTCCCTCAGCATTCTATCCATCGCGCACATTAATTTTTTTTCTTTAGGTCGTTCTCCCAGTCTCCACAACTCCTTTCCGACACACACCGATCGATAAACCTCTCCAGTGATGTCTGCCTACAACATACACACGCACCTTCAATATCCTCCTTTATGTGTCCTTTCCTCGTGTCTCTCATAGGGTCCCACACGTGTAAACTCTCTCCCCTCTTTTCATCGATCTCACAACCGCACTCCTCCCCTATCTAGCTAGTAGCTGGGCCTCCACCTCCTAGCTCCATTATCTCTGTCTATCCGTCTCACTGGGCCTTATTTGCCTCTAAAAATGGACGTACACCGACCGATCTCCCACTGTACATATAGCTAGCTAGGTCCTTATAACTCATTTTTCCCCACGCGTCGATCGAGCTACCTCATTAGTTATGTCTCTCCCTTCCTCCGACAAACAACAATTGATCTACTGATCTAGTTAGGTTTGCTTACCAAACACATGGTTCCCCTTCATCATCCATGGATGCGTCCAGACAAATCTATCACGCACAGGCACACAAAGAAACACATCCACACTCTTATTGATAAATATTGAAGTTCCACCCTCAGTTTGTCTAGTAGGCCTCTCCCACCATCTTCGAGAAGCAACTCCATCACCCATCCAGCACTCTACCCTCTCCCTCTTTCTCTCTCTCTCTCTCTCTCTCTCTCTCTCTGTCCCATCCTATTTCCCGTCCTTTAGTTATGTATGGATGTCGACCGATCTCCCTCAAGACATAGCTGGGTCTCTCCTTCTCAACACATATACGAGTCGTTCTACCTCTATAGTTAGGACTCTGCCTACCCCTCCCCCCACCCCCCTCCCACACACACACACCGATACATCGAGCGCTCTAGTCATGTCTCCCTGCAACACACAAACTTGACAAGTGCCCTCTGACGTTCCGGTAGGTCAGTCGCCCTATATCTTTGACTTGCACACACACACAATTTCGATAGATCTCTTCATTGATCTCGCACCCACACACTTGATCCTCTCTTCGACTATCGATATCTATGACCCCTCCCTCTCTTCTCGTGGATGGCCCGTCCCTCTATATATGATATGGATAGGCCTCCATTTCACACACATTGCATGCAAAATTTTGTTTGAGATGTCATCGACACATATTCCCACAAATACATTCATGAAATCACTCACGAATGCACACACCATCTGTCTAGCTTTGTATCTCTCTCACACACACCCACGTAGGTGGGGGACGTGCACGAAGAGAAGAGGTGCACGCACGGCGCACGTACTCCCGTCTCTTTCCCAACCACACCCACGCGGGTACACGGTGGAGCTCATTTCTATATGAAAAGGCAGCCCACGTGGTAATTTGACACGTGTACTGGTTGTCCACTTGATGGAGGGAGGATCGTCTACGACGGGTGAACAAACAAATTGCGACTTGACACGTTATGTTAAAAAAGAGGCAAACCATGTGGGGCCTACCTTAGAGGCAAGGCTCTATACACGTGAGTACTTTTGATGTGTCCCATCAACTCGTAGAACGAGGAGAAGCTTGCTTAGTACGCCGTCTCCCCCCGCCCACGGGCACGGTCGCTCGCAGGACGAAGTGAAGCTTGCTTACTAGTAGTAGTACTACTGTACGCCTTATGCCCGCTCCCTCGCCCACGCGCGTGGTGGCTCGCAGGATGAGGAGAAAATTTTACTACTCCCTCCGTTTACTCCTCGTCCCTACTACCTTGGTTAGAGAGATTATCATATTGTTTGGAATATATATGTCCTTTAGTAGATTTCAATATGAACTACTAGTACATACTCCAAACATTGATGTATATAGACGTATTTTAGAGTGTAGATTCACTCATTTTGCTTCGTATGTAGTCCATATTGAGGCCCTGTTTGGTTCATAATTCCTAGGACTTTTTCTAGTCCCAACTAAAAAGTCCCTACTCCTTAAAAAATCCCTCCATGTTTGTTTTCACAGACTAAAAAGTCCCTAGTCCCTCCCAAGAGGTGATTGAATGACCATGTTACCCCTAGTATATAGAAAAATAACAACCAAACAACACCATGGGGCGGCGGGGCAATGGGTGCAGGGAGGGGCATTGTTGGAGAAGTCCCAAAAATTACTCTCCTTGAGAGTCTTCTTCATTAAGTCCCAAAAAGCAAGTTTTAGTCCCTAGTAGTCCCTCCTGTTTGGTTAAAAAGTCTAAGAGGGAATTTTTCTAGTCCCTACACTAAAAAGTTCGTAGAAAATAACACCCCCTGAAACGGATGTAATAGTACGCACTCTCCCTTGCCCTCGACCCTCGCCCACGTGGTGGACATGCAGCAATTCATTCGGTCTCATATAGCCAGAACGATATATACTGCAGTACCATTATTGCTCGACTTCCCGAAGAGGCGAAGAGCCAATCGCAAGGTTAATATTTTGGAGATGCCAAGCACAAGGTTTATAGGAGAATGAGTAGTAGGTGCCGCGTCATTTATAAATAATTTTTTTTCTTCAGTGGCACGTACGCAATATGATAGGTTCATATGGAGAGAAAAGGAAATCGCTCCACTATATACATAGTCAGGACGGGCCAGCCTACACGGTTGCTTGCTGGGGTTGCTCTCTTCACACTCTCTCGCACAAAATGATTGTGAACACGTCTCTAACATCCCGGCGGATCACGTCCGCCGGGGGAAGGGGTGGATGCTTAGTGTAGATGCGGTCGCCATCGCCGATGGTGAAAACCCACTGTGGGCACGTCCCGATCAGGGGTCCCCACCGTTCTCTCTCACAAAACTGGTGAGGTTGCCTTCGTCCCTTGCTCACAGTCGTTCAGGGGTCCCCGTCATTCTCTGTCACAAAACCGGTCAGGTTGCCTTCGTCGCTTGCTCACTGTCGCGACATGGGCAGTTGCCGCCTCCCACCGCCCTTCTCAAGGTTGAGCTACGTCCCCACATCCCTCAGGTACAACTCCCTTTACATCTGTCTTGCACCACTGCTCCAGCTGCCCACATCACTCCATGTGGATATTTCTCTACTTCTTTGCCCCGCACATACCTCTACTGGCTTCTACGTACTATATTTGTGATGAGTTTATGTCTCATCAACTACTCCCAGTAATCTTATTCTAATCACGCTTCTTCAATTTCTTTTCAACAGGGATGCTCATCTCAATTTTGGTGAAACTGCACAAAATGATCCGATGGTCAAAATAGGAAAAATTCCTAAGGATTAGAATCCTCCAAAATTCCTTTGAGAATCCTTTGAATCAAAGAAGCCCTTAATCTATTTTATGATTCATGGAATTGTGCATTGTAAAGCATAAAGTAAAAACAAATAATGGCAATTCAACTAGAAAAAAAGTTTGGGCAGTTATGATACGGAAGATTCTAGAGCAAAGGAGAACCACTGTTGTTTTGAGGTTTGTGCATTATGCTTAAGTTCAACCATGGAGTCTGCTAGATTGTACATGTGGCAAAATCCGGTGGGGGGCTAGAAGATGGTGCGAGGGGCCGAGTGGAGGGAGACTATGAAGGAGTGCACAAGTGGGAGATCGATATTTAGAGAGAGGGGGCGAGAACATGCGTTGTTGCACGCAGTGGCGGAGCCATGAAAAATAAATGAGCTAGGGGGCCAAGCATTGCTAATCCTTTACGAGGAGGGCCATCAACTTAAACCATGTTTACCAGCAATTGTCTAATGATCACATTCATATTAGCCTCGATATATAGTGATTGGGGGGGCAGGACCCTTGCTGCACCCTGTCTTCGCCATTGTCCGCGCTTCTGAGAGATTAAGCGGAAGGCATGGATGATGAGAGGGGGATGTCGGATATATAATTAATGTGGGTGTATTAGCTATATATGTAATCCTATATAGAGAGGTATATATTGATCGAGGTGGAGATGGTAAAGAGGGTGAGACCTCACTAGATATATAGATTGATCGGTTTGTGTGGAAAACTATGAAAGACCTAGTTATACACACACACACACACACACACACATAGAGGAACATCGATCGTTGTGCATGCATGTGAGAGATAAAGAATGACCGATATGATGGAGAGGGGGACATGTGTGTGTGCCTGCATGGGAGACCAACCTGAAGAAAAAGATTGCATGTGTGCGATGGATAATGCCGACTAGTAGTGTGTGAGCATGCATGCACGAGAGAAAGTTAATGGTACAATTATAAAAAGAAGACGACTGTGTGGGTGTAAAAGACTAGGTGAGGTCATAATCAATGTAAATTTGAATTCAAATATTTGAATAAGAGATCATGATGTTTGAAACCCATGCATGCATGAATATAACGGAGATCTGTGCGGTGTGGTTTGGAAACAAGCATGTTGTAATGAATACACATTGAACAAGGTCAGACTGATTGAATTTGAGATACCGATGGTAGACATCGTTTGGCCACATTGCACCCGTGCATGGACACACTATTCTAATTGGAGATGATGGGTGGCTTTCGCATCACATATTTATCAACACAAAATGGATACATATATTTGAATTTGAGATCGTATGTACATGTAGTTCGTATTTATACAGGAATTTACTTCTATATTCATGTCATGTGTTGTGAAGATAATATTTAGATGGTTGTATAACTAACTCGAGTACAATCCCATTCAAACAGGGAAAATGTACTCAAATTTAGTCCATATGCTAGACAACACACATTGTTTCTTTATTGTTGAGGGAAGTGCAAATTGTTTTGGTACTATACATGTTATGTTTGTTTTCCCGGGTTTTTTAGGTTTCTTTGTTGTATTCGAATGCATTTCTAGTAATATAGTAAAAGGGGACATGGCTCTCTCTAGTGATGAGGTGCGAATTGTCTTTTTTTGGTACACGTTAAGCTTGTTCTCCCGAAATTTCAAGCCGTGCCTTGTTATGCCGAAATTTCAAGCTAGCGTCTCTGTCTATCGTGCTGCGAAACTCCCGCCCCTTCAACTCGCGCTTTGTTATCCTGAAATATTTAAGATATATCTTTGTCTTGTTGTGCTCCGACAACTCCCTCCATCTCAACCCGCACCTTGCTATTCCAAAATTACAACGCGCGCAAAAACTCCCACCTCCTGTGAAATCCCAACAAGCGAAATGCCCGTGATACCCCTAAACCGAAAGAACTGCCTCTAATCGGTGGGGGTACTTTCATAACTTACCCCACATTTCAGACATGCGCGTCCCTAAGCCATGGTTCCCCGCTCCCATCCCATCCGCCCACCCATTCGTACATCGAGGCCACGAAAACCCGTGAAGCCCCACACCCTCCTCCATCCGCCACCCAGCCGGAGCCTCTTCCCCGACAACGTCGTCCACAGCAACACCTCGACGTCCCTCATCCATCGTACCCAATGAGGATCCGTCAACGATCTCGTCGTCCCGCCAGTTCAGCCACCCCATCCTCCACCTCCAAGGAGCTGCCCCGATGTTCCCCTCGTCTTTCGCGCCACCTCCATTCCCACAACGTTGTCTTCACCTGCACCACCAGAAGAGTAGCATCATCACCATTTCCTCGGATGAAGCTGCGGTCTAATCGGAGCCACCAAAGAGGTTGTACACTAATCACCACATTTTCTTCTTGATTCGATCTCACGGTGCTGCCGACGCTCGGTCTCGAGCCAAAACGGCGCTGCTCCATCCACGGCGGCGTCATCGGCCACTTCCTCCATGTCGTCACTCCCTCGGCAGTGACATCCACATCAGTAGGAGATGCTGCTACTTTAGCTCTCGCTCGCGCTGCTGCTCTGCTCTTTCTCTCAGTCCCATGCACAGTCTGCTCTTGCTATTGCTCTTGCTCGCGCTACTGCTCTCGCTCTCGCTCTTGCTTGTGATGCTGCTCCGATTTAGCTACACTTCAGTCGACTGAATCGTGTTTCGGGTCAGTCGATTTTCAGGGGGTGGGGGGCTCGCCGGAGTTAAGGAAGACCCAGCCATAGCTGGGAGGGGGGCTCGCCGGAGAGATACCCAACTATCTATCTTAGGGTTACGGGTGGGGCGGTCGTCGTCGACGGTGGTGGAGCGGTGGCGTGGGGATCGCCGGAGAAAAAGCTCGGCACGGGGGGCCTAGAGGGATGGCCCGGGCGGTGACGGACCAGCGGTGGGGAGTGTTTTCGGGGCGGGCAGGGCGGCACACCACCGGCCGCGGGCGGCGGGGGGGCGGCTGTTCGGCCAGTGGTGGCTGGCGGCTCAGGGGGTGGAGGTTGAAGATGAACTGCAGGCCCTTGATTTCGTATCCAACGGCTGCAAAAATGACTGACCAGAGATGAAAAAGTCAGTCGACTGACATGTAGCGTCACCTCTAGTGCGTTCAGTTTTGACAGTAAAATTCCGTTTCGACAGCAAAATTCAGTTTCAACAGTTAAGTTCAGTTTCGGCAGTTAAATTTAGTTTCGATAGTTAAGTTCAGAGATGAGCGGCTGATTATTGCCCTTGCTGGGGCAGCCTACCTGACGCCAGTAGGGCGCGCTGCCCTTGGGCCCCAGTTCGTCTAGTGTCACCAACCACGTTGTGAAATGGGCTCGGGAGGCGCCACCATGGCGGCATGCAGATCTTTGTGAAGACAAGGAACACTCCAAACCAGAAGAGTAAAAGACGACGAGCCTCGGCGAGACCCTCACCGAGGAAACCCACAAGACCCCCGGCGAGATCCTTGCCAGAGACGACCGCAATGCCGCGGCAAGACCCTTGCCGGGGGCGTCCGCAAGACCACAATCAGGCCCGCACCCGCCAGGTTTTCGCCGCCGCTCCCATGCAGCTGTCAGCCCACCACCTGGGCAGGCACCTGCGTGTCGGCACAAGGCTTCTCAGCCAACTCAGCGCATGCCTACATGGTGGCATGCAAATCTTCGTGAAGGCCCCGCCACCGCGCCACCTCAACAGCTTGCCAGCCTACATGGCACTGACCGCCTCGCTGGCCCAGGCGTGTGTTGAGGCAGGGCAAAGTGGTGGTAAAGTGGAGGGGACACGTCAGGGGCACATTAAATGCACGTTGTCCCGTAATGGCAAGGGATAGGCTTAATCACAGTACCCCGATGCCACATCATGTGTGCCACTGTGGCGATCCCCTTGCCTATAAAAGGAGGCCCAAGGAATCCAGGAGAAGGATTCAAACTTTTGGACAAGTTACACCCATTGTAGCTAGTTCAAGAACCTCAAGAACACAAATACACACATCAAAGCAGGACTAGGGTGTTACGCATCTCTGCGGCCCGAACCTGGGTAAACGATCCGCCTGCTCGTACTGACTGCTGATCCTTCTCTCCTCACAACCTAGCGCCTCACAACCGTAGTAGGGATTCTTGTGATCCCATAGGTGTCGTCTCCCACCTACATCTTTGGTGCGCCAGGTAGTGGGCGCAGTAGTGAGCACAGCTCTTCATCACCATGGCTCCCAAGAAGACGACCACGTCGATCCGTTCGTCCGGGACCGGACTGCCCATGCTGGTGCGGAACAGTAGCGGGCCAGTCGCAGAGAGAACCCATGGCGGAGCCCGCGAGCATCCACATCACCCTGGCAGTTCGGGCCTGGTGAGCAGCGTCGTTCATGCGCCCAGTGACGAGCCACACGCTACAAACTCCAGTGACGGAGTTGGGGCCCCCGCAAGCGGCGCGGGGCCCTCCAGGGGCGGCGTCGTGCCGCCATACGGCGGCGCGGCAACCTCCAAGACGCCAACACAGGCGCCCATGGCGCGCTCTTCCTAGGTCATGCGCGATGAGCAGCGCCGCCCCGTTGGTGACCCTGGGCGCCGCCCCTGGGAAAAGTCCTGTGCGCCCTTCATGTGACGAGGAGGGCCAGCATTTGCACTGAGGTGTTGGCGGAGGTGGCGGACGGCGGCAGGGCCGTGATGGAGCTCCTTCTAACGTAGTTAGAAGTCGAAGCACATCACGGTCCATGCAGCTTTCGCCGACGCCCACACCAGCAGAAGCCGTAGCACGCGCGCAGCTGCTCCTCGATTTTCCTCCTGTTGGAGAGAAGCTCGACGAATGGAGGGCCACCATCCGGAGCCTCGTTGGCATCGCCAACCAAGATGAGTTGCGACCGGTGGGGCCCATAGGCCGCCGCTCCATCGAGCCACCGCATGCCAACGGTGGACAGGTCGGAGGCGATGCGGCCACAGTGCACTCCCCTCCTCCACACCAGCCGCCGCGGGTGTCAATCCGTCGCGACGATGCTCATGATGATATCTCCATAGCATTGTCCGACCCGCGAACCCACCGCGATCAACACCAAGTCCTTCGGGAGCAAGCTCATGAAGACGCTCGAACCACCATCGAGCGCCGACGCGATGCGCGCCACCAGTCGGACAGGCAAGCAGGGCCCACTATGGACCACCCAGCACTGGTAGGCTATGGTGGCCTACCCTAGGAGGTGGGTTGTCCGGCCTTCACCCGTGAGCTGCGACAGCTCCAGTGGCCCTCCCACCGCACGTTCAAGCCTGACGTTGGCAAAAAGTACAATGGCAAGACTCACCCGTCGGAGTTCCTCAGCATCTACACCATCGCGATGCAAGCTGCTGGGGCTCACGATGATAAGGTGCTTGCCAATTACTTCCCGTTGGCACTCAAGCCCAATGTTATGTCTTGGTTAATGCACTTGCCGCTGGACTCCATTTCGTCTTGGTCGGATCTGTGTCATGAGCTTGTGGGCACCTTTACTGGAGGCCACCAAGCTCATGCCCAGGCGAGCGATTTGCATATCATCCCCCAAAAGGAAGGAGAAAACTTGTGAAAGTAAATCCAAAGGTTCAGCCGAGTGCAATACAACATTCCCGATGTTCATCCTGCCGCCATGATCAGCGCATTCCATCAGAATGTCCGCAACCGCAAGATGCGTGAGGAGCTGGCGATGAACAAAGTCAAGGATGTGGCCGAGGTTTATGTTCTGGCCGATCGGTGCGCTCGGACCGAAGAGGGGAGGAAGTACCCCGGCAAGGATGCCGACACGGAAACCAGCTCCATGGATGACACCGCCACCCCGGCAAAGAAGGGCCAGCGCCGTAATAGGAAGCACAAGGGCAAGATAGTGCTTGCCGTCGAGGGGTCCGATGACACCGGCGCCACCAAGAAGGCCAAGGCAAGCGACCCCGACAAAGAGGTTTCCGGGTGTGCCACTTGCCGGGCCTTGGCGGCTGCCGACAAGACAGGGTGCTCCAACAAGCAGTATTGCAAGATCCACCGCACCAAGGGCCACGACCTCTAGAACTGCCGGCAAGTTGAGCTGCTCGCCGAGAAACAAAAAGCCGATTATGAGCGGCGGGACAAGGAGAAGGGCCAAGAGAGTGCCGAGGGATCCAGCAAGAATAGTGGCGGCCAAGGAGGCCGCTGTGGCAAAGATAATCAACAGGAGAGGCCCGCCCGGGGCCGCGACAAGAAGCAGGAAGACGATGATCATGACGAGGACGATGAGTCCGGCGAGTTCCAGAAAGCTACAGAGGCCATGTGCGTTGATGGTGGCACCTTGCTGCATACATCCCACCGCCAGCTCAAGAAGTGGGCGCATGAGATCACAGCGGTGGAGCCGTCGCTCGACGCACGGAAGCCACTGAAGTGGTCCAGCACGCCCATCATCTTCGACACCGAGGATCACCCTGACCGCACTACTGCGGTCGGGTGCTTGCCGTTGTTGATCTCACCAACAATCCGCAACCTCAAGGTGACGATGATGCTAGTTGACGGTGGGGCCGGTCTGAACTTGATATCGCGTGTTGTGATCAAGAGGCTGCAGATCCCTGATGGAGACCTCGAGGAGACGGGCACGTTCCAAGGGGTCAATCCGGGGAGGAGACAGCCAAAGGGAAAGGTCATGCTGCCCGTGACGTTTGGAAGCGAGTTGAACTATAGGACGGAGAGGATTGTCTTTGATGTAGCCGAGATCCCCTTGCCTTACAATGGGATTCTCAACCGCCCGGCGCTGGCCAAGTTCATGGCGGCTTCTCACTATGCCTACAACATGCTGAAGATGCCCGGGCCGATGAACATCATCACCGTCCCCTCCGACAAGAAAGACGCGTTGATTTGTGTTGACCAACTCTACCGGGAAGCGGTTGCAGCAGCTACCGCCAAGGCACCTGCTCCTGCCGACAGAGCCCCGGGAGGAAAGAAGACCGGCGAGACTCCTCGCACCCACTCCGGCAAGCGCACCTCCTTAGGGTGTTGCGCTCCCGTCAAGGACGTGCCAGAGAGCTCCACCGGCAAGAGTAAGAAGTCCAGAGCTGCACCACCAGAGACCAAGAAGGTGTCCATCAAGGAGGACAGTGCGGGAGGGGCTTTTACCATAAGCTCCACCCTCGATGGCAAATAGGAAAGCGAGCTCGTCACTTTCCTATGGGCGAATGTCGATGTGTTTGCATGGCAAGCGTCTGACATCCCCGGCGTTCCCATGGAAGTGATTGAGCACCATCTTCCTGTCTGTCCTCACGCAGGGCCCGTCAAGCAGAAGGTCGGGAAGCGAGCTCTGAAGAGGCAGGATTTCATCATGGAGGAGATCAGAAAACTAGAGGCGGCAGGCTTGATAAGAGGGGCCCTCCATCTGACGTGGTTGGCCAACCTGGTAGTAGTGCGCAAGGCAAATGGTAAGTGCAGACTGGGTATTCATTACACAGACATCAATAAAGCTTGTCCAAAGGATCCCTTCCCGTTACCGCACATCGACCAGATTGTTGACTCCACAGCCGGGTGTGACCTGCTATCATTCCTCGACGCCTACTCAGGGTACCATCAGATCTGACAAGAGAAGAGAAGACATCATTCATCACCCCATGTGGTACGTATTGCTTTTTACGGATGCCTTTTGGGTTGAAGAGTGCCGGCTCGACCTTTGCAAGAGCGGTCCAGATTGGTTTTGAGCCCCAGCTACATAGAAATATGGAAGCTTATATGGATGACATAGTGGTCAAAACCAAGGACAAAGCAACACTTGTGCAAGATCTGGAGGAAACATTTGCAAACCTGCGCAAGATCAACCTCAAGTTGAACCCTGAGAAGTGTGTCTTTGGTGTCCCGTTCAGCAAGCTTCTCGGGTTCTTTGTGTCGCAGCGCGGGATTGAGGCAAACCCAGACAAGATCAAGGCCATCGAGCAGATTGAGGCACCTAAGCGGATCAAAGACATGCGTCGGCTCACTGGCTGCGTTGCCGCCATGAGCAGATTCATCTCCAAGTCCGTGGAGCGTGCCCTTCCCTTTTTCAAGATCCTGAAGAAGGCGGGCCCAATGGAGTGGACCCCAGAGGCCGAAGCCGCGCTGCAGGATTTGAAGAAATACCTATCCTCTAACACAGTGCTGGTAGCGCCTAAACCACAAGAACCATTGCTGATGTACCTAGCGGCAATGAATCAGGTGGTTAGCACCGCACTGGTGGCACAGAGAGAGGTCGACAAAGAGGTAGCAGCAACGGCAGAATCAACGGATGGCGAGCCAGAACCCTCCCCGGCAGGGCTCGGTCCCGGCAAGGCTGAGTCCCCAGCAAAGGCTGGCACCAGAGCAACAGGGCCCACGCGACTAGGTGAAGTGGTGCAAAAGAAGAAAATGGTGCAGCACCCTGTTTACTTTGTCAGCTCCCTCTTGTAGAAGGCTAGTTCGAGGTACTCAGGTGTGCAAAAATTGCTCTTCGGCCTCCTTATGGCCTCGAGGAAGGTGTGTCATTACTTCCAAGCGCACGAGATCACCGTTGTCACCCGCCTCCCGTTGCAACGGATACTACATAACCCAGATGCAATGGGGAGGATAGTGGAATGGGCCCTGGAGCTGTCAAGTTTTGGTTTAAAGTTCGAGAGCACCTCGACGATTCAGAGCAGAGTCTTGGCAGAGTTCGTTGCAGAATGGACCTCGACGCCCGACCAAGAGGTACAGGAGACCACTCTCCCCGGCAAGGAAATGAGCCGCAACTGGATCATGTACTTTGATGGGGCTTTCTCGCTGCAAGGCGCCGGTTGGCGTGCTGCTTGTTGCACCCACTGGGAAGCACCTCAAGTATGTCATCCAAATGCACTTTCCCCGGGAGATGTCAACTAACAACACCACCGAGTATGAGGGCTTGCTTGCTAGTTTCAGGATCACAGCGGACCCCGGAGTCAAAAAGCTCATCATCAGGGGTGATTCACAGGTCGTCGTCAGGCAAATCAACAAGGATTATCAAAGCCCGTTGATGGAAGCTTACGTCAATTAAGTGAGGAAATTGGAGGAGCGCTTTGACGGGATACAAGCGGAGCATGTCCCCCGAGTGGAGAATAACGTCGCCGACTATCTGTCGAAGTGTGCTGCCCTCAAGCTACCCGTGGAACCTGGTACTTTTGTGCTTCGGTTGACTCAACCATCCGTCAAACCATCGACAGGGCAGAACAAGCGGAGGAAGCTAGGCCCTGGCAAGTACTTCCCTACTGAGCTCCCTGGAGCCGGTGGTGAAGGAGTTGTCGTGGACGCCGAGCCTGCCATGGGACAGCCGACTCCGGCGGGGCGCCAGGCCCTTGCCATGGAGGCAACCGTTCCCGTGGTAGAGGAAATGCCTTTGATCCTTGCCGTCGAGCCACAGGCTCCGGCATGGGCACAGCACACCATCTGATTCCTCCAAATAGGAGAGCTTCTGGGGGAGCAGGAAGAGGCAGAGAAAGTAGCCCGTTGGTCTGCTCTGTACTAATTCGTTGACAACGTCTTGTACAGAAAAAGGCCGAATGGGGTGAAATTGAAGTGCATCTCCCGAGAGGAAGGACTGGAGCTGTTGGCAGAGATACATGGAGGCGTATGTAGCTCCCACATAGGGTCAAGGGCCCTTGCTGGTAAGGCTTTTCGGCAAGGTTTCTTCTAGCCCACTGCCCTCCAGGATGCGACAGCACTAGTCACCAAGTGTGAAGCATGCCAGTTCCATTCGAAGAAACTTCATCAGCCAACTCAAGCCTTGCAGACAATCCCTCTCTCCTGGCCATTCTTGGTCTGGGGGCTCGACATACTGGGCCCCTTTCCCTGCACTGTCGGGGGCTTTGAGTACTTGTACGTTGCAATCGACAAGTTCACAAAGTGGCCTGAGGTCGAAGCAGTGAGGAAGGTGACAGCGCAGTCAGCCATCAAGTTCTTCAAGGGGCTAGTTTGCCATTTTGGTGTACCCAACAGGATCATCACCGACAACGGCACACAGTTCACAAGCCACGCCTTCATGCAGTACATCGAGGATCTCGGTAGCAAGGTCCGTTTTGCTTCCGTGGCACACCCACGAAGAAATGGCCAAGCAGAGAGAGCAAATGCTGAAGTTCTGCGAGGCTGATGAACGAAGACTTTTGACAGGCTGCACAAGAGTGGAAGGTGCTGGATTGATGAGTTGCTGGCGGTTCTTTGGTCGATCAGAACAACGCCAAATCGAGCCACTGGCCAGACACCCTTTGCCCTGGTATACGGGGCAAAAGCAGTTCTACCCACGGAACTCATATATGGGTCACGTCGAGTGCTCGCTTATGATGAGCTTGAGCAAGAGCGATTGCAGCAAGATGACGCAACGTTCCTTGAGTAAGATCGTCTCCGGGCGGCTGTGAGAATAGCACGCTACCAGCAAGCCTTGCATCGCTACCATAGCCGCAAGGTTCATGCCCGGATCTTTGAGGAAGGCGACCTTGTTCTTCGACATGTTCAGTTGGCCAGGAATTCCAACAAGTTGACGCCAAAGTGGGAAGGCCCTTATCGGGTAACACGAGTCACCAGGCCTGGCGCAGTCTGCCTAGAGACCAAAGATGCCATTCCAGTGAGCAACTCCTGGAACATCGAGCATCTTCACAAGTTCTACCCATAAGGCGCGGCTGCCGGGCCCCCCAGCAAGCCACCTTTTGTACAAGCCTTGCCAGCAAGGTAGGTAACCCTCTGTACAAAGCCAGACGCAAACCCTGATCATAATAAATGAAGCGCTGGCACCCTAAGTTGTAGCATGCATGCTAGATTAAGTCTCTCCCTCGGTTAGGGTTGATAGTGCCTAGCAGCGACTAACACCTAGCATAGAGGTCGAGTCTGTGTCTTTTTGTTCCTATCCATCCTCTTTGGTACGCAGGGTACATGAATGTTTCCGCCAAGCCAAGTGGAAGGAAGAGAACAGGACGGCGCTCCGGACCCGGCAAGCCAAGCTTTCCGAGGGCTGAAGACACGAAGGTCCAGCCACGGTAAGTCAGGGTTGCTGGGGGCTGCAGATTCAGATAAGTCTTCCCATCCCCTGTCATGCATTTCCATATGAAACTTGGGATGTACGGAACCTCGTTTTGTTCCAAGGCTGTCGTGCTCCCCTCGTTCCTATCACCCAAGAGCTTCTTCGTTTGGATATGGTTGTAGCCGCAGCGGCAAGGAAGCAAGCGTAGGGCCCACCCCCACTTCGTCCCTGCCTCCGCCAAAGGCATGAGTATGGACGAACGGAGTGGGGGAATGACAAGGCCTGCTACCAGGCAGTGGTGTTTATATTGAAAATAACAAGGATATGTTCCTTGGTATGGGCTTTGCTCACACGCACACACAAGACCCGGCAAGCACCCTTTTCCAATTAATATGTTCCATACAGGTACAGCTTGTATTGAATATAAACATGAACGGGGAGATTACAGGTTTTAGATCTAAATAAGGCCTGTGGGCTTACAAATTGAAAAAAGATAAGATGCCCGTAATCCCTTTCTTGTCCCTCTCCTCAGGAAATGAAACAATAATGCAAAAGGGCAGAAGGAGCGCCTAGGCGAGGTACGAGGAGCAGAAGGAACCAAGAGAACATGCCGGCGGTCGCCTAGGAGAGGGTTGGTGGTGGTGGCGCCGGAGGAAGAGCTAGAAGATGAGGCAGCGGTCCGTCAATACTCTAAGAAGGCATCGGTGCCATCGTACTCCGACTTGACGGCCCGCCACCCGCCTTCTTCGCCTTCTCCAGCCTCCCCCCGCCAGCCGCCCAAGGAGGCGACCCCGAGAAGTTCAAGGAGCTGGCGACACGGATGATGGGGTCGCCAGTGTTGCCCGAAGCAGCGCGCCCGACGCTTAGTCGGACCCATCATCCTGCCGCCTGTTACCCTTGTCATCGCTGCCGTTGTCCTCCTCGCCACTCTCGCTCGAGGAGGAGTCTACGTCATCGGAGGAGCTCTCCACGCAGCACCTTACGCTAGTCCCAAAGTGCCCAAAGACCTTGACGGAGAGGAGGCCACTCTCCATTAATTTAAAATGGAGAGTGAGCCCCTCCATCAGGCTGTGGATGCGAGCAAAGGTCTTCCACCCTCGGCAAAGATACATGATGTGAGGGGCGGGGAACTTGACATCGGCCCATGTGCCGGTGTTCCCACAACCACTCATATGCAGGTGCAGCGCCTGCGGCGAGTCCAGCTCCATCTCCCGTGCAAATGGGGTCGGGAGGCGAAGACGACGGTGCGCCGGCTGGCGTAGCCTGATGAAGAACTCGTAGGGGTTGTCCCCGACGTGGCCCTCCACCGACGAAGGGGCCGCTGGCGGAGGTGAGGCCGATGCGCCGCGCTGTCCTCCTCTTCCCCGAGCGTCGCGGTGGCCTCGACCTCGCCCCGCCCCCCTGCCTCTAACGGCTGGCTCCACTGCCACAAGCTCTTGGGGAGGGGTGACGCGTTGTCGAGCAGAGACCGTCGCCGCCACCAATGAAGCATCACCGCGCCCTCTCGCCATGGTAGAAGAGAGGAAGGAGCAGGGATGGGGAGAGGCGGATGATGAAGGACTGAGGGGCACCGTTCCTCTCACTCCCATCCATATAAAGAGACGGGGGCGGCGCTCGGCCGCCCCTCTCGGACAATCCGGCTCATTAAAGGTGACAGCGGGTGAGGTCGTCGACCGCCCTCCCCGCCCAATTGAAGGCGTGTGGGAATCGACCCACACGTGCATGTCTTCCCGTATCCGCACGCCTGTCATCCGCTCTGTGTCGTGCATGCGGCGTACGTGGCGCGAGAGACGGGGTAATGGGATGCGTGGAGCGACGGTTCCCAGGTAAGGACAGTAAATGAGCGGCGGCCCTGCGGTCTCAAAGGGACACGCAAGCCGCCTCTTTACTGTTCACCGCAAGATGACGTAAGCGTGCTTCGACCACCCGCGCGCGCGACCCCCACATCACACATTCAACACAGGTCGTGGGGAAGCGCAGGGAACGAGAAGTTACCGCGGTAAAAATTGCCCCGCCTGCCCGCGGACCATTCTGGGCCTGGCCCAACAACGTGTCACGCTTATGTGTGTCCTAGGCCCGGGGGCTACTGTCGGTGTACTAAAATAGGGGCACTCTTTTGTACCCCTTATTTGTGCATGGGCAGTCAGAGCCGCGCCCACGACCGCACTTGAGCAGGGCAGAGACAGGAAATCAAAGCCACGGGACGACCCAAGCAACACCAAGATAGAGGCATAAACAGCAAGAAGGCGAAGTGATTTCCCCTGGCAAGGCCCTTGCCGGGGCAGCCTACCTGACGCCAGCAGGGCGCGCCGCCCTTGGGCCCCAGTTCCTCCAGCGTCACCAACCACGTTGGGACATGGGCTCGGGAGGCGCCACCGTGGCGGCATGCAGATCTTTGTGAAGACAAGCAGCACTCTGAATCAGAAGAGTAAAAGACGACGAGCCTCGGCGAGACCCTCACCAAGGAAACCCACAAGACCCCCGGCGAGATCCTTGCCAGAGACGGCTGCAACACCGCGGCAAGACCCTTGCCGGGGCATCCGCAAGACCACAATCAGGCCCGCACCCGCCAGGTTTTCGCCGCCGCTCCCATGCAGCTGCCAGCCCACCACCTGGGTAGGCACCTGCGTGTCGGCACAAGGCTTCTCAGCCAACTCAGCGCATGCCTACGTGGTGGCATGCAAATCTTTGTGAAGGCCCCGCCACCGCGCCACCTCAGCAGCCTCCCACCCTACATGGCGCTGACCGCCTCGCTGGCCCAGGTGCGTGTTGAGGCAGGGCAAAGCGGCGGTAAAGTGGAGGGGACATGTCAGGGGCGCATTAAATGCACGTTGTCCCGTAATGGCAAGGGATAGGCTTAATCACAGTACCCCGATGCCACCTCATGTGTGCCACTGTGGCGATCCCCTTGCCTATAAAAGGAGGCCCAAGGAATCCAGGAGAAGGATTCGGACTTTTGGAGAAGTTACACCCATTGTAGCTAGTTCAAGAACCTCAAGAACACAAATACACACATCAAAGCAGGACTAGGGTGTTACGCATCTCTACAGCCCGAACCTGGGTAAACGATCTGCGTGCTCGTACTGACTGTTGATCCTACTCTCCTCACAACCCAACGCCCCGCAACCGTAGTAGGGATTCTTGTGATCTCATAGGTGCCGTTTCCCACCGACATGGTCTCTCTCAAACGACCCTGCAACCAAATACAAGAAATCTCTTGTGTCCCCAACACACCCAATACAGTGGCAAATTGGATAGGTGCACTAGTTCAGCGAAGAGATGGTGATAAAAGTGTAATATGGATGGTAGAAATATATTTTTATAATCTGAATAAATAAAAATAGCATGGTAGCAAATAGTAAACGGGCACAAAAACAGTGTTGCAATGCTTAAAAATGAGGCCTAGGGTCCGCACTTCTGCTAGTGCAACCTCTCAACAATGCTAACATAGTTGGATAATATGATTATCCCTCAAAGTGCAATAAAGAATCACTCCCGAGTTCCTATCAGCGGAGAACAAAAGATAGGAATTGTTTGTAGGTCACGAAACCACCTCAAAGCTATTCTTTCCGTTCGATCTATTCAAGAGTTCATACTAAAATAACACAAAGCTATTTTTTCCGTTCGATCTATCCTAGAGTTCATACTAGACTAACACCAAAGCAAATTCATATTCATAATACTCTATCCACACAAGGAACTATAAAGAGACCCCAAAGATTCCGTTGGAGAAAAACATGCATAAACCCCTATGCATAGATTACCCCAATATCACTGCGGGAATCCGCGAGTTGAATGCCATAACACATATCAAGTGAATCAATAGGATACCTCATTGTCACCTCAAGTACTCATGTTGCAAGACATATATCATGTGTTCTCATATCTGAAAATTCAATCCGACAAGACAAAACTTTGAAGGGTAAAGATTCAATTCATCATAACAAGAGTATAGAGGGGAGAAACATCATATTATCCGACTATATTAAGAAAGCCCATGATATAGATCAAGAGAGAGAGAGAGATCAAACACATAGCTACTGGTACAAACCCTCAGCCCCGAGCGTGGACTACTTCCTCCTCATCATGGTGGCCGCCAGGATGATGAAGATGGCAATCGGAGATGATTCCCCTTCGGCAGGGTGCTGGAACAGGGTCTAGATTGGTTTTCGCGGATACATAGACCTTGCAGTGGCGGAACTTCTGATCTAGGTTAACCCTGAAGGGTTTCGGAATATTTGGTAATTTATAGTGCAAAGAGGGGGTGAGGGAGGCCACCGAGGTAGGCACAACCCACCTGGGTGCGCCAGGGGGCCCTGGCGCATCCTGGTGGGTTGTGTCCCCCTCGGGGCACCCCCCTAGGTGCTACTTTGTCCCATCATGGGTGTTCTGGTCCATAAAAATTCTCCAAGGAGTTTCGTGGTGTTTGGACTCCGTTTGATATAGATTTCCTACGATGTAAAAAACAAGCAAAAAACAACGACTAGCACTGGGCACTAGGTCGATAGGTTAGTCCCAAAAAATGATATAAAGTTGCTATAAAATGATTTTAAAACATCCAAGAATGATAATATAATGGCATGAATACTTCATAAATTATAGATACGTTGGAGACGTATCAGGCACCGGAGGTGGGCCGAGGAGGACAGCACCCACCAGGGTGCGCCTAGGCCTCCTGGCATGCCCGGGTGGGTTTTGCCCACCTGGTGGCCCTCCACTGGTACTTATTTTCTCCAATATTTATTAAATATTCCATAAAAAATACTCGGGGAGTTCCAACTCATTTGGAGTTGTGGAGAATAGGTAGCTTGACGTAGCTTTTTCAGGTCCAGATTTCCAGCTGCCAGAATTCTCCCCATTGGTGCATACCTTGCATATTATGAGGGAAAAGGCATTATAATTACTCCAAAAAGCATTATTATACAATAAAACAACATAAATAACAGTAGGAAAACATGATGCAAAATGGACGTATCATAAACCTTAGTGCTTCCCATTGTTTCCCTGCAACACGTATAAGGTAGTTAGTGATCAGGTTAAGTGAGGGTCCGCATGCTATCAGTAAAATATGTTGATGAAAAATAAGCACATTGCAGATTCATCAGATTAATTCGAGCCATATGAAAGCCCATTTATCCAAACCAAGCATGATTAAGAACTAGGAAATATAGCAATTGTATTTGTTTCTGATGTATTAAGTGCAACCAAATTAAATGTATTCCTCACATGCACAACAATACAAAATTCTACCCACGACAATTGGACATCACATTGCAGAACTGAACCAAGCAGTTAACTAAACACCACAACAAATGAACCAAATATTAACTGAGCACCACATTGCACAATATAACATACTCCTAATAGAAGACCAGACAGTTAACCAAACCAAGCATGCTTAACAACTTGGAAATATAGCAATTGTATGCGAGGCCTCCACATTGTGGGTTCCCTCGTCATAGTGGTGAGTTGCCTGAGCCACTCCGGGCACAAACCTGCTGGCTCTCAAGTTAAGGGAAGCACGGGGACACTGAGAAAACACCTCGTAGTCTTTGTCGAAGGCACCAACGGTGGCCTCGAGGCATCGATGGTAGCCTTAAAGGCAAGGTGCTCCTCCAAGATCTGGGGGTCGACACGAATGGCAACCATCGCGACCTCATCTGCGCGTGCGGCCATGATTTACTTCTCCACTGCCAAATGCTCCTTGAGCTCCTGGCTATACTGCGTGCACCATGGCTTAGCGCGACGCTTATTTGGGGGAGGGGTCGGTGATTTGGGTGGAAGTTGTCACGCTGGTGGTCGGGGCATGTGGGATGTGGAAGGAGGAGGAGGATGGGGGTCAGGTGTAGATTACCTGCCTGGATCGACGAGGCCGAGCAGCATGAAGGAGGGTCATCGGCGAGAAGGCGGCACTGCAAGCAAGAAGTGAAGGTTTCAATTTGGAAAGGAAGGCGAAAACGGTGAAATGTGGCTTTTGGTAACGGGGGCTGGGAGGTAGATATTTATGCGGAAGCCGAAAATTTTGGATCAGTGCAGCGAAAACACTAGCACGCAAAGTGTCATCAGACACGGTCCCTTATTCACCATGTACGATATATGAAAATCACAAACGATTCATTGGGCTTGGATGGGCTCCGTCGTGGCAAGGTATGTTGCAGAGGAACGGATGGCTGCTCGAACTCTCTTAGCGATTGCAAACTCTTCGGTCGTGGGTTGCCGACCATTGCCAGAGAAGCATCCTTCGACTTGTGTACTGACCGCTAGGAGTTGGGCGTGGCAGCCTCGACATGGTCGTGGGCGGCCTCCATCAGGGCTAAGGCCGCTGCTGCGGAACGGACAACTGTTGTGCCACTCTCGCTAGTTGCTATCCTTGAGGCAGATGTTGCCACCGCCACCCGAGAAGCAACAGCACCCATTTGGGCTGCCTTGGCCGCCCGGTCGCATGTTGCGGCCGCGCTCATGCAGCTTGTTAGCACGCTGTAACATCCAAATTTTCAATTTGGAACGTTATACATTAGATCATCATTGCATATCATATTTTATTGCATTTTGGCTTGATCCTAGAAATTCTACGCAACTCAAGGACCCACGGAGAGAGTTGGGGATTTTGTTATTTTTATATTTGAGTTTTCTCAAATTTTGAAAAGAGGATCATTCGATTTTAATTATTTTTCTCTCAAAATATTTCCAATATGAAAATAAAAGAGAGGGGATAAAATGACTTTTCCAAAATAAAGAAATATTGGAGGTTAAATATTAAAATCAAATAAGTATTTTATTCGGAGTTTTATCGCTATTTTATTTGAATTAGGAAAAAAATGTGTTTTTCAAAATTGCATTAGAGCCCCAAATAAATGTTCACCTTGTCCGCTATATTTTTAGAGGATGGGGAAAGTTTATTTCAGGATTTTTAGAGTCCGTTTAGTGTTTCTTTTCTTTGTTTTTCTGCACAGAATTATTTAAAAAAAATCCCACCGACCTAGCCAGGTCATGCTCGACTAGGACTCCAGCCGACCGGCCCTTTAAGAAGCGAGGGACCAAGCAGAAACCCTAGCCCCGCCCCAGCCCCGCACCCCCCTGCCGCCGCCGGACGCCGTCTTGCCGCACCCTGTTCCGCCGCCGCCGGAGTCCGTCGCCGCCGCCCGACGCCTCGCCGCCGACCCGCCGCCCCGCCGGAGTCCGCTGCCGCCGCCGTTCCGCCCCGCCGAGGTACACACCCGTCGCCGCTAGTTTTCGTTAGAAAATCATAGGGTTTTTTTATAAACCCTCGGTTATTTTTTTAGATCGATTTTTATTTTTTTCCCGGTTTAGTTATTTAGCGAACGCCCGTTCGTACGTTTGTTTTAATGAACGGTTTTCACTTGTTAGCCGCAGACAGCGAACGTTCGTTCGTTAGCCTGTTCATTAGTTTTTCTTTTTCCAGGGTTTTTTCCGTGATTATTTTCGATCGTGATTTCTGCCCTGATTTTCCTTTTAGTTTATCTTTTCGCTCGTTTATTGGAATCAGGCGATTCAAGCGCCTAGATCTTTGTATCGAAGCCCTCTTTTTGTTTAAACAACTTGAACAATATTTTGGTACTGTAAAATTTGACTTTAGTCCAGATTAGTATATGGATCTTGTTTCTTTCGCAGTTTGAGTTTAGTTGCTTCGTTTGATTTGATTCTTTTTGCAAACCGGAGTTCTGAAGTTGAACTTTCTGGTTAGATCTCTTATTTGAGTTTTACCCGCGCTTCTAGTTGAGTGCTTATTGTATGCTTGTTTGTTTGCGATAGAGTACCCGGAGTGCGAAGCGTGCTACTACGAGTCTCTAGGTTTCACGGATCATCAGCAAGGCAAGTAAAACTTTGATCATACCTCTTTACTACCCAGTTTTATTGCATATATCAATCCTCAACCAATTTGCATGGTCAGGATCTGATTAAAATGTGGGTTTTGGGAAGCAGATGATGAGGTAGGACCTATTGCCATGTTTATTATCAAACCTTTGGGACTTACTTCTACGTTGCTTATATTGCTATGCTATGCTTGTAGACGTGGTTTGGTTCGAGTGATTCATGACAGATGTGAGAGTTATTATTAATGCTTTACTTAAGGTGGCAACTTTAATACACATCTGGGTGGATTGCTTGAGGCACCCTAGAGTACCAAGTGGTTGTCAGGGCACCTGGAGAATCTAGTGTTGTCCTAGGATATCCCGGAGTACCCGTGTGATCATCCTACGGTCCGCCACCCAGGCTCAAAGGGATCATAAGATTATTCATGCTAGAAACTTCCGTGTGTAGCCACAAGCTATTGTGGGCTCTAGCATAGTTGAGTAAGTTCCAAGACCTCTTTCAGTGGTGGGCTAGCAGATATAGGGGAAAGTAGGTGTAACTGTCCACCCAGAGTAAAGAGTTATTGTTTCAAAAAGACTGTGTCTCGATTCTCCGACCATGGATCTATTCGAGTCTTGTGGGGAAAAGTGCGCAAACCTCTGCATAGTGTACAAACTAATCATGGTTAGTCGTGTCCCCGGTTATGGACGTTTTGAGTATCTAGTTCTTGGATTATCATGTTGATCTCATCACTCTAAATATAATTTGATTGGGTTAATGATGATGCTTAATTGGGATTGAGTTGGAGGAACCTTCTCAATGTTTAACAACCACCATGATAGTTAAATAAAAATTATTCCTTTGTTGTGGGGAAAAATTGGCTTTATGCAAAACTGCAACCGTAGAGCTTTCCACCAGCCGTATATGCATGTAGTGATAGCATTTATTCTGTTCATTACTCTATGTGTTACATTGCCAGCATATTCCATGTGCTGACCCGTTTCGAGCTGCAACGTTCATGTTGCAGACTTTTTCAGACGGCGAGTAAGGTGCCATAGGTCGTTGTCTTTCACTCAGTGATGTCGTTGGAGTTGATGGACTCACTTTATCTTCCAAGCCTTCCACTATTATCGTTTTTAGATGTCCTTAAGCCATATTATTGTAATAAGTTCTCTTTTGAGACTATTCGATGTAATAAGTGTGTGATTGCTACTCTGTTATAAATCCTTGAGTATTGTGCATGTCAGGATTACTGATCTAGGGATGACACTAATGCACAGAGATCAGACTGTTTGAGGTCTGGTTGCTACAAGATGGTATCAGAGCACACGCTGACTGTAGGACACGACCACTAAGCTAAAGCCCTAGATCACTACTCTCTTCTCATTTCTGACACCTCTCCCTTTTCTACTCTTTAGGATGGCAGATGCAAGGAACAAGTTCAGTCAGCCGGATGAAGACACACCTTTTGGATGGCACTTGAAGGAAGTTACTAGATACCTGAACATCGGAATACCAAGCTTCACCGGGACCTACATCGCCACTTTACCAGAAGAGGAGCGTTGGACGATTCGAGTTCAAGTTCCTGGAAGAACATTCATGCCAGTCACTGAGCCCATAGATTTTTCTTTTGATGCACCAACCTGGAGTCTAGGGAAGAGCATGGCAGCCCACATCACTATGGGACATATCAGAGAAGTTTACTACAAGGATCTCAAGGATACTATCTACCAGATTTGTGGGCGCCGAGATGAGCAATGGGAGATGATCAGGACCAAGAAGGATAGCTCTATTGCAACTTCTATCTAGGAGTTAAACCAGCACATTCATCGCCAGGAGAACCAGATGTGCGCAGGCATGATAGATCTGAAGAAGGCAATGACCAGGATCACGGAGCTAGAGGAAGAACTCAAGTCTTCACGCGATGGATATGAGGAGGAAATGATGATACTCGTGGAGAAGAATGACGATTTGACAAGGAAGCTAGGAGTATTCATGGGAGACCCCGCGCCAGGAGGAGATGACGACGATTCCACTTGTCCAAAAAACTACATCATCATCGACAACACCGACTCGGACCCTGATGATAGCGATGATGACTACATTGATGAAGCTGGAGCAGATATTATGGAGTCTTCCACTGATCAAGTTTTCTAGTCGACCACCATATCAGTAGTAGTATTCCCCATGTATATAGTATAGTCCGAGCACTTTGTAACGATAGTTAGACCGATTGTATGCCCTTGTTTGAATTGATTGAAGTGATATGTTTGTGTTTGTGTCATGTGCACATGGGTAGTGTTTTCCCTCTAGATCTCATTCTATTCCGTTTTCTCATCTTTTCTAAACCCATCAGATGCCTCCAAGACGCGACAATGGATTTTCTTTCCCACCGGAGCTAACCCAGTTGATCCAACAGCAGAATGCATTGATGCAGATACTAGTCCAGAATCAGAATCAGGGGAACAACAATAACAACCCACCACCACCACCACCTGTTGATCACTTAGCCCGTTTCTTAAGGCTGAATCCACCGGTGTTCTCAAGTAGCACCGAGCCGATAGTTGCAGATGATTGGCTCTGCAAGATTGGAAGTGAGTTGACCACTGCAGGATGCACAAATGCGGAGAGGGTGCATTTTGCCGCACATCAGCCTGATGAACCCGCAACATCATGGTGGGAGAATTTCACAGCACTTACCCCATTGACACTGTCACATGGGACCAGTTTCAGCAAGCTTTTCGCACTACCCATGTTTTAGTAGGAGCTATGGCCATGAAGAAGCGTGAGTTTTGCAACTTGCACCAGGGAGGACGCATGGTGAGCCAGTATGTGGATGATTTTAGCAATTTAGCGCGTTATGCCCCAGATGACATTGCTACGGATGCAGCTAAGCAGGAGAAGTTTCTGGAAGGATTGAATGATGAGCTGAGCATGGTAACCTTCAACAACTACCAAGACTTGGTAGATAGAGCTCTGATGATTGAAGGGAAGCAGGAGAAGATTGACAACCGCAAGAGGAAGAATGGACAAGGGAAGTACAATTCAGGAGCTCAGTAGAGGCCCCATTTTACCCCGAACTCGGGAGGACACCTTCACCATAACCATGGAGGCCATAATTCCAATAGAGGGAGTTCGCACAACCATAGTGGCCCCAAGAATGGGAATGGTAATGGAGGAAGCAATGGCCAGAACCGTACCAACCCAGCAACGCCCGCCAAGAAGGATCTAAGTCACATTACTCATTTCAAGTGCGAGAAGAATGGACATTATGCCACGGAGTGTTCCGAAGCTAAGAATGGAAATGGAAATGGAAGCTCTGGGAAGAAGCCTAACCCTTTCAACAGGGGACAAGTGAACCACGTTAACGTGGAGGGGGTTGAAGCACAACCAGATGCAGTAATAGGTAAGTTTTTGGTTAAGTCATTTACTGGAATTGTTCTTTTTGATACTGGTGCATCGCATTCATACATATCAAGGGGATTTGTGGATAAGTATAAGTTTCCCACCAAAGTTCTTAGAACAGCTATGTTAGTAAGCTCGCCAGGAGCGGAGCATATGGCAAGACAAGGATATTTTCAGATGCCATTGACCATAGGTAGGCATGTTTTCCCCTCGGACCTGATAATTCTGAAGTCGCAAGGTTTGGATGTGATTTTGGGTATGGATTGGCTATCGATGTATGGAGGAAACATTGATTGCGCCAGTAAGTTGATTATGCTCACCACCCCAGAAGGAAGGAGGATCAAGTATGTATCCCGGCATGTGCCGAAGAGGACTCAAGTGAATTCCTTATTAGGAGTTGTATAGGAGGAAGTACCAGTGGTGAAGGATTTCCCTGATGTATTTCCAGAAGAGTTGCCAAGCATGCCACCACATAGAGACATTGAGTTTTTGATTGAGCTTTTGCCAGGCACAAGGCTAATATCTAAGAGACCGTACCGGATGCTCGCAAAGGATTTGGAGGAAATTAAGAAGCAGATTAAGGGGTTACTAGATAAAGGCTATATTCACCCAAGTTCATAACCTTGGGGATCACCAGTGCTTCTAGTGGAGAAGAAGGATGGATCGTTGAGAATGGTTGTTGATTATTGTGGATTGAATGAAGTGACAATCAAGAACAAGTACCCACTGCTGATGATCAATGATTTGTTTGACCAGTTGCAGGGAGCTAAAGTATTTTCCAAGATTGATCTGCGATCAGGATACCACCAGCTGAAGATTCGAGAGCAGGATATACCTAAGGCAGCTTTTACCACAAGGTGCGGGCTATATGAGTATACCGTTATGTCATTTGGTCTGACTAATGCACCTGCCTATTTCATGAACATGATGAACAAGGTGTTTATGGACTTCTTGGATAAGTTTGTCATGGTGTTCATTGATGACATATTGGTCTATTCGAAGAATGAAGAGGAGCATAAGGAGCATTTGCGTTTGGTACTTGGGAAGCTCAGAGAACATCAGCTATATGCCAAGTTTAGCAAGTGTGAGTTTTGGTTGAAGGAAGTTGGATTTCTCGGACATGTTATATCTGGAGAAGGAATAGTAGTAGAACCCACCAAGGTTGTCACTGTGACAAACTGGGAAGCACCCATGTCAGTTGGAGAGATCCGGAGTTTTCTGGGACTCGCAGGATACTACCGGAGGTTCATTGAAAATTTCTCGAAGATTGCAAAGCCCATGACGGAGTTGTTGAAGAAGGACGCCAAGTTCAAATGGATGGAGGAATGTGAGGCCAGTTTTCAGGAGTTGAAGAAATGTTTGGTTACAGCACCAGTGTTGATTCTTCCAGATCAACGCAAGGATTATCAGGTGTATTGCAATGCTTCTCATCGAGGACTTGGAGCAGTGCTTATGCAGGAGGGGAGAGTTGTTTCATATGCCTCACGACAGCTTAAACCCCATGAGTTGAATTATGCTACACACGATTTGGAGTTAGCAGCCGTAGTGCATGCATTGAAGACATGGAGACACTTTCTCATCGAAAACCACTGTGAGCTGTACACGGATCACAAGAGTTTGAAGTATATCTTCACGCAGAAGGAGTTGAATCTCAGGCAGAGGAGATGGTTGGAGCTCATCAAGGATTATGATATGAGGTTACATTATCATCCCGGAAAGGCTAACGTAGTAGCCGATGCATTGAGCCGCAAGAGTCATGTCAGTACACTCATGACCGGAGAGTTACCCAAGGAGTTAGCAGAGGATCTTCGTGAGCTATGTTTGGAGATAGTTCCGAGAGGCTATGTAGCAGCATTGGAGATTCAGTCTACTTTGATGGATAAGGTCAGAGAAGCTCAGAAGGCGGACAAGGAGATTGCCGAGATAAAGGAAAGTATGAGCAAAGGAAAGGCTAAAGGATTTCGTGAGGATGAGCACGATACCTCATGGTTTGAGGACCGCGTATATGTGCCAAATGACCCGGAGATCAGGAAGTTGATTCTGCAGGAGGCCCATGATTCACCATATTTGATTCACCTAGGAAACATCAAGATGTATCTGGATTTGAAGGACGGTTTCTGGTGGACTGGAATGAAGAAGGATATTGCGGAATATGTAGCAGTTTGTGATGTATGTCAGTGAGTGAAGGCAGAGCATCAGAAGCCAGCAGGTTTTCTATAGCCATTGTCGATACCCGAATGGAAGTGGGATAAGCTAGGCATGGATTTTTATCACGGGATTGCCCAGGACTCGTTTAGGCTATGACTCGATATGGGTTGTAGTCAATCGGTTGACGAAGGTAGCTCATTTCATCCCAGTGATGCTAAGTTGGCAAAGATATACATGACCAGGATCGTATGTCTGCATGGAGTTCCGAGGACCATTGTATCAGATAGAGGAACCCAGTTTACCTCAAAGTTTTGGAATCAGTTGCACGAAACTTTGGGTACCAGGCTAGAGTTCAGTACAACCTTTCATCCACAGACAGATGGACAGACCGAGAGAAACAATCAGATTCTGGAGGACATGTTGAGAGCTTGTGCACTAGATTACAGATCTAGTTGGGATGACAATTTGCCATATGCAGAGTTCTCTTACAACAACAGCTATCAAGCCAGTTTGAAGATAGCCCCTTTCGAAGCTTTGTACAGAAGGAGGGGCAGGACACCGTTGTTATGGGATAAAGTTGGAGACCGTCAGTTGTTTGGACCAGATTTGATTAAAGAGTCTGAAGAGAAGGTTAAACTGATTCGCGACAGACTCAAGGTAGCCCAGTCCAGGCAGAAGAGCTATGCGGATTCTAAATGCAAAGACACAATTTACGAAGTCGGAGACAGAGTTTATATTCGTGTGTCCCCACTTCGAGGAGTTAAGCGATTTTGAGTTAAAGGAAAGTTAGCACCACGTTTTGTGGGACCATACAAAGTTTTGGAATGTATGGGAGAAGTTGCTTACAAGTTGGAGTTGCCCGAAGGATTGTTAGGAGTTCACGATGTGTTCCATGTTTCCCAGTTGAAGAAGTGCCACGCGGAGATGGAGGATATTCCTCTGAGAGATACAGTGCCACTGGAAGCGATTCAGTTGGATAGCGATTTGACCTACAAGGAGAAACCAGAGAAGATTCTCAAGTTTGCCAGCTGAGCCACACGCAGCAAGGTTATCAAGTTCTGGAAAGTTCAGTGGAGCCACCATACCGAGGATGAAGCCACCTGGGAACGAGAGGAATACTTACAGAATGACCACCCGCACCTATTTTCTAGCCAACCCGAATCTCGAGGGCGAGATTCATCTTAAGGGGGGTAGGTTTGTAACATCCCAAATTTTCAGTTTGGAATGTTATAAATTAGATCATCATTGCATATCATATTTTATTGCATTTTGGCTTGATCCTAGAAATTCTACGCAACTCAAGGACCCACAGAGAGAGTTGGGGATTTCGTTATTTTCATATTTGAGTTTTCTCAAATTTGAAAAGAGAATCGTCCGATTTTAATTATTTTTCTCTCCGAATATTTCCAATATGAAAATAAAAGAGAGGGGATAAAACTACTTTCCCAAAATAAAGAAATATTTGAGGTTAAATATTAAAATCAAATAAGTATTTTATTCGGAGTTTTATCGCTATTTTATTTGAATTAGGAAAAAAAATGCGTTTTTCAAAATTGTATTAGAGGCCCAAAAAAATGTTCACCTTGTCCGCTATATTTTTAGAGGACGGGAAAGATTTATTTCAAGATTTTTGGAGTCCGTTTAGTATTTCTTTTCTTTGTTTTTCTGCGCGGAATTATTTAAAAAATCCTACCGACGTAGCCGAGTCGTGCCCTACTAGGACTCCAGCCCGACCGGCCCTTTAAGAGGCGAGGGCCGAGCCGCCGAAACACTAGCCCCGCACCCCGCCGCCGCCGCCAGCGCCGCTGCCCGCTACCGCCGCCGGATGCCGCCTCGCCGCCGCACCCCGCCGCCGCCGGACGCCGTCTCGCCGCACCCCGTTCCGCCGCCGCCGCCCGACGCCTCGCCGCCGACCCGCCGCCCCACCGGAGTCTGCCGCCACCACCGTTCCACCCCGCCGAGGTAGCCACCCGCCGCTGCTGGTTTTCGTTAGAAAACCGTAGGTTTTTTTTAGAAACCCTCGGTTATTTTTTTAGATCGGTTTTTTTTTCCGGTTTAGTTATTTAGCGAACGCCCGTTCGTACGTTCGTTTTAACGAACGGTTTTCACTTGTTAGCCGCAGACAACGAACATTCATTTGTTAGCATATTTGTCAGTTTTTCTTTTCCCAGGGTTTTTTTCGCGATTATTTTCGATCGCGATTTCTGCCCTGATTTTCGTTTTAGTTTATCTTTTGGCTTGTTTATCGGAATCAGGCGATTCAAGCACCTAGATCTTCGTCTCGAAGCCGTCTTTCTGTTTAAAGAAGTTGAAGAAGATTTTGGTACTGTAAAATTTGACTTTAGTCCAGATTAGTAAACAGATCTTGTTTCTTTTGCAGTTTGAGTTTCATTGCTTTGTTTGATTTGATTCTTTTTGCAAACCGGAGTTCTTAAGTTGAACTTTCTGGTTAGATCTCTTATTTGAGTTTTACCCGTGCTTCTAGTTGAGTGCTTATTGTATGCTTGTTTGTTTGTGATAGAGTACCCGGAGTGCGAAGCGTGCTACTATGAGTCTCTAGGTTTCACGGATCATCAGCAAGGCAAGTAAACTTTGATCATACCTCTTTACTATCCAGTTTCATTGCATTAGATCAATCCTCAACCAATTTGCTTGGTTAGGATCTGATTAACATGTGGGTTTTGGGAAGTAGATGATGAGGTAGAACCTATTGCCATGTTTATTATCAACCCTTTGGGACTTACTTCTATGTTGCTTATATTGTTATGCTATGCTTGTAGACGTGTTTTGGTTCGAGTGATTCATGACAGATGTGAGAGTTATTATTAATGGTTAACTTAAGGTGGCAACTTTAATACACATCTGGGTGGATTGCTTGAGGCACCCTGGAGTACCAAGTGGTTGTCAGGGCACCTGGAGAATCCAGTGTTGTCCTAGGATATCCCGGAGTACCCGTGTGATCATCCTACGGTCCGCCACCTAGGCTCAAAGGGATCATAAGATTATTCATGCTAGAAACTTCCGTGTGCAGCCACAAGCTATTATGGGCTCTAGCATGGTTGAGTTAGTTCCAGGACCTCTTTCAGTGGTGGGCTAGCAGATGTAGGGGAAAGTAGGTGTAACTGTCCACCCGGAGTAAAGAGTTATTGTTTCAGAAAGACTGCGTCTCGATTCTCCGACCATGGAAGTATTCGAGTCTTGTGGGGAAAAGTGCGCAAACCTCTGCAGAGTGTACAAACTAATCATGGTTAGCCGTGTCCCCGGTTATGGACGTTTTGAGTATCTAGTTCTTGGATTATCATGTTGATCTCATCACTCTAAATATAATTCGATTGGGTTAATGATGATGCTTAATTGGGATTGAGTTGTAGGAACCTTCTCAATGTTTAGCAACCACCACGATAGTTAAATAAAAATTATTCCTTTGTTGTGGGGGAAAATTGGCTTTATGCAAAACTGTAACCGTAGAGCTTTCCACCAGCCGTATATGCATGTAGTGATAGCATTTATTCTGTTCATTAGTCTATGTGTTACATTGCCAGCATATTCCATGTGCTGACCCGTTTCGGGCTGCAACGTTCATGTTGCAGACTTTTCAGATGGCGAGTAAGGTGCCATAGGTCGTTGTCTTTCACTCAGTGATGTCGTTGGAGTTGATGGACTCACTTTATCTGCCAAGCCTTCCGATGTTATCGTTTTTAGATGGCCTTAAGCCATATTATTGAAATAAGTTCTCGTTTGAGACTATTCGATGTAATAAGTGTGTGATTGCTACTCTGTTATAAATCCTCGAGTATTGTGCGTGTCAGCATTACCGATCCAGGGATGACACTAATGCATAGAGATTAGACTGTTTGAGGTCTGGTTGCTACATATGCGGATGGATGCAGTGGTCGCGCTCTCATCGGAGTGGGCCGCCAAAGTTGCCCTCACGATGCGGGTCAACGTCCCCATCTTTCACCGGCGACGACTGAGCAGTGAAATGATATTTGGGGAGCGAACTCATGTGCTTGACACGTCAGCTATGGACTGTAGCCGACGCACCTTCTCGCGTAAGCCATATCCTTACTATACTCCGACGATGCTCCAAGATATTTTGTACAGCATCTCACACGGTTGGTGATAATACACTGTGTGCGATCTACTTGATTTTTCATCTTGATTTGAATTACATAATGGGATCACAACGGCAAAGGAGGGTGTTTGAATTGCTAGGACTTTAACTCAGTGAACATGCAGCAATAGGTGTGTCGTCAAGAAATTGGAATTATTCAGGGTTCGTTTGGACATTTTTATACATTAACTTGGTTTTCTAGGCATTTCAGGTGCACAATTCAAAATTAAACTACATGCACATGCTCTGATGCACCAAAATGGGTTGTAAAATCATATATGTGTCCATGGGTTGATGCTTATGTGTCATGCAAGAAATGGGGATGAATTTCAAACACCACGGCACCGTGGCTCTCCCGCAAACATTGAGATACATGGTTTTAAAATTCTAGTAAATCGAAAACACGTCTAAAATTCATGAAACTTGACATGATATCATTTAACAGCATCAACATGTCGTGGTAAAAATATTGTCCCATTTGGGGCAGGTTTGGGTATAAGCTTCTCACAAATGAGAGCTTCTCACAACAAGCCTCATGGTTACGGTAGGGAACATTTCACCTTTCTGGATGAAACGATATCCATTGCCTCTTCTTGATTTCAAATGTTTTTCCAGTGTCAACATAGAACAATAGGAGTGTTGTGTTAAATTTTAGAATTTTTTGGGGTTCGTTTGGACATTTTTATACACTAAGTTTTCTATGCATTTATGTGCATAATTCAAATTTGAACTACACGCACATGCCCCAGTGCATATAAATTGGTTGAAAAATCAAATGCGTGTCCTTGGTTGCATGCTTAGGTCCCATACAAGAAATAGAAATGAATGTCAAACACCTTGCCACTGTTGCTCGGCCGCAAACATTAAGATACATGGTTTTTAAATTATAGTAAATCCAAAACTCATCCAAAATTCATGAAACTTGGCAGGCTATCATGGAGCGGAATCAATATGCCGTGGTAAAAATATTGTCGCATTTGGGGCAGGTTGGGGTATAAGCTTCTCACAACAAGCCTCATGGTTACGGTAGGGAACGTTTCACCTTTCTGGACGAAATGATATGCATTGCCTCTTCTTGATTTCAAATGTTTTTCTAGTGTCAACATAGAACAACAGGAGTGTTTTGTTAAATTTTAGAATTTTTCAGGGTTCGTTTGACATTTTTATACATTAACTAAGTTTTTATGTATTTATGTGCATAATTAAAATTTGAACTACAGGCACATGCTCCAGTGCATATAAATTGGTTGAAATATCAAATGTGTGTACTTGATTGCATGCTTAGGTCCCATGCAAGAAATAGGAATGAACGTCAAACACCTTGCCACCGTCGCTCAGCCGCAAACATTGAGATACATGGTTTTTAAATTATAGTAAATCAAAAACTTGTTGAAATTCATGAAACTTTGCATGCTATCAAGGAACAGCATCAACATGCTGTGGTGAAATTTTTGTCCCATTTGGGGCACGTTTGGGTATAAGTTTCTCACATACTAGAGCTTTTGACAACAAGCCTCATGGTTCCGATAGGGAATGTGCCTCCTTGGTGGATGAAACGATGTCCGTTGCCTCTTCCTATTTTCAAGTTTTTTTCCTAGTGGCAACATAGAGCAACAGGAGTGTCATGTTAAAATTTGCAATTTCGGGGTTTGTTTGGACATTTTTTTATACATTAACTTAGTTTTCTAGGCATTTTATGTGCATAATTCAAATTTGAACTACATGCACATGCTCCAGTGACGAAAAATGGGTTGACATATCAAATGTGTGTCCTTGGGTGCATGCTTAGGTCCCATGCAAGAAATGGGAATGAATTTCAAACACCAGGGCACTGTTGATTGTCGACAAAACATTGAGATACTTTGTTTTTAAATTCTGGTAAATCCAAAACTCGTCTGAAATTCATGAAACTTGGTGTGCTATCATGGAATGGCACCCGACATGCTGTGGTATTTTTCTTTCCATTTTGAGAGTAGGCGCACTCGAATAACAGGCAACAAAGGCATTTTGAAACAAATGGTTGTCACTTTAACATCTGAAACGTTCATATAATTTAAATCATGTGTGTTCTGTTAACCATTCACGTGACGCCATGTGTCACAGTTTTAATGGCTAGGAGGTGCCGTGTGGACAGCTGCTTGACTGAACAGGAGGCGTGTGAGCGTAGTCCGTTGCTTTTTTCTCTCCGAATGTACAGGCTTATCAAATGATTTTCTTTAAAAAATGTCAATGGTTTTTAAATATAAAACACTCATCACAAATGTTTTAGATAGAACACCCGTATGCGAACCGACAACTTCCCCAGGAAGCCAAGGGAAAATGTGCCAAGCAGGATTTGTGTCGCTCTTGATCGCAAATGTTTTAGATAGAACACCCATAGCAAACTGACAGCTTCCCCAGTAAGCCATGCAAAAATGTGCCGAGCAGGATTTGTGCAGCTCTTCATCGCAATCGTTTTAGATAGAATACCCGTATGCAAAGTGAGAGCTATGGTCTTCCCCGGTAAGCCAAGGGAAAATTCGCCGTGCAGGATTTGTGCATCTCTTCAACACAAACGGTTCAGATTGAATACAATATGCAAAGACAGACTTCGATGCTAAGACAAGAGAAAATCTGGCACGCGGGATTTGTACAACCCTTCAACACAAACAGTTTTTTCGGATGACCCGTGTGCAACCACGTACAAACAATTTGGTAAGATTTGCATATGTCATATTGGATATATTGCCATTTGTCAAACTGGAAAGATTGACATTTGTTGATCTAGTAACATTGCGCTTTGTCAACCTTGTAACACTGCCATTTGTCAACATATGCAGCTAAAAATCACTAGCACTATCTAATTTTTGCAACTAAAATTCAGTAATTAAGCAAAGATTTCATTCATAGATTAACAGTCGTTCTTTATACAAACAGTTCAACTCGACAGCTGAACCTACCAAACTTTTCCCCAATTGTTGCCAACCACGTACTAAAATAGCTAGTTCAACTATATATACTAGCTAATTTTAAGTATGTTGTACAGTTCAACCACATCTATAGTCAGATGAACAGAACAAAATAGCCCCTAAATACTACTACGGAGGGTCTTTGTACTACTTCCAGCAGCCTCTCCTCTGCCGAGCATGCTCAGTAAGAGGCAGAGGAGGAGGAGCCTACCGACGAGCTGGACAACTGCAATACAGTGCCTATCGCTGCTACACCTTCAGCGACGCTCACCTCGAATGCCCTCTGCCGCTCTAGACGAGCCCTCTCGAAGCGATGAGACTCCTCGTAGATCTCCTGATTCCTTGCCTTTGCGGAGGCATGTGCTACGTCCACGGCGGCGGTAAGGCTCTTTGTGTGCTCGAATAGGCGCTCCTCCTCCTCCCACAGGAACTTGATGTAGGGCGCAAGGTCGCTAACGCACGTGCGGGTCTCCACCTCTGCCTCCCGCCTTCGAGCGGCGATGGTGGAGCGGGTGATGACCCCGACGGTCGACGGTGGGCTGGCAGCCATGTCGGCCGATGATGGGTTGGCGGCCACGACCAACACCTCCTACCTTTGGGCCTTGGCGGCGGAGTAGGTGATGGCCATGGTGGTCGACAGTGGGGTGGCAGCCACGACGGCCACCTCCCGCCTTCGGGCCACTGCGGCGGAGTGGGTGATGGCCCTGGCTTTCAGCGATGGTGTGGCGGCCACGGCGGCAAACGGTGGGGTCGTGGCAACGGCGGCCGACAACAGCTGCCGACGGGCAGCGAAGGTGGAGCGTGTGGTGGGTGTCCCGCGCACACCCAATAGGGACGCCACACACACTACACTACGTGGGGGACTGCGCTGCCGCCGCGGTGTAGCCTCCTAGCTGGAGCTATCCTCTGATGATGGCAGAGTGGTTGAGCGACGATGATGGACCGGTGCCATTGGCTATTGTGGGAGAAGCAGACGAGATAATCTACAAGAAGGGAGGGGAAAATGCGACACAGGACTCTCCGGCCGTGATGGTTTATATATCAGGTCGGTAAGCATTGGGATTTTGGGGTCACCGAGTCGGGTGGGAAGCTTGCGCGGGAACCTGCGCGGTTGCGTGGGAATGGGCTCACCGACGATTCATTGGCGCCACTTCGAGCCACCATTTGGACAAAAGGACACCCTCGTCCTGGTTTATAAGTAGTCTTTGTATTTTTGTGCCAAATTTTGACTACATATTTAACTAATAAAATCCAGGCCGCGCCGAGAATCCAGGCCGTCCGACCCCCATTTATTCCTGTGGCCATTTACCTTCATATCTCGCACCATACGACAGAATAAGCACACACACGACAACACATACAGAGAGGACATCCAGCAGTTCCAATGGCGCTCCCCGTGGCTCCAAATGGCGCTCCTAGCGATCGACGACGAAAATGGGGGGCAGTTCACCATGCATCACGTAGTGGACACCCACGTAAGGGGGAAGGCCCTCTCAGTGGTGTACACAAATGAGCCAGTCTCGATGGAGAGCTCCGTCCAAACTATGAAGCAGTTGCTTGCTGAGGACAAGTACCAAGTGGTCGGCTTCGACCTCATGTTCACCAGCGGTTATGCTGTGCATGATCAAAAGGTTGCCCTCGCCCAATTGTGCGTGCGATAGGACGTTCTCGTCTACCACTACCACCTGGCCACAAGGCCTTGCGAGCGTTGCTCCAGATTTATCAACAACTACGACTACAATTTCACTATGGTGGACACCACCAACAATCTAAAAGTGCTCAAGGTTACGGGCTTGACCTGCCAGAATCTTGCCAACATCCGTGACCACTAAAAGGTCTGGGGCAGCAACGACAACAAACAGAACTCCCTGGTTGACCTCTCCTCGGCCATCATCGACCCCTACTACATGAAGATGAAGGATGAGAGCAAGAGGGACAATAACGCCTGGCACTGTGTCTGGCATTAGAGACTGGATGAAGAAAACGTCAAGTACGCGGCCAAGGATGCATACATAAGCTACGACATGTATTGCCCCAGACGAGGGATCGAGCCACAGAGCAGTGGCAGGAGCATCACAAGAAGTAGATGACTAGACGATTGTTTCTCCTAGTTTAGAATGCGTGCAATTGTTTGTTGAGGTGTGTGCGAATGATCTGTATAGTCACTTATATAATTGGATGTTTATTTTAGTTATATATATATATATGTGTGTGTGTGTGTGTGTGTGTGTGTTATTCCTCTGTAGATAGAGCAAATCACACGGCTTATTAGCAGCAATTGTCTGTGTTATTATTGGTCTTCGCACACATTTTTGATTATGGACATGTTTGCCGTGTATCACACATCTTATTTAGTTGAATTGTTTCTGTTGTCTTGGCTAATCCCAAACAGTTCATCCGAGTGAACTATATGCCCTCCATCGCACACACCTAGATCTGGCAAACCGTTTCTATTGTGTTGCCTAATCATGCACACCCTCATCTGGCTGCTCATTTCTATTGTTCTGCCTCATCGCAAACAGTTCTGCTGGATTAACCATTCTCCACGCATCACACATGCAACTCTAATCTGAATCATGTTTGATGTCAATGCTGTTGCAAATATTTTATATCTTTTTTGAAGGTTTTATTATATCATTGTTTGTGATTAATGCATCGCACACAGTTTCGTTGAAGGGTCTCTGATTGGACTATCGCATTTGGACCAACCTGTAGTAGTGCTCTTACTTATCGAAAGGACTACGATTGATCCCCTATACTTGTGGGTCATCACTCATTGACATAATCTACCAAGTATGAGGAAGCCATGAATGATCCCGATTGGATGAATGTTATGCAAGAAGAGTTGGTGCAATTTGAATTGAATGATGTATGTGAATTGGTCGACAAACCGAATCCTAAGAAGCATAATATCATTAGCACAAAATGGATATTCCGGAATAAGCAAGATGAAAATGGCATTGTTGAGGGAAACAAAGCACGTCTTGTCGCTCAAGGGTATACATAGGTAGAAGGTATTGATTTCGGTGAAACATATTCTCGTGTTGCTCGCCTTGAGGCAATTCATATTCTTCTTGCTTATGCAAACTATAATGATATCCTATTTTATCAAATGGATGTACAAAGTGCTTTCCTTAATGGTGAAATCCATGAGGAAGTATATGTTAGGCATCCACCTGATGTCTACTATGCAACTTTATTCTTGTAGACACGTGTTGGGCCTCCATGATTTGTAGGACAGTAGCAATTTCCCCTCAAGTGGATGACCTAAGGTTTGTCAATCCGTGGGAGCGTAGGATGAAGATAGTCTCTCTCAAGCAACCCTGCAATCAAGTACAAGAAATCTCTTGTGTCCCAACACACCCAATACAATGGCAAATTGTATAGGTGCACTAATTCGGCGAAGAGATGATGATAAACGTGTAGTATGGATAGTAGATATGAGTTTTTGTAGTGCGAACAATAAAAACAGCAAGGTAGTAAATAGTAAAACGGAGCACAAATGGTATTGCAATGATGGAAAATGAGGCCTAGGCTGCATACTTTCACTAGTGCAATCTCTCAACAATGCTAACATAGTTGGATCATATAACCATCCCTTGAAGAGCGATGAAGAATCACTCCAAAGTTCCTATCTAGCGGAGAACATAAGACAGAATTGTTTTTAGGGTACGAAACCACCTCAAAGCTATTCTTTCCATTCGATCTATTCAAGAGTTCGTACTAAAATAACACAAAGCTATTATGTCCGTTCGATCTATCCTAGAGTTCATACTAAAATAACACCAAAGCGAATTCAGATTTATAATATTCAATCCAACATAAAGAACTTCAAAGAGTGCCCCAAGATTTCTACCGAAGAAACAAAGACAAGAATGTGCATCAACCCCTATGCATAGATTACCCCAATGTAACCTCGGGAATCCGTGAGTTGAGTGCCAAAACATATATCAAGTGAATCAATATGATACCCCATTGTCACCATGAGTATTCAATTGCAAGACATATATCAAGTGTTCTCAAATCCATAAAAGTATTCAATTCGATAACAATGAAATCTCAAATGGAAAAACTCAATTCATCACAACAAGATAGAGAGGGGAAAACACCATATGATCCGACTATATTAACAAAGCCCGCGATACATCAAGATCGTGACATCTCAAGAACACGAGAGAGAGAGAGAGAGAGAGAGAGAAAGATTAAACACATAGCTACTGGTACAAACCCTCAGCCCCGTGGGTGGACTACTCCCTCCTCATCGTGGTGGCTGATTTTTACTACGTAACCTTCTTCTTGTAGACGTTGTTGGGCCTCCAAGTGCAGAGGTTTGTAGGACAGTAGCAAATTTCCCTCAAGTGGATGACCTAAGGTTTATCAATCCGTGGGAGGTGTAGGATGAAGATGGTATCTCTCAAACAACCCTGCAACCAAATAACAAAGAGTCTCTTGTGTCCCCAACACACCCAATACAATGGTAAATTGTATAGGTGCACTAGTTCGGTGAAGAGATGGTGATACAAGTGCAATATGGATGGTAGATATAGGTTTTTGTAAACTGAATTTATAAAAATAGCAAGGTAACTAATGATAAAAGTGACCGTAAACGGTATTGCAATGCTAGGAAACAAGGCCTAGGGTTCATACTTTCACTAGTGCAAGTTCTCTCAACAATAATAACATAATTGGATCATATAACAATCCCTCAACATGCAACAAAGAGTCACTCCAAAGTCACTAATTGTGGAGAACAAATGAAGAGATTATTGTAGGGTACGAAACCACCTCAAAGTTATCCTTTCTAATCGATCTATTCAAGAGTCCGTAGTAAAATAACATGAAGCTATTCTTTCCGTTCGATCTATCATAGTGTTCGTACTAGAATACACCTTCAGACACAAATCAACCAAAACCCTAATGTCACCTAGATACTCCAATGTCACCTAAATTATCCGTGGGTATGATTATACAATATGCATCACATAATCTCAGATTCATTTATTCAACCAACATAAAGAACTTCAAAGAGTACCCCAAAGTTTCTGCCGGAGAGTCAAGACGAAAACGTGTGCCAACCCCTATGCATAAGCTCACAAGGTGAACCCGCAAGTTGATCACCAAAACATACATCAAGTAGATCACGTGAATATCCCATTGTCACCATAGATAAGCACGGCAAGACATACATCAAGTGTTCTCAAATCCATAAAGACTCAATCCGACAAGATAACTTCAAGGGGAAAACTCAATTCATCACAAGAGAGTAGAGGGGGAGAAACATCATAAGATCCAACTATGATGTAATGGAAAGCTCGCGATACATCAAGATCGTATCACCTCATGAACACGAGAGAGAGAGAGATCAAACACATAGCTACTGGTACATACCCTCAGCCCTGAGGGTGAACTACTCCCTCCTCGCTGTCGTAGTGTTTCGTTGTGTTTGGATTCTGTTTGATATTGATTTCCTGCGATGTAAAAAACAAGCAAAAAACAACAACTGGCACTGGGCACTTGGTCAATAGCTTAGTCCCAAAAATGATATAATGTTGCTATAAAATGATTGTAAAACATCCAAGAATGATAATATAATGGCATGAATACTTCATAAATTATAGATATGTTGGAGACGTATCACCACCTCGCTTTGAAAACCCTCAGTTTCCTAACAAAGTTTTCAGGTTGAAAAAGGCTCTATATGGGCTGAAGCAAGCCCCTCGAGCTAGGTATGACACCCTGAAGAGGTTTCTACTTGAAAAAGGGTTCAAGCCAGGATCCACTGACTCCACTCTTTTCACTCATGCTATTGGTGGTGATCTATTCGTGTGTCAAATTTATGTGGATGATATTATTTTCGGCTGTACTAACAATGCTTGCAGCATGGAGTTCAGGCGAATGATGTCCGAGAAATATCAAATGTCTATGATGGGTGAACTTAAGTTCTATCTCGGACTACAAATACGTCAACAAGACAATGGAATTTTCATATCTCAGGAGAAATATTTGAGAGACTGTCTGAAGAAGTTTAAAATGCAAGATTGCAAACTGAAGGGCTACAAAAATCCAGTGCCCATGATGGTCAGCTGGACACAGATGTGTATGGTAAAGATTATGATCAGAAAGCTTATTGTTCGATGATTGGTTCTTTACTCTACCTATGTGCATCCAGACCCGATATTATGTTGAGTGTTTGTATGTGTGCTCGTTTTCAAGCTGCATCGAAAGAATCGCATCACCAAGAGGTCAAGCGTATTCTGAGATATTTGTCTCACACCCCCACCTTAGGTTTATGATATTCTAAGGGAGCACAGTTTGATCTCGTTGGATATTCAGACTCAAATTATGTAGGTGACCGGGTTGATAGGAAATCTACTTCGGGGACATGCCATTTCCACGGTAGATCTTGGGTATGTTGGTCATCACGGAAGCAGAATTGTGTCTCTCTCTCTACAGCTGAGGCCGAATATATTGCTGCTAGCGCATGTTGCACTCGGTTATTATGGATGAAGCAGACTCTGAAGTATTATGACATCCAGTTCAAGAAGATTCCTCTATTGTGCAACAATGAGAGTGCGATCAAAATTGCACACAATCCAATGCAGCATTCTCGCACCAAGCATATTGAAGTCAGACATCATTTTCTTTGCGATCATGTTGCTCGAGAGGATATTGTTATCAGTCACGTCAATACTGAAGAAAATCTCGTTGATATCTCCACCAAGCCTCTCGATGAGAAAATATTATATGTGTTATGGTGTGAGCTAAATATCTTTGATTCCGCAAACGTGCAATAAGTTGGAGTCGGCACTCGTACCATCACTTCCACATCTTAGAACGAATGGGTACACAACACTCGAAGAGTTTGAAAATTTCGACAAAGTGAAATTTTCTTTCTGAGAGTGAATACATTAACAAAGAACTAGACTAACCGGGTGCGACGATAATTGTGCGATGCTCGGGGCCATATAGTTCTTATACGGTGGGTCATGCCACCACAATTTCCCTTCATTGAGTTTCCTTTCGGTTGAAGGATTTTGTGTTAGTCCGAATGTATTTCACTCATAGCTTTTCTCTCGGGTGTTTGTGTTTCTTTGTCTAAGTGAAATACCTAGGACCCTGTTTTTCCCTCTATTCTATCTCTTCCAGTCTATAATGTTCCATTATGACTGCTCAAATTTCATCTGGTAACGATACTTTATCTAGTGTCCTCAACCATGTTAAAAGGTTCGTTCCAAACTTAATTCGTTTTGGCGAAAGCCGTACAAAATTTGGGGTTTTCCCACCCAAGTGAGGACCACGATCTTTGATGATGGTTGCCACATGCTCTTCATCAACTATTGTTTCATTTGGTCCGTTGAATCACAATAGTCCTTTCAATGTGGCCGTTCGATCAGATTCACTGGATGCAGTTATTCCTCCTCACATATACATACCTTATAGCCAACATTCCCCAAATCCACTTCTCCTCTTCGCCACCGTCACTTTCCCAAGCCCTGCCGCACCGCTCCACCTTGAGTTGGACGACGTCGAACATCTTCGCCGCTTTGCTGCCGGAAAGAGGTCGCCGGAGTCATTCCTTGCCGCCGCAGATCATCTTCCCCCCTCGCCGCCGTAGTTGCTGCACATCACCGAGTTAGGGTATGTGTAGTGCGAACTCGTTCATCCATTCATCTTGTTCAAGTTTGTCCGCGGTAGAAATTACCTTTATTTACCACATTTCTCAGATCCTTACTGATAGGTAACTTGTGCGGATGTGGTTTTGTAGAAGTCCCTTGCATCCGAAAATTTTCAGATCTAGGGTTTGTATTATGTCTCGTACAAACAGAATTCTTAGCACGAGCAGAAAATTGCCGTGGATGCTATGCTCAGATATGAATGCGCTCTGATTAATCGAAACCATTGTCCATAGCCTGGGCTCGAGCTTTGGTAACACTTGGGGAAGAGATGAATTAAGTTGATCGGCTGGAAATCTAGTAGCGTCGTGGCGTCGTGGCGTTTGGGCAGAAGCATGATGAATGCCTCATTGTGCCTTTGACAAGTTGTACGCCTTGAAATTCAAGCTCTAACCATGGTCTACAAGAACTCGGGGATCTTTTCTTATTAGTTTGATTTGGTACTAGTGGAAACGCCAGCTTTTAGCCAACTAATTAGTTTCCTCAGCCTTATAGAATATCTAAAAATAGAATATCTAAAAAAGGTTGTAATATCCCACCTGTCGTGGAAAGGTGACGATAGATGTCCTAGCAAAAGGACTTAGTCGTGGAGCCATCGCAACTAGGAAGCTTAAAGGGGTTAAAACGGGACAAAGGACACGGGAGTTTATACTGGTTTGGCCCCTTGCGGTGAAGGTAATGGCTTAATCCAGTTTGAGGTGGGATTGCTTATGTCTCGATTACCAGGGAGTGAATCCGCTTGACCTAGCTTTTGAAATGATGTTACTTGTCCTGAACCGCCGTTGGGTCATCCCTTTATATACAGAGGTCGACGCCCAGCGGCTCACAGAGTCTCGGCCGGCTCATAAACAGTGTCCGGCTCGGTGACTATCTATTCCTGCCTTACAATACAAGTCATACACATATGGCGGTTTATCTCTAGGGCCTTAAGCCGCCTTTTGGCCTTGGGCCCTTAACTGAACCGCCATCTTTAAGTATCGTCTTGGGCTTCATATTGTGAATCGCCGTAGGTATAACCCGGCCCCTCCTGGGTGGGTCATACCTAATAGTTATATCCCAAACATTAGGCCCCAGATTGATTTGTACTGGTTCATTTCAATCTTCAACACTTCGAAAAAATCTTCTGCTCTTCATTGCGCGAGAGTTTATAACCCGCCATGACGTCATCTTCTGGATCTGTGATAACCGCCATGACGTCATCTGTCATTAATTCACACTTTATCAACATATCTCAATGAATCTTTATTTTAATACCCGTATGAGAATCGAGACGCCTGAACAGCTGGATAACCATGTTTTGGTCTCCTTGTTTTTTGCGCCCACTTATGAGTCCTTCCTTATAAATAGCCACGACCAGTCTCCTTCTCATTCTCCCCCTTCCATCATCTTCTTCCTCCCGCGACCTCTGCCGCTCGAGCTCCGCCGCCGCCGCAGAGCACACCGTCGTCTTCGTCCCTGGCCGTTGTATCACCCTGAATGAACCAGAGAACATCGGCGCTCCTTCGCAGTCAACCTGCATCTGTAAGCACTCATTCTTCTGTATCCCAGATCCGCATTAGGGTTTCGACTTGTTCATCGTGTTCTTCATAGCGTTCCTCTTAGCCTGTCCACCGCAGCACCTTTTGATCTAGAAACAGTACAAAGCTTATGCGGTAGTTGTTTTGCTTTCACCTTCAATACCAACAGATCCCCTTTCCTGGAAGAAAAGATCCCCTTAGAGCTTATGAACTCATCTGTACTGATTTTTTAGGTCTAGATTTTTTCTGAACAGCCGCTGATCTAAAATAACGATTCCAATCTATGAAACTTGTTTGTGTGACACTTAGCCAAAAAACTGCACTTTGATAGATCCACCTAGCCATGGCGGTTCAAACCACCGGCTTAAATTGCAATGCTCAATAGATAACACCCAATTACTCACGGCGGCTTAAATAACCTAACTGCTCACGGTGGTTTAAATAACCTGACGTAATTGGTCATATACCATTAGGCCCCTTTATAAGCCGCCATTCTAAATATGCGCTGTAATACTTTTCCTCTGGCTTAAATTTTGAACTGGCAAATTTACTCTTTTTTAGGCTTCCTTCTTCATGTCGCCCAAAACAACCACTTCATGTAATTGGGTCAAATCCATCGTCACGGAGAGTACACTTGACGATTTTGTGAAAACCGGCTATCTGCCCAAAAAGGATGTGATGTCGTACCGTGCTCCTAATCCAACAGAAGAAAAGCCTCAGCCCAAAGAGGGGGAAGTCATTATTTTCACTGATTACATGAACCGGGGCTTTTCGCCACCCGGCTCAAAGTTCTTCAGAGATGTTCTGCACTTTTTTGACCTCCGTCCTCAAGATGTCGGACCCAACTCTGTGTCTAACATATGCAACTTTCAAGTGTTCTGTGAGGTGTATCTTGAAGAAGAGCCTAGCTTGCTGCTTTTCAGAGATTTGTTTTATTTGAACCGCCAGAAAGGATACTCCAACGGACCTAGTTTGGAACTTGGCAGGGTCTCAATCCAACGATGGAGAGATGCCATTTTCCCTTACGCGCATCCACCGAGTCACCCCAAAGACTGGAACCAGACATGGTTCTACTGCCAAGACACTTCTTCGGCTGATGAGAACCCTTTGCCCGGCCTTCGCGCCCTGCGCCTCGAGTCCAATCATCCTCTTCCAGACAAATTGTTAGTTGTTGATTGCCAGAAGCTCGCCCCTACCATGGCTAAAGTCAAGGCTCTTTTAGGGAACGGTTTAAATGGTATTGACTTGGTCCGGTGCTGGGTCGCATGGCGGATCATCCCGTTGAGCCGTCTCTCCGGTTTAATGTGCACCTACACAGGCGAGAAGAAGGATCCACTACGCCACAGCCCTGACGATTTACTTGATGATGTTGTCAATGATATGATGAAGTCACTTTTGAATGAAAGCCTAGCAGACTGTGGCAAGGTGGGCTTAAGCCCTTTCTGCAAAGCTAACGCGGCTCCAGGGGTAAGCCGCCAAACTGAGTTAATTTATCTTTATCCTTGATGTTTTGTCTCTTACTCCAACCTTTGCTGACTTTCACAGGCTGATGATGAGTTTTGGAAGAAAGAGTATGACCATGAGGCTGCAAAGAGAGCCAGGAAGGCTAAGAAAGCCGCTAGGAGAGCCGCCACCAAGAAAATAGGAAAGAAGCCCAGCGCCTCTGAATTTTTTCGGCTAGAAGACACCTCTGAGTCGGAGGTAGCCCTCGATTCTCTTGGCTCTTTTTTCAACTATCCTATTGACACTGACTATCATCAGGAGGACACGGGGACGAGCCAGGGAGTGGAAGAAGAGGTAACTATTATTTCCCCCGACTCCGAGCCTTTTCTAAGAGAAAAAAATCCGAAGAGTAACCCAGAAAGTAAGATTTTCACACCCCTTAGCTCATATGGATCCTCACTTTATTTTGAAGCAACAGCTAGTCGAGAAACGGAGGCAGACCCGGACCAGCAATAATGCAGAACTCTCCTCCGGCTTATCGAATACGCCGAGGAAGCGCCGAGGTCATCTCCGACTTACACTTTTTTTATCCTTTAGTGGGTCTCACCCGTCAACCGCTCAACTCTTCTGATTCAAATTATCAGGAAACTTCACATTCCTCCTCCGGCGACTCAATCCAGTCGAATATGTCGGCTTTCAAGACCGCTCCTGGGTAATGATAGTTTGCTTATCTTTTAATCACTATAATCATTTATACTTGTACTGACCTTTTTGACTTATATAGTGGAAAAGCAAAGCCCAGCAAGAGGGTGAAGAAAAACAAGCCGGTCGAAGAGCCGACCATCAATGAGCCGGAGCTCCAAACCGCAGCGCTTGAGGCCTCTGTTCCTGAACTACCACTTGAGCTGGTTCATGACATGCCAACAATGACTACTGACCCGCCTGTCAATCAAGCCGCCGACGGCTTTGTAAACCCTAAAGCTTCAAGCCCGGTTAAGACAGCCGACCCACAAGATGTTGATGTGGAAATCACCAAGACCGGCTATACTGAGTCGGGGAGACCTACTGTGCTAGCCAAGTGTTCTGTCAAGGAGGAGCACATTGAACACCGTAAAGTCAGATTTGATGTTGCTAACTATACTCAATTGAGCATTGGTGAAGTTTTCTCTGGTTATCTTAGCCAAGTGCACAGCAGCCGCGATCTTCAAGTTGACATGGTAAAACAAATGCACCAGAAATTTGAGGTATAAATTCTTCCCTTCGTTGAATTATCCTTACTATGCCAGCCCCAAGTCTACTACTTATGATGAATATGTTGTAGACTTAGAACGAATTTATGAGCATCAGTAATATCCTTTAGTAGGATCCTCAAAAATCCGACTTAATCCATAGTCCCCAAGGGTCGGTTTAATCAGCATGAATGAGCCGGTCCTTCATATGCTTGTGTAGAAGACAGTACTTGTGTAGCTTTTAATAGCAATATGCATTAGCCCCCAAGTGCCAAGTACTCTTGCTTGCAAAGTTCTTGGGACTTACTCTCATAAGCCGCCACTTAAACAAAACTTTTGGTAGACATTAGCCCCCAAGTGCCAAGTGTTGTTGCTTGCAAAAGGCTTGCGACTTAAAATTGTATGCTAATATTCATGATTTTGATCCGGTATTTGTATAGACCACCACTGCTCAACTTCAATCAGAGCAGTCTGAAGTAAAGAACCGCTTGGAGATGCAGGAGACTGAAACCCAGAGGGAAAACTCCAAATTTGAATTCAGCGTGTCTGAACAAGAAAAATTGAAGGCCGGCTTTGAAGTTGAGAAAAAGGCCTGAGCTGAAGAAAAGATTGCCTTGACCCATCGAGCTGGAAAAGCAGAGGTGGCTCTTGAAGAGGTGACCACTGAATTGTCCGGCTTAAAATGCCATGTGACTCAGATGGTCTCGGCTATCTTTGGTAAGCTACCTTACAAGTGTCAAGTGTTGAATATCTCTCTTGATCATATGAACTGTCTTTAACTCGCCTATTATTACTATGCAGGCCCCAGGAGCACCAACCTCAACCAAGACATGCTCGTAAAGCTAAAGGCGGTTTACACATTGATAGAGCAGCTTTACACTGGTGCCCAGCGCGCATTGGCCACAGTTGCTCTGTCCAATGAAGCCCCCGCGCTCTTGGTTGATGTGCTAAGGAAACTGTCTATGCTGCCCCAGCGGTTTAATGAAATTAAACAATCATCTACGAGAGCCGGACCCGTATCTGCCTTAAGCCGGGCCAAAGCATGGCTACCAGAACTAGACACGACTGACCTTTCTACGGGTTATCCAAGCCTTAAGGAGGACGCTCTCTGTTTGAACAGATAGATTTTGCTGCTTGTGTGAAGGAGATACGTCCTCTGGCCAGCCTGGTCGCCAATAAGACGGACCTCACCAAGTATCATCCAGCTTACGATGTGGGAAATCAGAGGAAGCCAACACCAACATATAAAGTGACAAGCCTGATCCCCCCAATCTGTAAGCACACCTTTGCCCCTGAAGTTGACCTGTCCAAGCTAGTTGATGATGAAGCTGAGTTTGAAGCTTTGAATGGCATTGACTGGTCGTCGTCAACTTTCCAGGACATGGAACAGGACAATGAAGCAGATAGGGTTGATCCAGAAGCCTCAGGCCAGCATCAGCAGGAAGATTGAGTCGCGGAGCGGTTCATACTTGTGACATTGAAAAACAATTGATCATTTAGACTCGGAGAGTCATGTAATAGGGTAGAAATGACTTTGCTCTGTCGTGCCATCGTGCACATTTTGGTGCTCAACACTGTTAAGCCGCCCTATTATATTTACCCTTGTTATACTTATCATCTGTTTTCCTTATGCATAAGAAAATCCTTGAATTATCCTGCACACAGAAATAGATCACAAGAACCCTTGGCGGTTTACCGTAGGGCGGGTCATAATATCTCACATATAACCACTGAGGTGTAAAAAAGGAGTCACAGATAAGCCTGGTATGAATCATAACTTTGAAACATAACTATAAAAACAATATCATACCTGTGATATTGAATGTGCACTGCCGGTTGATGTGACCTATGTAGTAAGGGTGATAACCCAATCTTTTAGAAGCCAAGACTTCCAAATATTTATGATCATCATATGCTGGCGACTTATCATCGAAAGTCGAGCCGGGTTAAATAAAAACCACACATATGTTTTCTAATATGAACAAAAAGTCTCAAGACAAACCCAAAAAACTTAAGTCAGACAGAGAGAAAAAGCAAGGCTTCTGATTGAAATACGATCAGTAAGCCGGACCAAAAGGGGTTAAGCTATGATTCGAATACAATCAAGAAGCCCCCTAGTGGGTTTGGCATTGCGCCGATCAAGAGGGTACTGACAGCTATGTTCTCTTTGGTTTGAATACGACCTATGTTTGAAAAGGAAGCCCCCAAATGACCTTGAAACGTTTTTTAACGACTCTGATTCGCATACGATCAGAGTCGGATCAAAAGGGGTTAAGCTATGATTCGAATATGATCTAGCCCCTGAATGATCAAGTTGTTTGAACAACTATGATTCGGATATGATCAGGAAGTTGTGCCAAAGGAGTTAAGCTAGATTCGAATACGATCAGCCCCCTAGTGGTCTTAAAAAATTTAACGACTCTGATTCGAATACGACCAGAGTCGGATCATAGGGGTTAAGCTAGGATTCGAATACGCTCAGCCCCCAAATGATCAAGAGGTTTTAACAGCTATGATTCGAATATGATCAGGAAGCTATGCCAAAGGGGTTAAGCTATATTTGAATATGATCAGCCCCCAATTGGTCTTTGGAATTATGATGATGAAGACATATGACCGTTTGAGTATGAAAAGGACAGAGGTCCTGCTTTATTATACTTATCATAATATATACATCATCAAAAATATGTACATCATAAGACGGCTCAAGTGTAGTAAGCCAAAGATGAGCGATATTCCACGGCCGGCGGGTCTCCTCCTCCGACTTACGTGAGTCTTTGTGCTCTGGAACATCGATAAGGTAGTATGACCCGTTGTTCAAATTCTTGCTGAACACAAAGGGCCCTTCCCAAGGTGTGTATAGCTTGTGCATATCCGTTTGATCCTGGATGAGCCGGAGCACCAAGTCACCTTCTTGAAAGGTTCTGGACTTAACCCTGTGGCTGTGGTAGCGGCACAGGTCTTGTTGATAAATCGCCGAATGGGCTGCTGCAAGGTCACACTTTTCATCCAAGAGGTCTAGTGCATATTGACGTGTCTGCTCATTATCAGCTTCAACATAAGCCGCCATGCGAGGAGAGTCATGACGGATGTCACTAGGGAGAACCGCCTCTGCTCCATAAACCATGAAGAAAGGCATGTAACCCGTAGACCTATTGGGGGTAGTATTGATACTCCATATGATAGAAGGTTACTCCTCCACCCAACAACCCGACGTTCATTGCAAAGGAACAATAAGCCGGGGTTTGATGCCTCTCAAGATCTCTTGATTGGCTCTTTCATCTTGACCATTGGATTGAGGGTGAGCTACTGATGATACATCAAGACGTATATGCTCACGTTGACAAAACTCTTTCATAGCACCTTTGGACAAGTTAGTGCCATTATCAGTTATGATACTGTGGGGAAAGCCAAAATGGAAAATCACCTTTTTCATGAATTAAACCGCCGTTGACGCATCACACTTACTGATCGGCTCTGCTTCAACCCACTTTGTGAATTTGTGAACCGCCACCAAGAGGTGGGTCTTTTTATCCTTGGACATTTTAAAAGGCCCAACCATGTCAAGTCCCCACACTGCAAACGGCCAAGTAATTGGAAGCATCCACAATTCTTGAGCCAGCACATGAGCTTGCCGTGAGAATTTCTGACAACCATCACATTTACTAACCAGATCCTCTGCATCAGCGTGAGCCGTCAGCCAATAAAATCCATGACAAAAAGCTTTGGCCACAAGGGACTTTGAACCAGCATGATGGCCACAATCTCCTTCATGAATCTCATGAAGAATCTCTTGACCCTCCTCAGGAGAGACACAACCCTGAAACGCCCCAGTGACACTGCGATGATGTAACTCGCCATTGGCAATTGTCATTGACTTAGACCATCGGGTTATCTGCCTGGCCAAGGTTTCATCCCGAGGTAACTCTCCCGGATCATATAAGCCAAATATGGCACTGTCCAATATGGGATGACATGAAGAGCCGCCACTAACTGTGCTTCCAGGTTAGGAACAACCAGGTCTTCCTCTATAGGCAACTTGACAGAAGGGTTATGCAAAATATCCAAGAAAGTGTTAGGTGGCACCGGCTTACGCTGAGATCCCAACCGGCTTAAAGCATCAGATGCCTCATTCTTTCTACGATCAATGTGCTCCACATGATAACCCTTGAAGTGCCCAGCCACAACATCAACTTCACGGCGGTAAGCCGCCATGAGGGTATCCTTGGAATCCCATTTGCCTGAGACTTGTTGAGCCACCAAATATGAGTCGCCAAAGCACCTCACCTAGCTTAAGCTCATCTCCTTAGCCATCCAAAGACCATGGAGCAAGGCCTCATACTCAGCTGCACTGTTAGTATAGGGAAACATCAACCTTAGCACATACAAAAAAATTTCACCTCGAGGGGGAGCTAAGACAACTCCAACCCCCGAGCCTTCCAACTGCCTGGACCCATCAAAATGAATAGTCCAATATGTGTTATCCGGCTTCTCTTCAGGCATCTGCAGCTCTGTCCAGTCGTTGATGAAATCCACCAGTGCTTGAGACTTGATAGCAGTGCAAGGCATATACTTCAAACCATGAGGCCCAAGCTCAATGGCCCACTTGGCGACTCGTCCTATGGCTTCTCTGTTTTGAATGATGTCTCCTAAGGGAGCAGAACTGACCATAGTGATGGGATGACCCAGGAAATATTGTTTAAGCTTCCAGCTAGCCATGAACACCCCATAGACGAGCTTCTGCCAATGTGGATATCTCTGCTTGGACTCAATAAGCACCTCACTGATGTAGTAAACCGGTCGTTGAACCGGATATTCCTTGCCAACCTCTTTGCGCTCCACCACAATGGCCACAATGACAGCAGGGTGTTAGCAGCCACGTATAACAACAATGGCTCCTTATCAATGGGAGCTGCAAGAACTGACGGCTCAGCTAGCTGTCTCTTCAGGTCCTCGAACGCGTCATTAGCAGCATCACTCCAGACGAAGTTATCCGTTTTCTTCATCATCTGATACAGTGGTATAGCCTTCTCACCAACCGGCTTATGAACCGGCTTAAGGCAGCAATATGACCCGCCAGATGCTGAACATCACTGATACACGCCCTCTTAGACAAGGAGGTAATGGCCTTGATCTTCTCTGGGTTAGCCTCAATGCCTCTGTTAGCAACCAGAAAACCCAAAAGCTTGCCTGCTGGCACACCAAAAACGCACTTGGCCGGGTTAAGATCATCTTGTAGACCCGGAGATTACCAAACGTTTCCTTCAAATCATCTATCAAGGTCTCCTTCTCTCTGGACTTCACCACAATGTGGTCCACATAAGAATGAACATTGTGCCCAATCTGACCGTGAAGACAGTTCTGCCCACATCGCGGATAAGTCGCCTGGGCACTCTTGATCTCAAAAGGCATAGAAACATAGCAGAAGGCTCCAAAGGGAGTAATGAAAGCTGTCTTCTCCTGGTTCTTAACTGCCATCTTGATCTGATGATAACCAGAATAAGCATCCAAAAAGCTCAAATGCTCACAACCCGCCATAGCATCAATGATTTGATCAATAGGAGGGAGAGCAAAAGATCAACCGAACAAGCCTTGTTTAAGTCTGTGTAATCCACACACATACGCCAGGTGCCATTCTTCTTAAGCACTAGCATCGGGTTAGCCAACCACTCTAGATGAAAAGCTTCAACAATGAACCCGGCCGCCAAGAGCCGGGCCACCTCTTCACCAATGGCCTTATGCCTCTCCTCATTGAACCGCCGAAGAATCTTCTTGACCGGCTTAAATTTTGGATCAATATTGAGAGTGTGCTCAGCGAGTTCTCTCAGTACACCCAGCATGTTAGAAGGTTTCCATGCAAATATGTCCTGGTTCTCACGGATGAACTCGATGAGCGCGCTTTCCTATTTAGGATCCAGGTTAGCACTGATACTGAACTGCTTAGATGAGTTGCCAGGAACGAAATCAACCAGCTTGGTGTTGTCGGCTGATTTAAACTTCATCACCGGCTCATGCTCTGTGGTTGGCTTTTTCAAAGACGTCATGTCCGCCGGGTCAACATTGTCCTTGTAAAACTTCAATTCCTCTGTTGCAAAGACAGACTCAGCGTAAGCAGCATCGCTTTCCTCACATTCCAGGGCTATCTTCCGACTCCCATGCACTGTGATGGTTCCCTTATGACCCGGCATCTTGAGCTGCAGATAAACATAACACGGCCGTGCCATGAACTTTGCATAAGCCGGCCGTCCAAACAGAGTGTGATACGGACTTTTGATTTTGACCACTTCAAAAGTTAACTTCTTAGCCGTGGAATCATGCTCATCTCCAAAGGCCACTTCCAGCTCAATCTTACCCACTGGGTACACCAACTTACCAAGCACCACTCCATGGAAAACAGTGTTGGACGTCTTAAGATTTTTATCAGTTAACCCCATGCGACGGAAAGTCTCATAATAAAGGATGTTGATGCTACTACCTCCATCCATGAGCACTTTAGTAAATTTATATCCACCAACTTGAGGCGCTACCACCAAGGCCAAGTGACCCAGATTGTCAACCCGGGGAGGGTGGTCCCCTCTACTCCACAGAATAGGCTGCTTAGACCATCGCAAGTAATGAGGAACTGCCGGCTCAACAGCGTTCACAGCCCTCTTATGAAGCTTCTGGTCCCGTTTGCACAAACTGGTGGTGAACACATGATACTGTCCACTATTCAGCTGCTTTAGATTACTCTGATATCCGGATTGCTGCTGCTGCTGACCTCCCTGATTTCCTTGATTAAAACTGCCCTGATGACCTTGGGGGCCTTGGAAGTTCGAAGTAGAACCGCCACCTCCATAACCCGGGCCATGAAAATCGTCGCCGCCTGAACCGCCGCCCGGCCCATGATTGCCGTCGAATGCGTTAGAGTTTTTGAAAGCCTTCATAATCGTACAATTTTTCCAAAGGTGAGTGGCTGGTTTCTCTTGCGTGCCATGCCTTGGACAGGGCTCATTCAACGACTACTCAAGAGTAGGACCTGATCCACTGTTCTGAGGAGGCGGCCTCCCCTTACGATGTTGGTTATTACACTGTGCGTTGGTGTTAGCCACAAACTCCGAACTACCATCCGCCTTGCGCTTACCGTTGCCTCCTTAATTCGCCGGGTCATGCTGCTGACCTTGGTGTTACCGTTCTTCTTTCCCTTCCATGTCTTCTCATCGTCAGACTCGGGGTCCTTGGTACTATTAGAGTCGGCATATTTGACTAGAGTCGGCATATTTGACTAGAGCCGCCATCAGCTGGCTCATGTTATTACAATCACGCTTGAGCCGCCCCAGCTTTTGCCTCAGAGACTCAAAACGGAAATTTTTCTCCAACATTAAGATTGCAGAGCCGGCATGTTATCGGATGAATGTATGATAGCTTTGACCCGGCGCACCCAATGGGTCATGGATTCACCCTCTTCTTGCTTACAATTAGTCAAGTCCACAATTGACATGGGCTGCTTGCATGTGTCCTTGAAGTTCTGAATGAACTGGGCCTTTAACTCTGCCCATGAGCTGATGGAAATAGCCGGCAGCCCTTTTAACCAAGTACGGGCCGTCCCATCCAACATCATGGTGAAGTACTTGGCACATGCCGCATCATTGACATCCAGTAGCTCCATGGCCATCTCATAACTTTCAATCCACGCCTCAGCGGGTAAGTCGGCCGTGTAATTAGGCACTTTTCGAGGTCCTTTGAAATCCTTGGGCAAACACTCATTACGCAGAGCCGGCACCAAACAGGGTACACCAGCAGATCTATAAGTCACACCTGCCTCAACCGAACTCGTTGGATAAACCGGGAAGGGCTGGTAAGCCGCCCGCTGAGCCGCCTGCTGAGCCGCCTGCTCGGCTTCTTGACGTATCCTGTCCTAATCAACCAAATTAGGAACTCCATAATGCGTCGAGTCATGCCCATGCGGATAGTCTCGGCGCTGGGCGTTGCTTTAAATGGTTGGTGAGTCCATGTGCCTTCTATAGCTCCGGCTCTGGCTTGGTCGAGGGGTCGAATGAATCCTGTCTCAACTATAAGAATATGCCTCTTGCTGCACCAGAGTTGTCTGAAGAAGTTCTCTGACCCTTCGTGTTTCAACCGCCGTCGGAGAATCACCATCCACCGGGAGAGCCGCCAATTGTGTCGCCGCAGCGATCATGTTCTCCAAAGGGTTAGAATAATGACCCGGTGGTGTCGGTACATGGTGAGGCGGAGTAGTGTTCAGACGAGGGGGTTCCATCACACATGGCTGAACCAGAGTCCCACCCCCGGGCGCCGCAGCCCGGTTTACCTCGGGCGGGTTACTGGGCCCTGCCCCAGGCGTACGGAAGAGGTTTCTAGGCTCATAAACCGTAGGCAGACGGGACTGAGCCTTCTGGTGCCTTCTCCTCATGATCTCATTTGATGTGTTCTGATCCATCGTAAGCTGGAAAGCCTCTGATTGAATCTACTGGGGCCGAGCATCCAAAGCCGCCCGCTCTGTGGCCATCCTGACATCCTCTGCCGCCAGGTTTTCCTTGGCTTTTGCTACCTCCTCACATAACTGTGCCACTTCCGCATCATGTTGAGCTTGATCTGCCGGATTGACCATGGTGGTTAACAGAGCTATCATCTTATCCATTAGAGCCATCAGAACCTGAGCTGACGGGTGCGCAGGGCCACCTGCCCCAGCTGTCATCACCGCTGCTGGCCCAGAAGTCATCGCTGCCGTAGCTGTAGAGTTCTGCCCGGGTTGCATGCCAGCCATGAAGATCCCATCTCTGTTTGGCGGCTCAAAGGTGTCCGGAATATTGTTGCCATTAGAACAGCCCCCAAGCCCACTGTCTTGCAGTTGATACAACAAATCCGTCTCACCCACGGACGACTCACCATCAGAGTAGATGGTTGTCTCACCGCCAGACATAGAACCTTCATCAAATTCTGCTCCGTGGATGCATCCCACGAAGGCACGCCTCATGGCGGGCTGAGCCCGGGCGGGTCTCGCACGCTGAGCCATCTCGACGATGTTGGTGCAGATGTCCGGCTCAGGGCCCGGCTCGGCAATCTTGCCGATGAAGACGTGGATTCCGCCGAAGGGGACCCGGTACCCTTACTCAATTGAGCCGGCCTCGGGGCCCCAGCCTGCATCGTCGATGTAGAGCTTGCCGCGACGACTCTTGATCATCTGGCCCACAGCGTATCCCTTGAGCCCTTCGAAGTTGTCCTTTAAGAACTCAAATCCACCGTGCGTTGTCCCCATGGTGGTCGCCAACTGTCGTGGAAAGGTCACGGTAGAGGTCCTAGCAAAAGGACTTAGTCATGGAGCCATCACAACTAGGAAGCTTAAAGGGGTTAAAATGAGACAAAGGACACGGGAGTTTATACTGGTTTGGCCCCTTGCGGTGAAGGTAATGGCTTAATCCAGTTTGGGGTGGGATTGCTTATGTCTCGATTACCAGGGAGTGAATCCGCTTGACCTAGCTTTCGATCTGATGTTACTTGTCCTGAACCGCTGCTGGGTCGTCCCTTTATATACAGAGGTCGACACCAGCAGCTCATAGAGTCTCGGCCGGCTCATAAACAGTGTCCGGCTCGGTGACTATCTATTCCAACCTTACAATACAAGTCATACACATATGGCGGTTTGTCTCTACGGGCCTTAAGCCACCTTTGGGCCTTAGACCCTTAACTGAACCGCCATCTTTAAGTATGGTCTTGGGCTTCATATTATGAATCGTCGTAGGTATAACCCGACCCCTCCTGGGCGGGTCATACCTAATAGTTATATCCCCAACACCACCCTTGGGAGAAAATAGCAAACTAAATTTCTACTCCAAATCTATTCATGGCCTATCCTTCAATGCTATGTAGCCAAGGAGATAAGGATTGCGAACTTTGGTCTTGATCCTCCATGAATTACCTCCCAGTCATGCTTGTGATGCAATGTGAGTGAACATCCGCCCTTTCAATTAAATTCAAAATAATGCTGAAAGAACGTCAGGGTCCGTGCCTCTCGTCGGCGCCGGCACAAGTCCGCCTCATCTTCTGTAAGTGCATCTAGTGCCACCCCTAGTTGGTTTTGGAGTATTGACGACAAACCTGGTTGAGGGACTAATGTGTTTGTGAGAATTGCAGGATAACACAGGTAGTAGTCCCTCATTGATTCGGTTTACCTACTGGAGATGACCCCTAAAAATGTGTGAAGACATTGAAGACAATGGTGGTCTGTGAAGCTATTCACGTTGAAGACTATGACATGAGAAGACATCGCGTGAAGACTATGGAGCGCGAAGACTTAGTTTTTTCGTTGTTTCCTTTTCTTCTTTGTTGAGCCATAGGAACCACCGCACTGTTAAGTGGGATCGAAGTGAACAAAGTCAGAGTGACTGAAGTGATGCTCAAGCAAATCCTATGTCTTCGAGCGAAGACTATGAGAGCAAATCTTATCCAGAGACGGATCAGTCAGCTTTACTTATAGCCCAAGTCAAGTTGTCGCGTGTGTTTGAAATCTGACCGTTGGGACACGTGTCAGTTCCTTAGTGACCCAAGGTCATTTCGGACAAATCAGGTCGGGTTGCCCAGTGGCTATAAATAGCCCACCCCCTACACCATAAATTGGTGGCTGCTCAGAGTTAGTGCACGGCTTTTGTCGTTTGAGAGCAACCCACCTCTGAAGCATTTGAGAGAGAATCCTTGCGAAGACACAGCCCAAACCACCCAGAGCCCAAAGAGTGTTTGGCATCACTGAAGTCTTTCTGTCCGCGTGATCTGAAGACTTATTACACTTGAGGACTGTGAATCCTCCATCCGGTTAGGCGTCGCGTTTTGAACATCCGAGAGTCATTGTGGATTGCCGGTGAACAAAGTCTGTGAAGGTTTGGAAGTCTACCTTGAAGACTTACCAGAGTGATTGGGCGGGGACTAGGTGTCCTTAGCTCAAGGGGAATAAGGTGAAGACACGGTCTTCTGAGTTGAATCTCAGCCTCCCTAACCAGACGTACAGTTGTAAAAACAACTGGAACTAGTCGAACAAATGTCTGTCCTCCTGAAGCTACTGGTTCTATCTCTCACTTCTCTTTACTTACAGTTTGTCTTCGTGAAGTCATTGCCCGCTTGCATTATCTGTTTGACTTCACTGTGTGACTACTTGTCCTGATTGGCTTCATACTATCTTCCATCCTGATCCTTACTACCTAGCTGCTAATAGTCTTCATGCTTTCACTTCATTGAATACTTGACTATGGCTTGTCTAGTGTAGTCTACCTTCCGCTGCATATGAATAGTGTCATTTCTATTGTTTGTCTTTGAAACTCCCATGTTTTGAAGACTTTCGTAAAAATCGCCTATTCACCGCCCCCCTCTAGTCAATAACTAGCTCTTTCAATTGGTATCAGAGCAAGGTACTCCCTTGTTCTGTGTGATTCGATTTAACCACCTGGAATTTTAGCTATGTCGACTGCAGGGATAATCAAAGTCTCCACTGCGTTCCCCATCTTTGATGGCACTGAGTATCCCTACTAGAAGAATAAGATGTGCATGCATCTTGAAGCCATTGATGTCGATCTATGGTATGTCGTCAAGAACGGCGTTCCCAAGACCGGTGAAGGTGTCACCCTTGCTGATGTTAAGAAGTTCGTTCAACTGGACTCTACCGCCAGGAACATCATTTGTGGTCATCTAACCAAAGGACGGTATGGCTATGTGAGTGCTCTGGAAACATCGAAGCTAGTCTGGGACTGGCTCTCCAAGGTTAATGAAGGCGTATCAACTCAGCAAGATCAAAGGATCAGTGTTCTCCGCAACCTCTTAAACCGCTTCAAGAGACATGACAATGAGAACGTCCAGCTCACATTTGATCGCCTCACTGATATCTCAAATGAGCTCCAAGCACTTGGCGCCACTGAGATCACGAAGCATGAAATAGTCAAGACACTACTGCGATCACTTAACAGCTCATTTGACACCTTAGCCCTGATGATTCAAGAACGCCCTGACTTCAAGGATCTCGATCCGTCTGACATACCTGAGAGGCTCAACACACATGAGTTCCAGCTATCTGAGAAACGAGATATCTATGGCCCCAACTATGGCCGAACTCGCGCTTTGAAGGCAAAGGCTGCTGCTTCCTTATCTGAAGAAGAATCTGACTGTAGTTCTAGTGATCCTGAAGACATTGGAAAGGAGCTTGCTATGCTTGTGAAGAAGTTCCAGAAATTCACCAAGAAGAAAGGCTTCAGAAAGTCTTCACGATCCAACTCAAGGAATGATGAAGCTTCCACCCATGACCACAAAAAGAGAACCTGCCACAAGTGCAAGAAACCTGGTCACTACATCTCTGAGTGTCCATAGTGGGACAATGAGAAGAAGAAGAAGAAGAAGAAGAGCAAAGAATATGATTCTGATGACAAGAAGAAGAAGAAATCCTCAAAGTCTTCTTCCAAGTCTTCTTCCAAGTCTTCATCACACAAGAAAAGCTCATCTGGCAAGGCTCATGCTTTTGTTGGCAAGGAGATGGATTCAGAGGAGGAGGAGTCTGCTTCTAAGGAGGCAGAGGTGGAGTCTGAGGAGGAGTCCGACTCTGGTGTTACGAGTCTGGCTCTAGCTACAGCCTACGTCGCCAAATCCATCTTCAACACTGAAGACAATGGCTCCGTCACCAACGCTGATGATAATGACAAGGACGACTCGGCTCCCACCTACTGCTTCATGGCACGTGGTGCCAAGGTAAAATCACGCGATGCTTACTTTCAGACATCAAGTGAAGATGACTCTGATGGTGAATCCAAACCTAGTTACAAAACACTTGCTAAAATTGCAACTGAACAACAGAAAGCTATGGAACATATTCAAAAACTGTTAGGAAAAAGCGATGACCTGTTGGACGCGGAAATGACCCGATCTCAGTCCTTAATTGAAGACATCAAAAATCTTCATGTTAAGTACGAACAACTTGAAAGTCGTCATGAAACGCTCACAACAACTCATGAAAAGCTTTCCTACAATTATCTTCAAAGGAAGCAAGATCTTGGGAAGTTGAGAGTGATTCATGAAGATCTTCAAAAAGAGAACGAGTCACTTCACGCTCAACAGACCAGTCCCGCTCAGAAAGGATTTGAACCACCATGTCTAAAATGCATTAAGCGTGATAACGCTGCCTCTGTTGCTGAATGTTCTACTGCTACTACTGTTGCAATATCTTCAACTGCTGATGTGGTAACTAACCCCTCTGCTGAGGATACCACTACTATTGCTGATGAGAATGCTAGGTTGAAGACACTGCTTGAGACAGGGATGTACAAAAGTCTCAAAGGGCATCAAACATTATGTCATGTCCTCAAAAAGCAGATTCTGAACCGAAACCCTAGGAAAGAGGGTGTTGGGTTCGAGAGGAAAATGAATGTTGATGGGTAGCAGTACCCCAAAACCACATGGGTTGATGCAAAGGAACCTTCAGTAGATCCATCCACCTTATCTGGTTTCACTTGTGCTAACCCTATTATCATTGATGAATCCTTTGATGCAAACTATAAATTGTTTAAGAATCAGAATGGCGAAGTGTTTGCCAGGTATATTGGTACTAACTGCAAGAATGGGGCACCTATGAAGAAGATATGGGTACCCATAAGTTGTCTTGACAATCTTCCAGTGAATATCATCATGACACCACCTGGGAAGAAGACAAACCCCATACCAAAGGCTTCATATGGTCCTAAAGCTTCATACAGACCGAGGACTCATCTAAGTCACCCTAACGTCAATGTTTTGCAGGAAAATCATACTTAGACCCATGAATATGAGCGTGTTTCCTCAAACCGCTATGTTCATAGAACTAAGAACTTTTCTGCTTATTCCTATGAGTATTATTCACCTCTTGCAAGGCTATTTACTAGGGCTCCAAAGCCAAAGTTCTCAGATGTTGCACTTAGACTCATAGCTTCTAAGCCACCCCTGAAAATGTGGGTGGTTAAGAAAACTTAACTCTCTTTTGCAGGGAAAGGTCTCCAGCCGGAAATCAAAGGCGTCCAATGCTAATGCTGGGGATCTTAAACATCTTGTGGGGCGCAAGATAAAATGCCCAAATGGTCTTACTATGTATTTCATTCTGGGATTCCTTGACACTCATCCTATCTACCCTAACCAAGATCTGAATTTCCATGTTCCACTTGTTCATCAAATGTTTATGCTTCACAACTCGCTTGGTGAAGCCTATCCCCCAAAATGCACTGTAGGTTATGACACCTCGTACTTCGAAATGGATTATGGACAGTGGATGCACTAACCACATGACTGGCGATCGAAGTCTTCTGATGGATTCAACGCTATGTCCATCAGACAAGAGTCACATCACATTTGCTGACACTGGTAAAAGCAAGGTATTGGGTCTAGGTAGAGTTGCAATATCAAGGGATCAACACATGGATAAAGTGATGCTTGTTGAATCCCTTGGTTTCAACTTAATGTCTATCTCAATGCTTTGTGACTTAAACATGATTGTGCTATTTGGAAACTATCGTTGCCTTGTACTGATGGAATCTGACAAGTCTCTAGTCTTTGAAGGGTATCGAAAAGATGATCTGTATATGGTAGATTTCTCAGCAGGACCACAGATGGATGTATGTCTTCTAGCAAAAGCTTCAGAGTGCTGGCTTTGGCATCAAAGGCTAGGGCATGCTGGCATGAGGAACATGCACACTCTCGCGAAGAAGAAGCATGTTATGGGCATCGAAGGCGTCAAGTTCAAGAAGGATCATCTGTGTGGTGCCTGCGAAGCTGGAAAGATGACTGGGGCCAAGCATCCCTCGAAGAGAATCATGACTACATCTCAACCCTTCAAGCTGCTACATATGGACTTATTTGGCCCTACTCACTACTCTACTCTCACTACCATTGCTTGCCTCTATGGCTTTGTCATTGTTGATGATTATTCAAGATATACTTGGGTGCACATAATCCTCTACAAGAATGAAGTGCAGGATGTCTTCAGACGCTTTGCCAATCGTGCCATGACAAACTATGGTGTCAAGATCAAGCATATCAGAAGTGACAACGGCACTGAGTTCAAGAACATCGGCCTCGGCCTTTATATGGATACTATGGGTATCACTCATGAGTTCTCTGCTCCGTACACACCTCGGCAGAATGGCATTGTGGAGCGCAAGAACAGAACCCTTATTGAGATGGCCCGAACGATGCTCGATGAGTACAAGACTCCACAGAAGTTCTAGCCTGAAGCCATTGATACTGCTTGCCACGTCATCAAGTGTGTTTATCTTCACAAGCTTCTGAAGAAAACATCCTATGAACTCCTGATACGTCTCCAACGTGTCTACTTTTCCAAACACTTTTGCCCTTGTTTTGGACTCTAACTTGCATGATTTGAATGAAACTAACTCGGACTGACGTTGTTTTCAGCCGAACTGCCATGATGTTGTTTTATGTGTAGAAAAGAAAAGTTCTCGGAATGTCCTGGAAATCCACGGAGGCACTTTTTGGAATTAATAAGAATTTTTGGCAAAAGAATCAACACAAGGGGGCCCACAGGCTGTCCACGAGACAGGGGGGCGCCCCCCTAGGGCGCGCCCTCCTATCTCGTGGGCCCCCTGGACCTCCACCGACCTCAACTCCAACTCCATATATTCACGTTCGGGGAGAAAAAAATCAGAGAGAAAGTTTCATCGCGTTTTACGACATGGAGCTGCCGCCAAGCCCTAATCTCTCTCGGGAGGGCTGATCTGGAGTCCGTTCGGGGCTCCGGAGAGGGGGATTCATCACCGTCGTCATCATCAACCATCCTCCATCACCAATTTCAGGATGCTCACCGCCATGCGTGAGTAATTTCATCGTAGGCTTGCTGGACGGTGATGGGTTGGATGAGATTTACCATGTAATCAAGTTAGTTTTGTTAGGGTTTGATCCCTAATATCCACTATGTTATGAGATTAATGTTGCTATAACTTTGCTATGTTCTGAGATTGATGAATTGGACCTAGTTCTGTGTCACCCTATGTTATAGCTATTACATGAGGAATTGCATCCGGCATAATTATCCATCACTGATCCATTGCCTACGAGCTTGTCATATATTATTCTTCGCTTATTTACTTTTCCGTTGCTACTGTTACAACTACTACAAAAACCCAAAAACATTTATCTTTACTTTTGCTACCGTTACCTTTATTATCATATTACTTTGCTACTAAATACTTTGATGTAGATTCTAAGTTATCCACGTGTGGTTGAATTGACAACTCAACTGCTAATACTCAAGAATATTCTTCGGCTCCTCTTGTGTCAAATCAATAAATTTGGGTTGAATACTTTACCCTCGAAAGCTGTTGCGATCCCCTACACTTGTGGGTTATCAACTCCTAACTGGTAAGAAGCCAAATTTAAGCCACTTCAGAGTATTTGGTGCTAGGTGCTGGATCAAGGATCCACATCACACTTCAAAATTTGCACCGAAAGCAAATGAAGGTTTTATGCTTGTTACTGAAAGGATTTGCACTCCTACAGAGTCTTCAACCTCTTTCACTATAAAGTGGTTGAAACTATTGATGTGCGGTTCGATGAGACTAACGGCTCGCAAAGAGAGCACCTGCCAAATGTGCTAGATGAAGTACGTCCAAGTGAATCAATCAAGCAGATGGGAAATGGATAGATCATACCTTCTGAGGCTCAGACTGAAGAGGAACTTATCATTTCTGCACCTAATCAACCTGAAGACAATGCTCAGCCTGAAGACAATCCTCCAAATGATGACATTGATCAGCAAGAGCAAAATCTTCGTCATGTTCATCCTCGTGTTGCAAATGAAGTGCAGATTGAGAAGATAATAGACAGCATTAATGCACCTGTCCACTCACTCGTTCAAGAGCTACTCAAAGAGCAACACAGCTAACAAATTTCTGTGGGCATTTTGCATTTGTCTCAATCTCTAAACCCAAGAAAGTCGCTGAAGCCTTCATGGAACCTGAATGGATTCAAGCCATGCAAGAAGAGCTTCAACAGTTTGAGATGAACAATGTGTGGGAATTGGTCAAGCGTCCTAATCCTCGTAAGCACAATATCATTGGCACCAAATGGATATATCGCAACAAGCAAGATGAGCATGGTCAAGTTGTCAGAAACAAGGCTCGTCTTGTTGCACAAGGTTACACTCAAGTGGAAGGGATTGACTTCAATGAAACATTTGCTCCGGTGGCTAGGCTTGAAGCCATTCACATATTGCTAGCCTATGCAAATCATCACAACATCCTTCTGTATCAAATGGATGTGAAGAGTGCCTTTCTCAATGGAAAGATTGAAGAAGAAGTATATGTTGCACAACCTCCTGGCTTTGAAGATCCAAAACATCCTGATATGGTATACAAGCTCAACAAGGCACTGTATGGCCTCAAACAAGCCCTTCGTGCTTGGTATGACACACTCAAAGACTTCCTGAAGAGCAAAGGCTTCAAACCTGGTTCACTAGATCCTACACTCTTCACGAAGACATATGATGGTGAACTATTTGTGTTCTAAATCTATGTGGATGATATTATCTTCGGCTGCACCAACAAGAAATACAGTGATGAGTTTGGTCACATGATGCAAGAGCAATATCAGATGTCCATGATGGGCGAGCTGAAGTTCTTCCTGGGTCTCCAAATCCGTCAGCAATGCAACGACATCTTCATATCTCAAGAAAAATACCTCAAAGATTGCTTGAAGAAGTTTGGAATGCAAGACTGCAAAGGATACACGACGCCAATGCCAACCAAAAGCCATCTGAGTCCCGACGCCAATGGTAAAGAGTTCGATCAAAAGGTACCACTCTATGATTGGTTCTTTACTTTATTTATGTGCATCTAGGCCAGATATAATGCTTAGTGTTCGCATGTGTGCCCGATTCCAAGCGGCACCAAAGGAATCGCATCACTTAGCTATGGAGCGAATTCTTCGATATTTGGCTTACACCCCAACACTAGGATTATGGTATCCAAAGGGCTCAGAGTTTGATCTAGTTGGATTCTCAGATGCTGATTATGCTGGTGACAAGGTTGATCACAAGTTCACATCAGGCACATGTCACTTTTTGGGACGATCTCTTGTCTGTTGGTCTTCAAAGAAGCAGAACTGTGTATCTCTCTCCACTACTAAATCTGAATACATTGCTGCTGGATCTTGTTGTGCTCAGCTTCTCTGGATGAAGCAAACTCTCAAGGACTATGGTATCCACCTGAAGAATGTGCCACTCTACTGCGACAATGAGAGCGCCATCAAGATTGCCAACAACCCAGTTCAGCACTCGAAGACAAAGCACATTGAAATTCGTCATCACTTTCTCAGAGATCATGTCTTGAAGGAAGATATTGATATCATTCACGTCAACACTGAAGAGCAATTGGCTGATATCTTCACAAAGCCCTTGGATGAGAAAAGGTTTTGCAAGTTGCGGTGTGAGCTAAATATCTTGGAATCCTCAAATGTCCTGTAATTGGACACACATCCTAACACTTATGCATTTTGATGACTTAGATGTGCAACACACGAAGTAATGTATATCTTCAATCAATGAAGACATACACTCAAAGTGTGAATACATTAATGCGGAATTTGACTTCGGAGCGCCACAATAATTGTGCACCGTGTCTGGGTCCAATATTTCCTATACAGTGGGTAACGCCACCACCAAAATTTTGTTTGAAGTGTTTCCCTTGGCATTTTGATTGCAAAGTCTTCATATTTGATTTGTCTTCATCCTTGACTTATGTCCAAGTTTATCTTCATCTTGTTGATTTGGTCTTATATTATTTATATACATATTTGTGTTCTGTCCTCTACAGCATTCACTTATAGCTATGGCTTCTTGCTGAATCTTTTGATCTAAGTGAATGCGATCGGACCGTAACCTATTTATGCTTCTACCTCAACTCTATCTGTCCAAATCATATGCATTCTATTGAAAACTGTCGATTGTCTTCACTGAGACCTTGTCAGCTGAAGTCAATCTGACAAACATTTATATCTGCTTCTAATGCTATATCCTTATTGCCTGAAAGCTGGAGAATTCGGAACGACCACCCCGACAATCCATGCGTGCGTGGGAACATGGAACAACTTCCAAGGTGTTGCATCCTTGCCACGTGCCCTTCAGATGTGAATCGCTTGGGGCACCTGCGTAATTGCGTTGTGTCGTCCCTTTCCTTATAAATACCCATCACATCACGGTCAAAATCCTTCTTCCACCTCGCCACCTCTCGCAAACCCTAGCGCCACCGCTAGCTGTCGATGACGCCGGCGACGAAGCGCTTAGCTGCCGCAACCTCACCAACGCCGTCCGCGGACCTCATCTTCTCCGCTGCCGCCGTAGGTGTCTTCCGTCGCCAAGTTAGGGCATGGGAGATCGAGCTGCTCGGCCTCCAACTTCGCTCTGTCTAGCAATTCATCGTGTGGTAATTAAAACTTACTTTTTACCGTCTTTTTGATCGGATAGATTCATCCTTCTTTACCAAAAGTGGTTTCTATGTTTCCAAAGTTGAATCTATCCCATTCTGCATCTCATATTTTGCCTAGTCTCTTCACTTATGCTTCTCTACAAGTTAGATTCCTCACTTGTACTTATTCTTGGATTCGTACAATTCTGGAACCAACTCTCAACAAATAAGTGAATGTATTCGCATTATGAGGTCAATGTCTTCAAACTGATTTATCTTCAAAATCTTCTGAGAATGCATATGACCTCTTCCCCTTCCCTCACACCTCTAATGCTGTCACAGGTATATGTCCGTGGGAGAATCCCTTGCTTCTCATAGTCTGCATTCATTTGCAGAATTCTTACAGAGTCACATAAATTCTCCTGAACCCAGTTCTTGTCTGACCAGCCGTCGGAAGCCTTTGCTAGTTCTGAAGCCTTTCAGGTTAAGCTTCATTACTACTGAGAAGTCAGCAAGAAAGGGTGGCAGATAGCACCGTGGGAATACTTCCAAAGATTTGCCACCAGATCTGCATGAACTATACAAGACAGGCCCAGACAAGACCTATGGAGAACGCAAGAATCGAATCCAATGGATTCGAAGATATTGGGCAGAGGAATGGTTCAAATACAGATTTGTCACTGCTGAGTATGCCGAGAAGAATGCCATCAAGACCTTGGGGAGATATCCTATACAAGAATCTTCCTCCCAGGTCCAAGACTGAAGCTATTGATCAAGGCTTCTATCCGTGCATGGTTCCCGGACCACAGCCAGAGAATGATGAACCTTCTTCTCTGTTGTGGTGTCACGAAGACAATCTGTTCAAGCGCAACTTCAAGTTCGTGAAAGACTCTGCTGTGAAGAACAAGAAGGCATTTGGACTTGACTTTAACCCAGGTCCGTCTGCTCCTCGGGAAGGTGGCACCCGTGAAGCCAATGAAAACAGAATCGGCCCCTTCTACAACCTCGAAGGCCTCATTACTCTCATTTCCGTCCAAGGTGCAAATGTGGATCAATCTGGTGATGATGCTGACTCTGATGATGCTGACTCTGATGATGCACCTGCTCCTCCTCCTAAGCCACAGAAGCAAAAGAAATCTAAGGCTTCAAAACCTACTGCTGCGCCAAAAGCTTCTCGAGTGAAGCCATTGGCAACTGCCCCTCCTGCTCCAAGTATCAATTCTGAAGATCTCTCTCGCATCTCCAAGAATAAAGAGAAGCCCCAGAAGAAAGATGTCCAAAGTTCTGGTCAAGCCCTGACACCTGTTGCCGTTCTGAGGAACGAAGCTGAAGCTATTGATCTGTCATCGGATGATGAGTGTGGCGATGATGCTCTTGAGCAGCTAATAAAGAGCAAGCAAGAGGCGGAGATCTTCAATGATCTGCCCCTCTTCGACGTAAACATTCTGGATAACTTCATTGATGAATGGTTTGACAACCCCAATCTCAGCTTTGATGATCTTCAGCTCCCAATTGGCATCAGCGTTGCCTTTCAAGGTGCCATTGCTCCTGAGCTGGCTCTGGCTCAGTGGATAGTTGAACTGAAGAACAAAATTGACTTTGAGAAAGACCAGTTCAAGAAGCATGTGGCCAAGCTCAGTGTAGCTGATCTCAAAACTTTCAAGCTGATGTTGCATGACCTCAAGGAGGCCTTTCGCAAGAAGCGCGAAGAAGCCAAAGGTTCACGCGAGCAAATGAAGAATCTAGATGCCAAGTGTGTTCAAGCTTACAATGAAGCTAAGAAGCGCAAGGCACCTGGGCGTCCTGGCATAGACCCCAAGCTGGCTGCCAAGAAGAAGAAGCCTGATGTGGCCCAAGCTGAAGCACCAAGGCGGGAAGAACCTCGCATTGTCTTCCCTGCCAGTATGACAGGCTCGAAGCCTAAGGTCCCCACAGTGGCTTCAGAATAGAAGAAAACCAGGGCAGCTGAAGCCGAAGCCAGAAAGCGCAAACTCAAGAACACCACTAACGATGCCCCACCCACCAAGAAAAGAAAAACCAAGAAGAAAGATCGGGCTCCTCCCATAGAGCCCCTCGTTGTCGAGCCCATCGCTTTTGCTCGTCCTGCATCCGAACACCAAGAGCGTTAGTTGATAGTTCATGAGCCTGCTTCCACAGAGGCTCCTGAAGCTGAAGAAGTTCCAGCCATTGACCCCATCACGGCTGAAGACATTGGTCGCCAAGACAATGTAGTTGATGATGAAGTCCTTCGTCAGATTGAGCGCCCAATGGTATCATCGCCTGTTCTCACAAATAGCAAACTCATCAGTATTGGTCGTCCTTTGACGCCAATCTCTCAGGATGCCTCATGGGCTGATCGCCCCCAACCAGCTACACCAAGTCAAGACTCACCATGAACTCCCCCACCTCAAGTCACCAATCCAGTGATTGATGATGATGACGACTATGTGGTCCATCCCAGTCCTACTCCAAAGGCGTCGCTCGCATTTCACAGGCTTCGCAAAGGACCAAGGCCACAAGTCGCTCCATCGAGCATTCCCGAAGGAGAAGTGCAACCCAATGTGGTAGCACAGCTAGAGTTTCCTGAAGCCACTCCTTCTGCGAATGTCTCTGCGACTGAAGCCAATGTTGCTGAAGACTTACCGGCTGCATCAGCCAAGGAAAATCAAGAACCCCGTCAAGAAGAAGAACATGTTGCCACACCCCCTACCAACCAAGAAGATGTTCTCTAGGAGAACGTGTCTGTCCTCGACCCTCCAGCTACTCAAGTGGAGGTTGAAAATCCTGAGGCGGCCACCAACAACACTACTGAAGCCAATGACATTGTCATGGCTGAAGATAATGTGGCGCCTGCAATGAACACCGTGCATGAAGCCAATGATGCACCTGCAACAAATGTGCAGCCTGACGCTCTTGCTAATGCCATTGCCCCTGTTCCGCCACCAAGGCCACACAATATTGAGCAAGCATTCTAACAAGGCAAGCTTGTCACTGTCAGATGGCCAATTCTGGTTCCTCCGCCTGCTCCCGGACCACAGTTTGATTACCATGTGGAGCACAGGCCACAGGTTCAGAAGCCAAAACCAAGACTGCCAAGATTTCCAGGTACTGCATCTGCACCAGGATCATTCAACGTAAATGGCTTCATTGCACACAACACCTTCTTTGATAGAGCCAAGAACCCATATTCCATGCCAAGAATATCTTCTGATCGTTTCTGGAGTTATTAGTGGCGCAGCTATTACTCATGTGTTCTATACAATCAAGGGTGCATATTTCCTCATATGCGTCTGGACTCTGAAGCCATTGTTGGTCTGCCCTACTTAGAAGAAGCCCTCGACTGTTTCAGAGATGCGGGCCTTCTCCAGTTTGTGACTGATAAGGAGAATTGGAATGAAGAGCTTCTGCTGCAATTCTATGCAACTCTCCACATTTGTGGCTACAACAGGGATCCAAAGACATGGGTCCTTGAGTGGATGATAGGCAATGTACACCATGAAGCCGAAGCTCTTGATCTCATTGAGCTTACTGGCCTGTCCACTCCAGGTGAACTTTATGAACCTGGTTGTCAGCATCACTGCAATGCATTGGAAAGCATCTTCCAGAAGCCTGAGCCCAATATGAGTCAAATGCTAAGCATGATGAAGCCACTGCCGCAGGATGCTGAATATCCCAAGGAATTCTTTGTTGAAGACCTAGAGTATCTGCCCCGCACCATCTATCACATTATTAGGCGAACTCTATGGCCCATCAAAGGACATTCTTCCTCAACAAAGCTTGAAGGTGCAATGAAGACATTGGTCTTCTATATTGTCAACGGCATCAGCTTCAATGCTCAGGATTTCTTCATTCGCCAATTTGCTGCATCTGGCTCAGACATATTTGGTCTGAAATTCTATGCTCCCTGGGTAATGCGACTGATCAAGCTTCACTCTGCTGTTGACTATTAGCCCACTGCACGCAACCATCTCATATTTCTGCCAGAGGTTGATATGTCAGTCGAAGCCATTTACCCAGAGCCTGCCAAGGAGGCAATTTATCTTCACAATGTCGAAGTTTCTCTCGGCATGTTGAAGGAGTTTAGGCTGCTTCTCGTGTTTATCCGCTGGCTGGCAATACTCATCATGCACGTATTGAAGCCACTGAAAGCACTATTGCTCCAAGGCCTCGGAAGCGATCTCGTGTGCTCAATGCCACCAAGAATGCCTTTGTCACTCATGAAACCTGTCGGCGGTCTTGGAAGAGTTTGACATTGCTCAGTGCTGAAGCTGATCTTCAAGACGATGGCTTCATAGAGAGATTCAAGTTCGACACCACTCCTCCCAGGAATGTTGTCTTGCGTCGAACTCCATCCCTTGAAGACTCTGAGTACTCCTCATCCACGGCAATAGTTAATGTCAGAGTTCTTGATGACGCTGATGATGCTACTTCACCACCTCAACCTTCGGTGCATATCGACACTGCACCAAGTTCGTCAGCACCACCAAACCTCAACGTCAACCCTGCTGCCTCACCTACTCCTCATGGGAACGATTAGAGACTATGTCTTCAAACCTTTTTGGTCCTTACTGACAAAAGGGGGAGAAGCATATGTTGATAGTCTTCAAGCGGGTCCATATGGGTGGTTGCTATACTTTTGCCAAGTGGTTACAACTCTCGCTTTTGATACATTTGGTTTTTTGAGTTGTAACACTTAAACTTGATGGTCGTCTGCTACCTTTTCTGTTATTCTGTGATGCGATGATAAATTCCGCATGTGCGATGATAAATCCCGCATGAAGTAATTCTGCAGACGTCCATTTTTTTATTACGCATGTCATTATTCTTGTATATATGTTCATGCATGATGTATTGTCTTCATATGGTGAAGAGGATCTCCACAAGTACAACCTGCCATGTGCATTTGCATTCCAACACAAAACATTTATATGCACATCTTCAGGGGGGAGCCTTTTTGCCACCTATGAAGACAATATCTTAATCCTTTACAATTTCACATACTTTTATCCTCGTTGAAAACTTCAACCAGTTTGTCATCAATCACCAAAAAGGGGGGAGATTGTAAGTGCATCTAGTGCCACCCCTAGTTGGTTTTGGAGTATTAACGACAAACCTGGTTGAGGGACTAATGTGTTTCTGAGAATTGCAAGCTGACACAGGTAGTAGTCCCTCATTGATTCAGTTTACCTACTGGAGATGACCCCTAAAAATGTGTGAAGACATGGAAGACAGTGGTGGTCTGTGAAGCTATTCACGTTGAAGACTATGACATGAGAAGACATCGCATGAAGACTATGGAGCGCGAAGACTTAGTTGTTTCGTTGTTTCCTTTTCTTCTTTGTTGAGTCATAGGAACCACCGCAATGTTAAGTGGGGTCCAAGTGAACAAAGTCAGAGTGACTGAAGTGATGCTCAACCAAATCCTATGTCTTCGAGCGAAGACTATGAGAGCAAATCTTATCCAAAGTCGGATGAGTCAGCTTTACTTGTAGCCCAAGTCAAGCTTCCGCTTGTGTTCCGTCGGGACACGTGTCAGTTCCTTAGTGACCCAGGGTCATTTCAGACAAATCAGGTCGGGTTGCCCTGTGGCTATAAATAGCCCACCCCCTACACCATAAATTGGTGGCTGCTCAGAGTTAGTGCACGGCTTTTGTCGTTTGAGAGCAACCCACCTCCGAAGCATTTGAGAGAGAATCCTTGCGAGGACAAAGCCCAAACCACCTAGAGCCCAAAGAGTGTTTGGCATCACTGAAGTCTTTCTGTCCACGTGATTTGAAGACTTGTTACACTGGAGGACTGTGAATCCTCCAGCCGGTTAGGCGCCGCGTTCTGAGCATCCAAGAGTCACTATGGATTGCCGGTGAACGAAGTCTGTGAAGGTCTGGAAGTCTACCTTGAAGACTTACCAGAGTGATTGGGTGGGGACTAAGTGTCCTTAGCTCAAAGGGAATAAGGTGAAAACGCGGTCTTCTGAGTTGAATCTCAGCCTTCCTAACCAGACGTACAGTTGTCATAGCAACTGGAACTGGTCGAACAAATCTTTGTCCTCCTGAAGCTACTGGTTCTATCTCTCACTTCTCTTTACTTACAGTTTGTCTTCGTGAAGTCATTGCCCGCTTGCATTATCTGTATGACTTCACTATGTGACTACTTGTCCTGATTGGCTTCATACTATCTTCCATCCTGATCCTTACTACCTAGCTGCTAATAGTCTTTCACTTCATTGAAAACTTGACTATGGCTTGTCTAGTGTAGTCTACCTTCCGCTGCATACGAATAGTGTCATTTCTTTTGTTTGTCTTTGAAACTCCCATGTTTTGAAGACTTATATAAAAATCGCCTATTCACCCCCCCCCCTCTAGTCGATAACTAGCTCTTTCATCTTCGGTGGCCCTAGGCCATGGTGTTGCGGTGGATCCTGGCAAGGGCCGGCGGGAGTGCTCCATTTTTAGTCTTTTTGTTCAATCTTGCTAGGGTTTTTGTCCTGCTCAGGAAGATGAGATGGTGGCGCCTCCCTGAAGATGGAATAAAGGTCTCCCTGCCTAGCCCCGTTTTGGCGGTGCGTCTAGCATCGTTGGTGGGCATGTGGAGGTGTGTCTCTGGCAGGTCTATCTTTGGTGGATTTGCTCAGATCTCGTCATTGTTCATGTACGTTCGTGTGTCTTTGGGTTGGATCCTTCCGATCTACGTTATTTTTCATCTGCGGTGGTTGCTATTCTGGGGTGCTGGTCCTATGGGGCCTTAGCACATCGACTTCCCGACTGTCTACTACAACAAATTGTGCCCGACTTTGACGATGGAGGGGCGATGACGGCAGCGCGCCTTCAACTCGCTTCAATGCTTGTAGTCGTCGCTAGGTGGTCTACGGATCTGGATGTAATTTTTATTTCTAGTGTTCATTGTACTGCCATGATTGAAGATGAATAGATCGGAAGTTTTCTCAAAAAATCGAAATAATGCCACTCCTATGTAAATAGTTTAACGTGATTAACGTAATGATCTGTGTAGCAGTTTTATACGAGAAAACTAACGCCCACATGTGTGGCATCTTGCACATCACCCAGACGCCTTCATCACCACTCATTGTGCCATGTACGAATAGATGACATCAGCAGGAATATGTAGCGACCACGATTCCAATGGACTGAAGTCTCTTTGCTTAAGTGCCGTCCCTGGATCGGTAATGCTGACACACACAGTACTCAAGGAATTATAACAGAGTTCAATCACACACTTATTACATCGAGATCCTCATAAAAAGTATGATTACACAAAATAGTATGGTTGAAGGCCATCTAAACTAAATAACTGCGGAACCTTCAAAGGTAAATGAGTTCATCAACTCCAACGACATAGTTGAGTGCACGACAATGACCTATCGCACCTTATTCATCGTCTGAGTAGTCTGCAACATGAGACATTGCACCCGTGTAGGTCAGCACATTGAATATGCTGGCAGAGTTACACTGTAAAGCGATAAATGCAAGAACTATATCTACATGCAATATTTGTCTCGTGGAGGCTCTAAATTTAAGATTTTGCATAAAGCTAGTTTTTCCCTACAACAAACGAATAAATTTATTTACTACTCCCAAGTTGTACCAATATTTTAGAAGGTTCCTCTGACTCAAATCCCAATTAAACAAGTATCATCATTAAACCCAATTCAATTAATTAAAGAGTGATGAGATCAACAATAATATCCAATTCCAGATACTCAAGATGTACATAACCGGGGACACGGCTAACAATGATTACTTTATACACTCTGCGGAGGTTGCGCACTTTTCCCCACAAGACTCGACCACATCCATGATCAGAAGATCGATACATACTATTTCTGAAGCTTTAACTCTCTACTCCGGGCAGGCCGGTACACCTACTTTCCCCTGCATCTGCTAGTCCACCTCTTCGAGATCTCATACAACTTACTCAACTATGCCAGACCCCATAATGGCTTGTGGCTACACACAGAAGTTTCTAGGCATGAAATATCATATGATCCCTTTGAGCCTGGGTGGCGAACCGAGGAAAAATCACACGAGTACTCCGGGATTTCCCAAATGGACAAACACTGGATTCTCCAGGTGCCCCAACCAATCCACCCAAATGTGTATTAAAGTTACCACCTTAATGTTATCCAGGATTAATAACTCTCATAACTTCCATGTGTATCACGATCCAATCCCCATCTACGAGCATGGCTAAGCAATAATAGAGCATAACATATATTCCCGGGGTGACCAAAAGTTATTAGGTTCCTACCTCATTGTACTACAACCAAACCACATGTTCCCAATCCTGCTCATGCAAATATTTGAGGGGCAAAACTAATGCATAGTAAAAACTGGGTATAGAAGAGTATGATCAAAGTGTAACTTGCCTTCCTGATGATCTGCAAACTCTAGAGATTCGTAGTAACAAGCTTCGCACTCCGGGTAATTTATCGTACACAAACAGTAGCATGCATAAGCAATCACTCAAACGAAACAAAGAGAAAAATGAGAAAAAGATCCAAATCAAACTCGAAACAAGCGAACGACTAAACTAAACATAAAATAAAACCTAACAGCAATATTTTCATGTGGATTAGATCTTAACAGTAGGTACATGTGATTAGCTACGATTTGCAAAAAGAAACAACTCAAACGGAGTTACGAAACTCAAGATACAAACGAAACAAGAACGCATACTAATCTGAACTAAACTCAAATTTTAATTTGTCAAAATCGTGTTCAAGTTGGTCTACTGGAAAGAAGAGATCGTTACGAAGATTTAGGCGTTGGTTTCATCTAATTTGGATAAACGAGCAAAAAGTTACACTAGTTTTAAGATCAGGGGCTAAATCGCGAGAAAGCTATTCGCAGATAGGTCTCTGGCCGAAAATAATCTCAAAGGAAAAATCTATCGGACGAACGTCCGCTAACAGATTGTAACAAACGAATTCGTTCATTAAAATAAACTAATGAGTGAACGATCACTAACTAACTAAAAATAAAAATGAAAAACCGATCTAACCTAACTAACCGAAAAAAACCGAAAGAACTGGAGAAAAATCGAACGGTTATACCGGTCCAACGGCCGCAAGGTCAACGGTGAGGTTCGGCGCGGCGCGGCAAAATCTAGCGGGGCGGGGCGGCTGCTCCGGCGCGAGGCGGCGGCGGTGGCGCGGCGATGGCTACGTAGGCGGTGGTGGCTGATAAGGTGGAGGGGGCCGGGTGGGGCTCGTTATAAAGGGGGCCGGGGCCTTTCTTGGGGAGGGGGTGGCATCGGCGATGCGGAGTCCGAGCCGGACTCCATGGCGACGGCGGTCGGGACTCCCCGAGCGGAGGAAGGCGGCGTCGCGACGATGGGCCGTGGCCCGGCTCGGCTGGGCCGGCCCGGGAAGAATTTTTTTAATGATTTTTGCGAGAAAATCCTAAATAAATAAAAATAAAAATCTAAAAATTCCAGAAACAATTTTTACCGTTCCTACCTAATATTTGGGACAATATGAACATTTTTCTGGACTAAATGCAATTTTTTTCAAAATGCATGTTTTTCTCTAATTCAAATAAAATGCAAATAAAATACAAATAAAAATAATAATTTGATTTCAAAATTTCTTCTCCAATATTCCTCCTCTGTTTTGAAGAAGTCATTTTATCTTCACTCATTTGTTTGTTGTTGGAAATAATTGGAGAGAAAATTATTGAAATCAAATTGATCCTCTTTTGAAATTTGAAATAAATTCAAATATGAAAATTTTGTGAAACCTCCAACTCTCTCCTTGGGTCCTTGAGCTGCTTAAGATTTCACAGATCTCAACCAAATGTAATAAAAATATGATATGCATATGATGATCTATGTATAACATCCAAATTGAAAATTGGGATGTTACAAACCTACCCCCCTTAAGATGAATCTCGCCCTCGAGATTCGGGTTGGTCAGCAAAAAGGTTTGGGTGGTCCTTGCGGAGGTCTTCTTCTCGCTCCCAGGTGGCTTCCTCCTCGGTATGGTGGCTCCAGTGAACCTTGCAAAACTTGATAACCTTGCTGCGAGTAACACGGCTGGAAAACTCGAGAATCTTGACTGGCTTCTCTTCATAGGTCAGATCACTATCCAACTGAATTGCTTCCAGTGGCATTGTATCTCTCAGAGGAATGTCGGCCATCTCTACGTGACACTTCTTTAGCTGGGAAACGTGAAACACATCATGAACTCCTGATAATCCTTCGGGCAATTCCAACTTGTAGGAAACTTCTCCCATGCGTTCCAAAACTCTGTATGGTCCCACAAAACGTGGTGCTAACTTTCCCTTGACTCCAAAATGTTGAACTCCTCGAAGTGGGGACACACAAAGATATGCTATGCTCCGACTTCGTAAGGTACCTCCTTGCGTTTAGTATCTGCATAACTCCTCTGCCTGGACTGGGCTACCTTGAGTCTCTCTCGAATCAACTTAACTTTCTCCTCAGAATCTCTGATTAGGTCTCGTCCGAACAACTGTCGATCTCCAACTTCATCCCACGATAATGATGTCCTGCACCTCCTTCCGTACAAAGCTTCAAAAGGGGCCATCTTTAAACTGGTTTGATAATTGTTGTTATAAGAGAACTCCGCATAGGGAAAATTATCATCCCAACTAGATCCATAATCTAGCGCACAAGCTCTCAACATGTCCTCCAGAATTTGGTTGACTCTCTTGGTCTGTCCATCTGTCTATGGATGAAAGGCTGTACTGAACTCTAGCCTAGTACCCAAAGTTTCATGCAACTGATTCCAAAACTTTGAAGAAAATGGTGTCCCTCTATCTGATACAATGGTCCTCGGAAATCCATGCAGACATACGATTCTGGTCATGTATATCTTTGCCAACTTAGCACTCGTATAAGTTGTCTTCACGGGTATGAAATGGGCTACTTTCGCCAAGCGATAAACTACAACCCAGATAGAGTCATAGCCTGAACCGGTCCTGGGTAATCCAGTAATAAAAAAATCCATGCCAAGTTTATCCCACTTCCATTCGGTTATCGGCAACGGCTGTAGCAACCTTGCTGGTTTCTGATGCTCTACCTTAACTCTCTAGCATACATCACATACTGCTACATACTCGACAATATCCTTTTTCATTCCAGTCCACCAGAAACTTTCCTTCAAATCCAGATACATCTTGGTGTTGCCTGGGTGAATCGAGTAAGGCGAATCATGAGCCTCCTAAAGAATCAACTTCCTGATCTCATGGTCATTAGGCACATAAATACGATCTTCAAACCATAAAGTGTCGTGCTCATCCACATGAAATCCCTTAGCCCTTCCTTTACTCATCCTTTCCCTTATTTCAGCAATTTCCTTGCCCGTCTTCTGGGCTTTTCTGATCTTACCCAACAAAGTGGACTGAATTTTGTTAGGTAATCCACCGGTTATGAGTGTGTTAACATAACTCTTGTGGCTTAGCGCATCTGCTACGACATTGGCCTTTCCTGGGTCATAATGCAATCTCATATCATAATCCTTTATGAGATCCAACCATCTCCTTTGCCTGAGGTTTAACTCCTTCTGCGTGAAGATGTATTTCAAACTCTTATGATCCGTGTAAACATCACAACGGTTTCCGATGAGAAAATGTCTCCATGTCTTGAGCGCATGCACTATGGCTGCTAACTCCAAATCATGCGTAGCATAATTCAACTCATGAGGTCAAAGCTGTCGTGAGGCATATGAAACAACTATTCCATCCTGCATAAGCACTCCTCCAAGTCCTCGACGTGAAGCGTCGCAATACACTTGGAAATCCTTGCGTATATCTGGGAGAATCGGCACTCGGGTTGTAACCAAATGTTTCTTCAACTCCTGAAAACTGGCCTCACAATCCTCAGTCCATTTAAACTTGGTGTCCTTCTTTAATAACTCCGTCATGGGCTTCGCAATCTTGTAAAAGTTATCAATAAATCTTCGATAATAACCTGCGAGTCCAAGAAAACTTCTGATCCCTCCCACTGAGGTGGGTGCCAACCATTTAGTGACAGAAGCAACCTTGGTAGGGTCTACTACTATTCCTTCTTCGGATATAACATGTCCGAGAAATCCAACTTCCTTCAACCAAAACTCACATTTGCTGAACTTGGCATACAACTGATGTTCCCTGAGTTTCTCAAGAACTAAACACAAATGTTCCTTATGCTCTTCTTCATTCTTTGAGTAGACCAATATGTCATCAATGAACACCACAACGAATTTATCCAAAAACTCCATGAACACCTTGTTCATCATACTCATGAAATGGGAAGGGGCGTTAGTCAAACCAAATGACATAATTGTATACTCATATAGCCCATACCTTGTGGTAAAAGTTGTCTTAGGTATATCCTTCTCTCGGATCTTCAACTGGTGATAACCTAATCAAAGATCGATCTTGGAGAAAATGTTAGCTCCCTGTAACTGGTCAAACAAATCATTGATCATTGGTATAGGGTATTTGTTCTTGATTGTCACCTCATTCAGCGCACGATAATCAACCGCCATCCTCAAAGATCCATCCTTCTTCTCCACTAGAAGCACCGGGGCTCCCCAAGGTGATGAACTTGGTCCAATATAACCTTTCTCCAGTAACTCCTTAATCTGCTTCTTAATTTCCTCCAGATCATTTGCGGGCATCCGATACGGTCTCTTTGATATTGGTCTGGTGCCTGGCAATAACTCAATCAAAAACTCAGTGTCTTGATCTGGTGGCATGCCTAGTAACTCATCCAGAAATACGTCGGGGTAATACTTCACCACCTGTACTTCCTCCTGAACAACTCCTGATAAGGAATTCACCTGAGTCCTCATCGGCGCATGCCTAGACACATACTTGATCCTCTTTCCTTCCGGTGTGGTGAGAAAAATTGATTTACTAACGCAATCGATGTTTCCCTCATACTTGGATAGCCAATCCATGCCTAGTATCACATCCAATCCTTGTGACTCCAGCACAATCAGGTCGGTGGGGAAAACATGTCTACCTATGGTTACTGGCAACTGATAGCATCCCCTACTAGCCATATACTCTGCTCCTGGGGAACTTACTAACATAGGTGACTTAAGGGCTACTGGTGGAAACTTATACTTATCCACAAATCCCCTTGATATGAATGAATGAGATGCACTAGTATCGAAAAGAACAAGTGTTGTAAATGCATTAATCAAAAACTTATCGACAATTGCGTCGGGCTGATCCTCAATCTCCTCCACACTGATGTGGTTCACATAACCTTTGGTGAAGGGGTTGGGCTTCTTTGCAGAACTCCCATTGCCATTTCCATTCTTTGCTTCAGGACATTCAGTGGCGTAATGTCCGGTCTTCCCGCGCTTGAAACAGGTAATGTGACTCTGATCCCTCTTGGCTGGTGTTGCGAGGTTGGAACGGTTCTAACTGTTGCTTCCTCCATTCCCATTGCCATTCTTAGGGGCACTGTGGTTGTGCGAACTTCCTCCATTGTGTGTATGCCCTCCATGGTTATGGCCTCCATGGTTATGAGTATGTCCTCCCGAGTACGGGGAATAGCGGGGCTTCTGCTGAGCTCCAGAAGTGTACCTCCCCTATCCATACTTCCTATTGCAATTGTCAATCTATTGTTGCTTGCCTTCTATAATGAGGGCCCTGTCTACCAACTCCTTGTAGTTGTTGAAAGTTGCCACCATCAACTGCATGCTTAACTCATCATTGAGTCCATCAAAAAACTTCTCCTGCTTTGCGGCATCTGTGGCCACATCATCTGGCGCATAACAGGCTAACTTGCTAAACTCATCCACATACTGTCCCACTGTATGACTCCCTTGGCGCAAGTTGCGAAACTCGTGCTTCTTCATGCTCATACCTCCTGCTAAAATATGGGCAGTGCGGAAAGTCTGCTGAAACTGATCCCACGTAACTGTATCAATGGGGTAGGTGGTGGTGAAGTTCTCCCGCCAAGATGTTGCGGGTCCATTAAGCTGATGTGCGGCAAAGCGCACTCTCTCCGCATCTGTGCATCCTGCAGTAGTCATCTCTCTTCCAATCTTGCAGAGCCAATCATCTGCAACTATCAGCTCGGTGCTGCTAGAAAACACCGGTGGATTCAACCTCAGAAAATGGGCTAGGTTGTCAACAGGGGGTGGTGGCGGTGGGTTGTTGTTGTTCTTGTTGCCTTGGTTCTAGTTCTGAACTAGCATCTGCATCAAGGCATTCCGCTACTGGATTAACTGGCTGAGCTCCAGTGGGAACATGAATCCGGTGTCACGTCTCGGAGGCATCTTATGGGTTAGAAGGGGTGAGAAAACAGAATAGAATAAGGTCTAAGAGAGATTCACTACCCATATGCACATGAGGCAAATTCAATCAATTCACTTCATTCAATATCAAAAAAGGTTCACACAAACGATCTAACTACGATTACAAATTGACCGATGCTAACTACTTGGAAGAATACTATTAGTAACATGGTGGTCGTCTAAAAATTTTGATTGGAGGAAGACTCCATGATATCTGCTCCAGCTTCGTCTACGTAGTCGTCATCACTGTCTGTGTCGGTGTCGTCCAAGATGATGTAGTCCTCCGAACGGGTCTCCTTTTTAGGTTCTCACTTATGGTTCTCCACGGGTAGTCCTAGCTTCCTCTTCAGGTCTTCATGCTTCTCGAGTAGTACAACAATTTCATCGTCATATCCATGGCGTGTTGACTTGAGTTCCTCTTCTAGCTCGATATTATTCTTCATAAGCTTCTTGATCTTCTTCATGTTGAAGCATAGTTGATTCTCGTATCGGCGAATGTGATCACCCATCTCGTGAATGTATGCTGCAACTGATCCATCTTCCTGGTACGAATCATCTCCCATTCCTCGTCTCGGCGTCCACATATTTGATAGATGGTGTTTTCAAGCTCCTTGTGATACGCTTCACATATGTGTCCAAAGGTGATGTGGGCTACTACTCTTTCCCAAACTCCAACTTGGTGCATCTAGGTAGAAATTAATAGGCTCCGTTGTTGGCGTAAATGTCCTCCCAGGTACCCAGACTTTGATCTTCCAGCGCTCCTCTTCCGGTAAAGTTGCAGAGCAAGTCCCAGTGAAGTTTGGTAGTCCGATGTTCGGGTACCTAGTGACTTCCTTCAAGTGTCGTCCGAATGGAGTGTCGTCATCAGGTTGAGTGAAATTGTTCCTGGGTCCGCCATCTATAGAGTAGAAATAGAGGAGAATTGGAAATGAGCAAAGAAGAGACATCATGTGGCTTATCCTAGTGGTCGCGCCCTACAGTCAGCGTGTGCTCTGATACCATCTTGTAGCGACCACAATCCCAATGGACCGAAGCCTCTGTGCTTAAGTGTCATCCCTGGATCGGTAATGCTGACACAAACAGTACTTGAGGAATTATAACAGAGTTCAATCACACACTTATTACATCGAGATCCTCATAAAGAGTATGATTACACAAAATAGTATGGATAAAGGCCATCTAAACTAAATAACTGTGGAAGCTTCGAAGGTAAATGAGTCCATCAACTCCAACAGCATAGCTGAGTGCACGACAACGACCTATCGCACCTTATTCATCATCTGAGTAGTCTGCAACATGAGACGTTACAGTCATGTAGGTCAGCACACTGAATATGCTGGCAGAGTTACATTGTAAAGCAATAAATGCAAGAACTATATCTACATGCAAATTTTGGCTGGTGGAGGCTCTAAATTTAAGATTTTGCATAAAGCTATTTTTTCCCTACAACAAAGGAATAAATTTATTTACTACTCCCAAGTTGTACCAATATTTAAGAAGGTTCCTCTGACTCAAATCACAATTAAACAAGTATCATCATTAAACCCAATTCAATTAATTAAAGAGTGATGAGATCAACAATAATATCCAATTTCAGATACTCAAGATGTCCATAACCGGGGACACGGCTAACCATGATTAGTTTATAAACTCTGCAGGGGTTGCGCACTTTTCCCCACAAGACTCGACCGCATCCATGATCGGAAGATCGAGACATAGTCTTTCTGAAGCATTAACTCTCTACTCCGGATAGACCGGTACACCTACTTCTCCCTACATCTGCTAGTCCACCTCTTCGAGATCTCATACAACTTACTCAACTATGCTAGATCCCATAATGGCTTGTGGCTGCACATGGAAGTTTCTAGGCATGAAATATCATATGATCAGTTTGAGCCTGGGTGGCAAACCAAGGAAAAATCACACGGTTACTCCGGGATTTCCCAAATGGACAAACACTAGATTCTCCAGGTGCCCCAACCAATCCACCCAGATGTGTATTAAAGTTGCCACCTTAATGTTATCCAGGATTAATAACTCTCATAACTTCCATGTGTATCATGATCCAATCCCCGTCTGCGAGCATGGCTAAGCAATAATAGAGCATAACGTATATTCTCGGGGTGATCAAAAGTTATTAGGTTCCTACCTCATTATACTACAACCAAACCACATGTTCCCAATACTACTCATGCAAATATTTGAGGGGCAAAACTAATGCATAGTAAAAACTGGGTATAGAAGAGTATGATCAAAGTGTAACTTGCCTTGTTGACGATCTACAAACTCTGGAGATTTGTAGTAACAAGCTTCGCACTCCGGGTAATTTAGCGTAGACAAACAGTAGCATACATAAGCAATCACTCAAACGAAACAAAGAGAAAAACAAGAAAAAGATCCAAATCAAACTCAAAACAAGCAAATGACTAAACTAAACAGAAAACAAAACCTAACAGCAATATTTTCATGTGGATTAGATCTTAACAGTAGGTACATGTGATTAGCTACGATTTGCAAAAAGAAACAACTTAAACGGAGTTACGAAACTCAAGATACGAACGAAACAAGAACACATACTAATCTGAACTAAACTCAAATTTTAAATTGTCAAAATCATGTTCAAGTTGGTCTACTGGAAAGAAGAGATTGTTACATAGATTTAGGCGTTGGTTTCATCTAATTTAGATAAACGGGCAAAAAGTTATGCTAGTTTTAAGATCAGTGGCTAAATCATGAGAAAACTATTCGCGGATAGGTCCCTGGCCGAAAATAAAAGTAAAAGGAAAAATCTATCGGACGAACGTCCGCTAACATATTGTAATGAACGAATTCGTTCGTTAAAATAAACTAACGAGTGAACGTTCACTAACTTAAAATAAAAATGAAAAACCGATCTAACCTAACTAACCGAAAGAACCGGAGAAAAACCGAACGGTTATACCGGTCCGACGGCGGCGAGGTCAACGACGAGGTTCGGCGAGGCGGCGGCGAAATCCGGCGGGGCAGGGCGGCGGCTCCGGTGCGAGGCGACAGCGCGAGGCGGCGGCGGCGCGGCGATGGCTGCGGAGGCGGCGGTGGCTGACGAGGTGGAGGGGGCCGGGGTGGGGCTCCTTATGAAGGGGGCCGGGGGCTTTCTTGGGGAGGGGGCGGCGTCGGTGATGTGGAGTCCAAGATGGACTCCATGGCGGCGGCAGACAGGACTCCCCGAGCGGAGGAAGGTGGCGGCGGCTCGCCCGGCCCAGGAAGATTTTTTTTTAACGATTTCGTGAGAAAATTCTAAATAAATAAAAATAAAAATCTAAAAATTCCAGAAACAATTTTCACCGTCCCTACCTAATATTTGGGACAATATAAGCATTTTTCTAGACTAAATGCAATTTTTTTAAATGCATGTTTTTCTCTAATTCAAATAAAATGCAAATAAAATACAAATAAAATAATAATTTGATTTCAAAATTTGTTCTCCAATATTCCTCCTTTGTTTTGAGTCATTTTATCTTCACTCATTTATTTATTGTTGGAAATAATTGAAGAGAAAATTATTGAAAAACATAATTGATCCTCTTTTCAAATTTGAAATAAATTCAAATATGAAAATTTTGTGAAACCTCCGACTCTCTCCTTGGGTCCTTGAGAAGCTTAAGATTTCACGGATCTCAACGCAATAAAAATATGATATGCATATGATGATCTATGTAGAACATCCAAATTAAAAATTTAGATGTTACAGAATCCTTTTGGTTTTTGGCTTAAAAATGTTTTATCAATCGTAACTAAAAAATCAAATTAAAAATCGGTTTTCATCATTAAATCCGTCTCGATGAGATCTTCAAAACTAGACCCCATATTGATATGTCTCGACGAAATTATTTTTTACCCAAAAGTTGCCATGATGTTTACACTGTAGCTGTCATAGTGCTTAAACTAAAGTTGACATGTGGCAATTTTAGTTTGTAGAGCATGGCAATTTTAGTTTTTTAATGATGGCAATTTCAGTAATTTGACCATGAAAATTATTTTTTGTATGAACCATGGCAATTTTAAGTGTATATATCATAACAATTTTAGTTTATGGTTCATGGTAAGTCTAGTTTCTTAATTCCCCGTTTTATAATATATCAAAAATTACTTTTAAATGTAGAAGAAAATAGCTGAAACATGTCATGATAACTTCAGTGTAAACATCATGGCAATTCATGTGCAATACACATGGCAATTTTTAACCAAAAAGATTTCGTCAAAATATATTGATATCATATCAGTTTCGAAGATCTCGTCGCGAGGGATTTAATGATGAAAACGGATCTTCAATTGAATTTTTCATTTAAGAGATAAAACATTTTAAAAACTGAAAATTCAAAAAAAAAATCCACATGCATGCATACGGTGACGTGGCGCAATCTATGTGTTATAGGACGTGTGGGCGGGTTTAACTTCCACCATATGTGTGGGTGTTAACATTGTCCGTTTTCTATTGGATGAATTAGAAGAGAGGGGCCCGCCCACTTGAAATCAGGGGATGAAGTGGTTTATTAAGAAGGTTACATAAGAGGAGAACGTAACTTACCTCAGTGTAGCATTTTTGTTAAATTGGAGTGCAAAAAACCTTATAAATCTATGATCATAAACAAGCATGCATGCAAAGAAATTATAATTAAAGACTTTTGTGGTATATTAATTTTCTGGAATTAGCATCTGTGGCCTGAGTAAGCCGTATCGGTTCCATCCTAGCTAGGGGCACCGGACGTTCCTGCCTGGCCCGCCGTAGTAGAAGTAGCTGCCCCACGCGCCGCCCTGGCCGCCGGCGATGTCGTAGCACCCGGGGTGGTCGGCGAGGAGCCGGAGGCCCGCCGCCGGGATGAGGTTGTTGTCCCAGTCCACCACCTGCACGTTGCGGAAGTAGGCCGCGCGGCCGTACCCTTCCCCGGGGAACCTGCCGCTGCCCATCTGGGTGGGCGTGTGCGACCCGGACGGCCGCGTGTTGACCGCCTCGCCGCCGAACTGCACCATGTCGGCGCCGCCGCGGCCGCGCGCGCCCAGGTGGGTGAAGAGGGAGGACGGCCAGTAGCCCACCAGCGCGCCCGACGGGCCCAGCTGCAGCCACCAGTTGCCCTTCTTGGGGTCCTTCCAAATCATGAGCGTGATGTCGAACTGCCGGCCGCCGTAGGCCGACACCGGCGTGATGGCGGCGCCGATCACCACGCGACCGTTGGTCTGCACGAAGCCCGCGCAGTGCAGGTTGTAGCACCCCGTCTCCTGGTACGCGTCGTTCTGCATCGCACACATACATTTCGCACAAGAATTTAACCTTCTTTTCTTGACTTTTCATGGACGAACACTGAGAAACTTTGCAACGACATCATTTGGTAAGGTTAGTGAGCTTACGGTCCAGTAGGTGAAGAACCTGGGGCTGTTGTCCCCGTATAGCTCAGGGCTCACCTGAATGAAGGTAAAATGACAAGAGGGGGATACAGATTAGTGGTATTCAGAAGATTACAAGAGCATGTGTTGCTGACTTGCTCTGTAGAGCAGAGCATGTGTGGTACCTGCCACCCGGCCTCGATGGTGTTGAGGTCGTTGCCGAAGGAGCCGGAGATGACCCAGATCTGGGACAGGCTGAACTCCGCCGGCGACGACACCTGCGCTGGCCACACGTTCAGGCTCGCCTTCGCGCCGTAGAACTGCCCGCCGCTCACGTACCCCACCGCGTGCTGCATGCGACCACAAATTTGACTTTTTTTAGACAAACCATTGACATTTATCAGGTAGCGCACCAGTACAGTCTGCCGTATAATTTTGGATGCATCCGTGTCCGAATGACTGACCAATCGAGCTCTAGCTTAGCTACCGACTCTAGCTACTTCTGGTTATCAGATCAGTCATAAGGAACCTTCATTCGGGTTGTTAATGAAATGGACTTCCGTACATGGAGACACGGAGTGCCAATCATAGCCTGAATCGAGGGAGCGATCATCATTCTGGCCGGTGACTGACCTCATGGCCGTTGCTGGTGGAGTCCCGCCGCGCCGCGGCACTCCGGGGCTTCATCCCGAACCTCCGGACGGAGCTGGCCCGGAGCAGGTCGCCCTCCAACGTCCGCCTCACCGGTATGGTCCCCTTGGGGCACCACTCGCCGGAGCTCCTCCACGTCTGCGGCAAGACCTCCTCTTCGTCGTCTGCCAAGGCGCCGGCATTGCCTGGCCTCGCCGCAGGTTCGTCCTGCAGCCGCACACCAAGCATTCCATTACTGATCACCTCAAGGACAGACGTGGCAACACGATGCACATTGCAGCCGGTCAGTCGCTGCCAGTCAATCAGAACAACACTACGCGTACCTCTGGTTTCTGGCCTCTCAGCCTGGGGTGATCGAACGCGGGCTGCAGGTGAGAGGGCACGCAGTCTATGACGTCGCCGTCAGGGCTCTGCGAAACGATGAAGATCAGTTAGTACTACGTACCTGGCAAGAAATGGGACAAATAATACGTACGATGTGAGAAACAAAGGAGCAGAACGTGGGTTGTACGTGCCTGGATCGTCTTGACAGAGGCTTCCCTGACCCTGGCGAGCCGGACCTTGATCCGCCGGAGCCCGAGCTGCTCCTCCCCGAATGTGCTGCCATTGCCCGCCGCGGAGGAGACGAGGACGGGGAAGACGAGGAGGAAAGAGACGAACGAGGCAATGATTGGGCTGCAGCAAGAAGCCATGGACGCAGACGCGGAGCAGAGCTGGCCTGAATTTCGTAGCAGCCTAGGATCAGAAGAAGAAGAAGAAGAAGAAGCTTTAATACTCTTCTAAGGCGTCAGCATTGGCGCGGTTGTCTTCTTCCTGCCGCCCTCCTGCTGGCTATAAATACAGATACAGGCATCCATAGATGGATAGATACCTGGGAGAATGGCGCTAAACGAACCAGCAGCGAGACGGAATTATCAGCAGGTCATTTGGCCGTCTCTGCGCTCCGGTGGGCGGCTGATTTGGCTCACCAACCTGCAGGCCTCCATCATTTTTCCTAGCTCCTGTCCCCTCTCCCACTCCACGCTGCTGCACTTTTGGTCTTTCTTTTACTAGATCTCAGTGGAGGCCAGCCCGCCCAGCGGCATGGTATGTAGCTTTTCTTTCTGCTGCTGTGCTGCAGGGTGCTCTCCATGTGCCGAGAGATTACGCAGATCTGTGCAATGTCCAGAACACTGCTGGGTTAGGCAGAGCAGGTTTTACATCCTGTTACCAATCCAGGTTGCTGGATTCCAGGGCACGCTATTACTTCTGATGGCTCCTTTGATTGAAAATAATTTCACAGGATTTTTTGAGGATTTAGATCCTTATGTTTTTTTCCTGTGTTAGTCATTTGATTCATAGTAATGGTATCCTTGGGATTTTTTTCCTATCATTCACTTGCACTCTATTTCTGGATGAAATTTTCATCCACTCAATCGTCTTTGTACAATTCATTTGTTTTTCATGTGATAGCAGACACTTTCTCACCCAAATTCTTATAGTTTTCTATCTTAGGGCTTATTTGATTCGTAGGAGAAGGATCTAAAAATACAAAAATAATATAGGATGACACGTGCAAAGCAGAGGATTGTGAAAACACATGAATCTGCATAGTTGAGTTTTCGACGCGCAATAATACGAAAAACGCATGAATTGTGAAAGCAATGGTCAAAGTAAGGTTTGTCATATACTGTAAAACACTCTTTCATCAAAATTTCCATAGTTTCCTAATCTCATACGATTTAGCGGGGCTATATAACAATAACGCTAGAAACATAAACATTTTGCCAAGAGTACATAAACCCTGTAAAAGTCGACAATAATGCTGCAGTTGATACCGATGCAATTGGCAATGACAAAAATGCCCTTCAGGAGGAGAAATGTGCATTTTTTTGAACATAGGAGAAATGTGCAGTTGGTAAAGGATAAAGTTGAAGCTCAAAAGGATATGCATTGTTCAAAAAACAGTTGATTAATGCTCAGAGGCTCACCAAGTAATCGATTAAAAGATTAATCAGCTAATTAACTGGAAAATTCGAGTGAATAGCAAAAAACTACTACATTACGGGCTATCGTTCCGAAAAACTACATTTTTTAATTTTCCAAAAAACTACCACAAAAGTGGTGGGCTGATAAAAAAACAAGTGGTCGAACGGTTACAATTTAAGTGGGGTTATGACATGTGGGGCCCGCCCGTCAGGGTTTTGTCGGCCACAAGGGCTCACGGCGCGCGGGTGACGGCCGTTAGGGCGCACGAGCCGTCCCGACCAGGTCAAGACGGATCCGGCCCTCGCTCTGTCTTCCTCGCGCTCACTCACTCTCACTCTCTCCCTCCTCACTCTGTTTCCCTTGGCCGAGCTCGCCATGTCGCCGACCACCTCCGTTCCTCGTCGGCGGCCAGGATGCCTTCTTGGAATGATGGGGATGACAGCTCTGACGATGACAGCTTGGGGGGCAACCTGATGGACATGGAGTACTTTGTAAGCCTCATCCTCCTCCTCTCTGTCATTACCTAGGGTTAGGGTTACGGTTCGATTTGGGAATGAGGGTTGATGATCTGCATATTTGTATGGATGGTTTCGTTTGGTTTGGTAAACTATTAGTTTTGATCTAGGGTATGGATGCCACGGTGATGTCTGATATGATCTACCTTGTGAATCTGACCTTGAGCAAGGCAAAGCTTGACTCAAGTGGAACTATTTGATGCATTGGTTCTGATCTTCCTTGTATTGCATGTAGGACACACCCAACACCATCCGTGAGCCACTCTAGTGTGGTGCTCCCATGGAGGAAGTTGCCAAGTGCACTCTGCAACAGATGAAGCCTATGAAGTGTGTTACTTTTGAAGGTGCTAACACTGGGAGGAGGTTCTATGGATGCCTTGTTCATGTGAGTAATTTAGTAAATCAGTAGCTCATTGTTATCTGAAGTCAGTGTTCTTATTTGCAGAGAGTGGTTTTGTACTTGATATATGAATTCAGTGATTCATTTAAGCTTTCTGGTTATCAGTTATGCCTAGTGGATTTAGTTATGCTAGGTGGATTCAGTTAATGTGTAGCTGTTTTTTAGTTTGCAGAAAGTAAGTGATTGAGTTATAATACTAAATTTAGTACTAAATTTATGGTTACATCTCCTCCTTGTATAGCAATACCCTTTTTGAACTGAAGTTAGTACTGAATTGAACTGAAGTATGTTTTGTCTGATCAAACTACAGGGAGGTGTGAGTTGTGGTGTAGTTCAGTGGGTTGATCATGTCTGGTCTGATGTACTTAAGAACTGCCTCATCAAGTTGTGGGAAATGTTCCATGAGCAAAACTTTGGAAGGATTCAAGACAAGCATTCATATGAGGATGAAGTTGCCAAGTTGAAAAAGGAGTATGATCATCTCTGCACTGAGTATCATAAAATGGTTGATGATGTTAGCAAGATGTTTGACTGGCAGGATGGTGTTGGCAAGATTGACTACCAGAAAGAAATGGATGTTGAGAAATATGAGAAGAAGAAGTAAGAGCTAGAGCTGGGGATGAAGATGGAGAAATATGAGAAGAAGAAGTAAAACCCACCCCCTTGGCAGAAACCGC
>NC_041381.1:199043743-199073347 GCF_002162155.2 Triticum dicoccoides
CAAACAAAATCCTAGAATCCCAGGGAGAAATGGATCCTGGAGAGGTCATAGATGGAGAAGAAGATGTGCCCAGGGGAGCCAGGCACAGAGATGCAAGAAGGAGGGTGAGGAGGCAACTTGCTGAGATGATCCTTGCAGCACGCAACCTCAAGGACATAGAGCAATTCCTGGAGGGATTCCCCCTGGATCAAACCCTAATGATGATGATATCATCTACTGGACAAGGAGGAGGGCAAATTTCCATCCTTTTCAGGTCACTAGGCAGAGGTGGACTAGGATTTTGTACACATAATATTGCTGTTATGTTTCTGTGGTCCTAAATCTGTCTTTCTATCTATGTGATGTTTGAAGTTGGTGTAAGAATAATGTTGAATGAGCTATGTATGTGATGAATCAAGTTGTCTATGATGCAATGTATGAAGTTGGTGTAGGAAAAATGTTGAATGATCTATCTATGTGATGAATCAATCTATCTATGATGCAATTTATGAGTGAATGTTTTATCTATATTTGTATGTATGCATGATTTGATCTAGTGAAGGTTTAATCTGTTAGGGTTTGGTCCCTAGATGGGCAAATCTTGATGTTTTAGGTTTGATCTGTTAGGGTTTGGTCGACAAGTTGCCACCCAAAGTGACCTAATTTGGCCACTTTAGGGTTTGGTCGACAAGTTGCCACCCAAAGTAACCTAATCTGGCCACTTTAGGGTTGGTCGACAAGTTGCCACCCAAAGTGACCTAATTTGGCCACTTTAGGGTTAGTCGACAAGTTGCCACCCAAAGTGACCTAATTTGGCCACTTTACGGTTGGTCGACAAGTTGCCACCCAAAGTGACCAAATTTTGCCACTTTAGGGTTGGTCGACAAGTCCCCCCCCCCCCGATGACCAAATTTGGCCACTTTAGGGTTGGTCGACAAGTTCCCACCCAAGGTGACCTAATTTGGCCACTTTAGGGTTGGTCGATGATGACCCGCAAGTATAGGGGATCTATCATAGTCCTTTTGATAAGTAAGAGTGTTGAACCCAACGAGGAGCAGAAGGAAATGACAATTGGTTTTCAATAAGGTATTATGTGCAAGCACTGAAATTATCGGTGACAGATAGTTTTGTGATAAGATAATTCGTAACGGGTAACAAGTAACAAAAGTAACTATGGGGCAGTAAGGTGGCCCAATCCTTTTTGTAGCAAAGGAAAAGCCTGGACGAACTCTTATATAAAGCAAAGTGCTCCCGAGGACACATGGGAATTACTGTCAAGCTAGTTTTCATCATGCTCATATGATTTGCGTTCGTTACTTTGATAATTTGATATGTGGGTGGACGGTGCTTGGGTGTTGTCCTTCCTTGGACAAGCCTCCCACTTATGATTAACCCCTCTTGCAAGCATCCACAACTACAGAAGAAGAATTAAGGTAAACCTAACCATAGCATGAAACATATGGATCCAAATCAGCCCCTTACGAAGCAACACATAAACTAGGGTTTAAGCTTCTGTCACTCTAGCAACCCATCATCTACTTATTACTTCCCAATGACTTACCCTAGGCCCAAATCATGGTGAAGTGTCATGTAGTCGACGTTCACATAACACCACTAGAGGAGAGACAACATACATCTCATCAAAATATCAAACGAATACCAAATTCACATGATTAGTTATAACAAGACTTCTCCCATGTCCTCGGGAACAAACATAACTACTCACAAAGCATATTCATGTTCATAGTCAGAGGGGTATTAATAAGCGTTAAGGATTTGAACATATGATCTTCCACCGAATAAACCAACTAGCATCAACTACAAGGAGTAATCAGCACTACTAGCAACCCATAGGTACCAATCTAAGGTTTTGAGACAAAGATCGGATACAAGAGATGAAGTAGGGTTTGAGAGGAGATGGTGCTGGTGAAGATGTTGATGGAGATTGACCCCCTCTCGATGAGAGGATCGATGGTGATGACGATGGCGGTGATTTCCCCCTTCCGGAGGGATGTTTCCTCGGAACAGCTCCGCCGGAGCCCTAGATTGGTCATGCCCAGGTTCTGCCTTAAGACGGCAGCGCTTCGTCTCGAAAGACACCATATAGCAGAAGATGAGAGTCGGGGGCCTATCAGGGGGGGGCATGAGGTAGGGGGTGTTGGTGTCAACACCGACGGATCTCGGGTAGGGGGTCCCGAACTGTGCGTCTAAGGCTAATGGTAACAGGAGGCGGGGGACACAATGTTTACCTAGGTTCGGGCCCTCTCTATGGAGGTAATACCCTACTTCCTGCTTGATTGATCTTGATGATATGAGTATTACAAGAGTTGATCTACCACGAGATCATAGAGGCTAAACCCTAGAAGCTAGCCTATGATTATGATTGTTGTTGTCCTACGGACTAAACCCTCCCGTTTATATAGACATCGGAGGGGGCTAGGGTTACACGGAGTCGGTTACAGAGAAGGAAATCTACATATCCGAATTGCCAAGCTTGCCTTACATGCAAAGGAGAGTCCCACCTGGACACGGGACGAAGTCTTCAATCTTGTATCTTCATAGTCCAACAATCCGGCATAAGCATATAGTCCGGTTGTCCAAGGACCCCCTAATCCTGGACTCCCTCAGTAGCCCCTCAACCAGGCTTCAATGATGATGAGTCCGGCGCATAGATTGTCTTCGGCATTACAAGGCGGGTTCCTTCTCCGAATACTCCAAGGTAGATTTTGAACACACAAATCGTGTCTGACTCTGCAAAAAAAATTCCACGTACCACCATAGAGAGCACAATATTCCACGAGTCCAATCTGCTGACAACTTTTACCTAGCGTGATATCACGGCGCGGCCCGGTTATCATCAAAACTGTTTCCCCCAACCTTGCACTACACGTCTTGCGAGGCGGTTTTATTGGCACGTCTTGTCGAAGTAGATATCGTGTTCCCCTTATCACGGGATTCTCATCAATACGGGCATGGGTAACCCAACCGTGCCGTTAGTATGACTCCTCGGTTTAGGCAAGTTCCAAATGGACACGCGGAGGACGCTTGATATTCATCCTCTTTATAAAGAGGTCAAGACCTGTCCTTTTCTTTCCACACCCGATCCTTCCCTTCCCCTACCTCGAGTTCCAACACCCAAGGTTCAGTCTAAGCGCTCCGGACCTTCAACCACGTCCGGATCCAACCTTCAAGGCCGGTGGATGGCCTCTTCCATCACAGAGGAGGACATCAAGAATCTAAGGGAGGCTAGGTATCTGACCGCCGAAATCCTTCACAGGCTACCTGCTCAAGGGCAGGTTACCCCCACTCCCGAACCCAACGAGAGTGTCGTATTCATCTCCCACTTCCTCCGAGGGCTAGGCTTTAGTCTTGATCCCTTCGTTAGAGGGCTCATGTTCTATTACGGGCTGGATTTTCATGATCTAGCTCCAGATTCCTTCCTTCACATCTCGTCATTTATCGTCATGTGTGAGGCCTTCCTCCGCATTACCCCACACTTCGTCTTATGGCTCAAGACCTTCAATGTGAAGTCGAAGATGATCGAAGGGCGACACGCGGAGTGCGGAGGTGCTATAATAAGCAAAGGTGCCGACGCCTTATGGCCAAAGGGTTCCTTCCTGGAGGTGTCTAACCTATGGCAACGGGGGTGGTTTTACATCACAGCACCCCGAGGTACAAAGTGGGCAGCCGCCCCGGCCTTCCGCTCTGCCCCTCCGCCACAGCTTGCATCATGGGTCAACAAGGGGCTGGACTGGGGACCAGTTAATGACGTGCTGACATTGCAAAGCCGCATCCGAGATCTCCTCAAGAGGGATATCAGTCTTGTCAAAGTAATTCAAGTAATGTTAGTTCGTCGGGTCCTGCCATGCCAACGTCGATCTCTTTGTATGTGGGAGTTCAACCCGGAAGGACCGCGAACCATTCAACACTTCTTTGGCATGATGCTCGAAGGGATGTATCAATTATTCTTCGGATCACGAATAAAGTGTCTGGACACAACAGAGGATGGGGGTCTCAACTGCAACCGTCCAGATACCCAAGTAAGTAACTCCGCGACCGAACATGCTGTCATTATATTTGTCACAACATTATTCTGAAAAAACACCCTTGGCCGGGACTGGATAAGAAAGGCGGAGAGGATCAGGTGTTCGGCCCCTCTTCCCGAAGACTCGCTGGATCCTGTACTAACCAGGATGCTGGCTTGCGCACCTTATCAAGTGCCATCAGGGGAGGACGAGGGGAGGAATAGGGAAGCCAGAAGCGGGCTTCATACTGGAGGTACATTACGCATCCTAACCGGGGGAATTAGTTCCCCCGTGTTGGAGGATGATCGGGGAGTAGGATCTAGAATCCTCTCTCCCCACGGGAAGAAAAGGACCGCCCCTGAAGACTTGGAAACGGAGGTTTCCAAACGAGGGAAGAAACCTTCACCATGGGGCCCTGCCCCGGAGGGCATCCTTACCGCACACCGCCCACAAGGGGGCTAGTCGTCAACCGAGCCGTAAGTGAACAAAGGCACTCTCGTACATGCCCTACTCTTTTCCTGAGAATAACAACCGAGACATATGTTTTGCAATCCGGCTAATAGCCCTTCTCAACAATGTTCGTCCTCGGGCGATCTTCTTCCGGAGATGATGGAGAGCGAAACACCTCCTCCTGCTTCCCTGCCTCATGAGGCAGACGACCCTGAGGTGTCGTCCCGGATGATCTCTCCCGATCCGCAAAGGCCGGAAGATAACTCTTCGGCCGCCCGAAGTCCGGAGTTCTTGGCTCTTAAGGAGACCAACAGAAAAAGCCCGGGATTGTCCGGTATACAATCGGACACATTGATGGGTCTTCTGGAGCAAGCGGCCATCTCAGAGGCACATCGTACCTTAATGGGTACGGTGGTTGAGAGGATTTCATCTGCAAAAAGCGGGTTGAATGAAGCTTTTACGAGCCTGCTAAGAGGCTTTGAGGTATGTAAAGTGATATATATTTTTGACTGTACCGCACATGCAAGGTGTACTTTGTATAGATAGTAGCCCCTGGGACTCTGGTTGCCGTCCAAACGAGGCGAGCAGAGCATCATAGTCTTAGGTAATGATAGCGCTGCTTTTGTGTGCAGGCGATCGCAGATCCGGCGGCTAACCAGACTGCTGAATTTGCCGAATTGAGGCGGCAACTTGACATGGCGGATGCGGACATCAGCTTGTGAACAAGCGGCTTGACGAGGCACAAGGTATGTATATTCAGGTGGTCAGCAAATATTAATAAGAGCATGATGCTAGCATTTATAGTATGCTTTGACTGTAGATGGAGCTGCCACCGTGGAGACCCTCCGGGCAGAACTTTCCCGGGCCAAGGAGCAAGCCAGGAGGAGTGATGCGGCTGCCCTGAAGGCGGCCGAAGATTTAAAAGCCGAACAGGCTGCTCATCGCCAGAGTGAGGATAAAATAGCCAACATGGCTCTTGAGCTGCAGAATGTCGCGAGCCGATATGAGCTTCTCGAAAAGGAAAACCAGACGAAGATGGCTGACCTAAAGAAGGCCTTGCAAGCGGCAAAAGAAACTCGCTCTGAAATCAGAGTGGCGCGGGAGGAGCTTCGGCAAGCCGGTGATATTGCGGCTGGGAAGCCCTTTTTATTGCGAACGAAGTTCGGCGATCCGAAGTATGCCCCTCTTGATCAATTGTGGAGTTCTTCAGATGTATACTTGGATTTAGAAAAAGAGTGTTGTTGATGCAACGGAGTGTTTCAAAGATCAAAAAGATCATGAGGTGGAAAGATTGTTCTGGTCGCAGTTCAATAATCCAAGGCGCCCGCTGCTGTTGAAAGAGCAAATGGCCGAGTGGGCTGAGCTCCATAGGTTATCCGGACTTGCCATGAGGGCCGTCGTGGACCACCTGTGGCCGAAGGAGCCAAGTCCGGATAGTTATTTTAGTTTGCTGCAATGATTTATTCATGTTGTGCCGCATATCGACGCTGTCAAGAGGTCGGCATGCATAGAGGGTGCGCGGATGGCCCTTGCCTGTGTTAAGACATATTGGGCGAAGATGGGGGCCACCGATATTGCAACCAGGGGTCCGCCCGGGGGCCAGGACTTGCCCGAGCACTATTTTGAGGAAGTCTTAGAGGGTGCCTGTTTAATAGAGGCTTAGTGCTCAAAGAATACGATGTTCCAGTGACATGTATCTTAATTTTAAAAACAATGCTTGTGATAATAAAGGCTATATTCATAATTTTGCCCGTAAAGTGTTGTAGTGTTGTAGTGCCTCCTGAAAGTTTGCAGTTGTCGGCTTCAGCCCCCATGCATATAATGTCGGGGTGTTTGGCAAAGCGCGTAATAACACTTGATCCAACATCTTGGTCCGTTAAGGAGGTGATAGCGCGGCGAACAAGGCAATCGGACTATATAGCTTTAACACTTTCACTTAGCCATAGGAGTTTGACGGTGGGGCTACTATATAGCCCCTGGTATGTCCGCGCTCATCTGAATACGGTGCGTGTACATACGTGACCGGGAAACCGGTCCTTCGTTAATGCGGAGGGATCGCGAAGATTCCGATGGGTCATCGAGTGGTTGACTAGTCTCTCGCTTTATCATGACAGTCAGTTTTCGGCTTTCTCTACTGAGGTGCTCATCCAGATGAACCAGGGCACAATCGTAGTAGTTCTCCCGGTGTCACCTTAGCCGATAGAGCGGAACATAAGGTAGCAAAACACAGGAGCCGAGCAAACCCAACTATTGACCAAAGACATGATTCGGAGCTAATGATCCCTTAATTTCTGGGTACGTGCATAAATTCGGCGTGACGAAAGAGCGGCTGCGGTAAGGGCATAAATCCCAAAAACACATAGAATACTGCCCTTGTAACGTCCATTTTAGATCGGTGAATAATAAGCTTGCCAATAACGTCGATATCCCTCTTGGTCATTTGAAGTACCAGGAGGGTGTGAACCAACAAGGGACAATAAAAAAGGTTTACACAGGGTCTTAATCTAAAAAGAAACCTTGGAACGGGGCCCTACTGCATGCATGTGCCTTTATCTCCATTGTGCCGTATCCTGGAAGGGTATAGCACGATAGTCATCTGTAAAAAGAAAGAAAAACTCAGGTGAAAGAATCTTTTGTGACCGTGCGTAACATCGGTTAAACTTAATGAACCGTGAAAATTCAATTTCTTGAGTGTAAATAGGATCCAGCCGAACTGTGGATTCTTTTCGTGCGGGCAGCCCCCAGCACCAACTATGGGGGCATAGCCATTAATCAAGCTCAGGTTTATCTGGGCTGCTACAAATAGTGGTGCGCTGAAGACGTCTAGCCGTGTTTGTGGTCTCGGCGACCGATTAGTTACTTGGGTTGGAGAGGCCGTTCAGTGGTTCGGCTGCTAGAGCCGCCACATATTCTTCCGCATGCAGGGAACACTCTGTATTTTCACTAATTGTGATGACGCCACGTGGACCGGGCATCTTAAGTTTAAGATAAGTGTAATGCGGTACTGCATTGAAACGAGCGAAGATCGTTCTTCCGAGTAGTGCATGGTAGCCGCTTTGGAATGGAGCGATGTCGAAGATTAGTTCTTCGCTTCGGAAGTTGTCGGGAGAACCGAATACAGCCTCTAGTGTTAGAGAGCCTGTGCAGCGGGCCTCTACGCCTAGTATTACTCCTTTAAAGGTAGTATTGCTTTGGCTGATTCTTGACGGGTCTATCCCCATCTTGCGGACAGTGTCTTGATATATCAGATTAAGACTATTGCCGCCGTCCATCAGGACTCGGGTGAGATGGTATCCGTCAATTATTGGGTCGAGCACCAAGGCAGCCGAACCTCCATGTCGGATACTAGTCGGATGATCCCTGCGATCGAAAGTGATCGGGCAGGCCGACCATGGGTTGAATTTGGGGGCGACAGGTTCTACACCGTATACGTCTCGGAGTACGCGTTTGCGCTTCCTTTTTGGTATGTGGGTTGCATAAATCATGTTCTCTGTTTTCACCTCCGATGGAAATTTTTTCTGTCCCCCAGTGTTCGGCTGGCGAGGTTCGTCCTCGTCTTCACTTGGCGACTCCCTCCCCTTGCGTTCGGCGTTTAGCTTTCCAGCCTGCTTGAAGACCCAGCATTCTCTGTTGGTGTGATTTGTAGGTTTCTCGGGGGTGCCATCAATCTGACATGATCTGTCTAGAATTTTGTTTAGGCTGGACGGTCCATCTCTGCTGCCTTTGAATGGCTTTTTCCGTTGACCGGGTCGAGAGCCCCCGAATCCGGCGTTTACCGCCGTGTTGTCTGGGATGTCTTCATTATTTTGACGCTTGTTTTTATTGCGTTGCGGCTTCCCGTTGTCATCCCTGATTTCGGATGTGCCTAGGTTGTTGGTGCCGCTGCGGGCCAACCAACTATCCTCGCCAGTGCAAAAGCGGGTCATGAGAGTTGTTAGGGCTGCCGTTGTCCTTGGCTTTTCCTGGCCAAGGTGTCTGGCGAGCCATTCGTCCCGGACACTGTGTTTTAAAGCTGCTAAGGCTTCGGCATCTGGACAGTCGACGATTTGGTTCTTCTTGGTGAGAAATCTGTTAAAAAGCTTATGGGCCGACTCTCCGGGCTGTTGGATTATGTGACTTAAATCGTCTGCATCCGGAGGTTGTACTTAGATCCCTTGAAAATTAGCCCTGAAAGCGTCCATGAGTTCCTCCCAACTTCCAATTGAGTTTTCGGGGAGGCTTTTCAACCAGTGCCGAGCTGGTCCTTTCAACTTGAGGGGTAGGTATTTGATGGCATGGAGATCGTCTCCGCGAGCCATATGGATGTGAAGAATAAAGTCCTCAATCCAGACTGCAGGGTCTGTCATTCCGTCGTATGCCTTGATGTTTACGGGTTTAAACCCCTCTGGAAATTCATGATCCAGCACCTCATCGGTGAAGCACAGGGGGTGTGCGGCACCCCTATACTTGGATGTATCGTGGCGTGGGTCCGACGGTTGTAGTGTTCGGTGTTGATTCTGAGCTGGTAGTTGATCAGTATAGTCGATTCGGTGGCTGTGATCCTGCATGGGGACGTGTTTCCTAGATCCATAGATGGACTGGCCATACCATCTCTTTGGTCTAGTTGCTCACGTAGGTCGTGTGCTGATTTGTGTGCGGCGTCGTTAGCCGCTCTGTCCCGGCCACGGGGTGGTCGGTCCAGCAGATCGACCGTATTGTTTTTCGGCGGAATGGGCTCTATAGCATCATGGTCGAATTCAGGCAGCAGCTTGCGCTTTGGGTAACTCTTTGTGTGGCGATCACCGCCGTATATTTTGTCAGTGTTGAGCACTTTGCTCCATCTGCGGTTGAGCGTATCCTGTGCAGCCTTAAGTCGTCGATGCTGCTTCTTCAAGCTCCTCGCGGTGGCAATAAGCCTTTTGTGGAGGTGCTCTTGTTCCAAGTGTTTTTCCGGGATGATGTGTGCATCATCGTCTGGACTATTCTCCTCTCCGAGATGGGTTTATAGGTTTTGTCTTCGGCATCGCTGTGATCAGACAGCGGCCCCGGAATGTGCTCGTCGTCCCCTGGCTTATCCTGCTCCATCGCTGGGCCTACGGGGTCATCGTTATCTTTAGCATCGTCTGGGGTATTATTCTTTCTTGTGCCGGAATGGCTGTTTTTGCTATGGCGGGATTTAGAGCGGCGCCGCTGATGTCGGCACTTTGTTTGCTTCTCAAGGGGATTATCCTCCGTTGCATCATCGCCATTGCTTTCTTTGGGTGTGTCCACCATATATATATATCATATGATGAGGTGGCTTTCCCGCGCCCTGGGGGTGGTGGTTCCCGTTTTTCTCCGGCATCATTGTCCATGCCGTTGATGTCTTCGGAGTCGAAATTAAGCATGTCGGTTAAGTCATCGACAGTGGCTATTAAGTGAGTGGTGGGTGGGTAACGAATTTCTTTATCGTCCGCTTCCCACTCAAGCCGGACATAGTTCGGCCAAGAGCCTCCTGACAGGGAGAGAGATTTTAATGAGTTTAGCACGTCTCCCAAGGGTGAGTGCTAAAAGATATCCGCGGAGCTAAACTCCATGATCGGTGCCCAGTCAGGTTTGGTGGGCATGGATGCACGTGGTTCGGAGCCCCTGGCCGGAGACGAGTTCGAGGGTCCAAAACACAGACCTCCTTGGAAGTGAGATCTGTGTTTGGCTCTATCGTCGCTGAGTGTGCGATCTCCGTGGCGGGGTCCATCCACCCGTCCTCGGATGGCACGATCTGCTTAGGATTTAAAGCCAGAGCAGCTGCAGGTGCGATCTCCCGAACACCTTCCGATGGCAAATCTAGGTCATTCTCATCGCGACTGTAGGGTGCACCTGTTATGGGCTCGAATCCGTCGAATATCAAGTCTCCGCGGATGTTGGCAGTGCAGTTCAAGCTTCCAAACCTGACCTGATGGCCAGGGGCGTAGCTATCGATCTGCTCCAGATGGCCAAGCGAGTTGGCCCGCAGTGCAAAGCCGCCAAATACAAAGATCTGCCCGGGGAGGAAAACCTCACCCTGGACAGCATCGTTGTAGATGATTGAAGGAGCCATCAAGCCTTACCATGACGACACGGTGGAACTCTCAATGAAAGCACCAATGTCGGTGTCAAAACCGGCGGATCTCGGGTAGGGGGTCCCAAACTGTGCGTCTAAGGCTAATGGTAATAGGAGGCGGGGGTACCCAGGTTCGGGCCCTCTCTATGGAGGTAATACCCTACTTCCTGCTTGATTGATCTTGATGATATGAGTATTACAAGAGTTGATCTACCACGAGATCGTAGAGGCTAAACCCTAGAAGCTAGCCTATGATTATGATTGTTGTTGTCCTACGGACTAAACCCCCCAGTTTATATAGACACTGGAGGGGGCTAGGGTTACACAGAGTCGGTTACAGAGAAGGAAATCTACATATCCGAATTGCCAAGCTTGCCTTCCACGCAAAGGAGAGTCCCTTCCAGACACGGGACGAAGTCTTCAATCTTGTATCTTCATAGTCCAACAGTCCGGCATAAGCATATAGTCCGGCTGTCCGAGGACCCCCTAATCCTGGACTCCCACAGGGGGAGTGCCCTCCACCCTTGTGGCTGACTGGTGGCCCCCATATGGTGCTTTCTTTGCCCAATATTTTTAATATATTCTAAAACTAATCTCCGTGAAGTTTTAGGACTTTTGGATTCGTGCAGAATAGGTCTCTATTATTTGCTCCTTTTCCAATCCAGAATTCCAGCTGCCGGCATTCTCCCTCTTCATGTAAACCTTATAAAATAAGAGAGAAAAGGCATAAGTATTGTGATATAACGTGTAATGACAACCCATAATGCAATAAATATTGATATAATTAAAAGCATGATGCAAAATGCGTGTATCAACTCCCCCAAGCTTAGACCTCGCTTGTCCTCAAGCAAAAGCTGACATCGAAAAATATGTCCACGTGTTTAGAGATAGAGGTGTCGATAAAATAAATATGGACATTAGGGCATCATGATCATCTTTAGAATAGCAACATATATTGTCATATGATTTCTTATGCTAAAGTAACAATCTATTCACAATGTAAAGTACGAATCAGAAACTTCATTGAAAACTAACAAACTATGATCTCAGTCACTGAAGCAATTGCAATTTATCATAACATCGGAAAGAGTCAATATAGGAGCTTTTCAGCAAGTCCACATGCTCAACTATCATTTAGTATTTCACAATTGCTAACACTCATGCGATACTTATGGGTACAAAGTTTCAATCGGACACAGAGAAAGATAGGGGCTTATAGTTTCGCCTCCCAACCTTTTACCTCAAGGGTAATGTCAACAATAATACTTTATGAAAACCTACATCCGAGTGGATATATATATATATTTGGATCTCTCCAACACATAGTGCTTGCCAAAGGATAAAAGTGTAAAAAGGAAAGGTGAAGATCACCATGACTCTTGTATGAGGATAGAAGGTAAAAGTAAAAGATAGGCCCTTCGCAGAGGGAAGCAGAGGTTGTCATGCGCTTTTATGGTTGGATGCACAAAATCTTAATGCAAAATAATGTCACTTTATATCGCCACTTGTGATAGGGACCTTTATTATGCAGTCCGTCGCTTTTATTTCTTCCATATCACAAGCTCGTATAAAGCTTATTTTCTTCACACTAATAGACCATACATATTTAGAGAGCAATTTTTATTGCTTGCACCAATGACAACTTACTTGAAGGATCTTACTCAATCCACAGATAGGTATGATGGACTCTCATGGCAAAACTGGGTTTAGGGATGTTTGGAGGCACAAGTAGTATCTCTACTTGGTGCAAAGAATTTGGCTAGCATGAGAGGGAAAGGCAAGCTCAAAATGTTGGATGATCCAAGACAATATAACTTATTCGGATATAAGAAAACATAACCCATTATGTTGTCTTCCTTGTCCAACATCAACTATTTAGCATGTCATATTTTAATGAGTGCTCACAATCATAAAAGATGTCCAAGATAGTATATTTATATGTGAAAACCTCTCTTCTTTATTACTTCCTATTAATTGCAATGATAACCAAAACTATGTTTGTCAACTCTCAACAACTCTTGCTCATCATACTCTTTATATGTGAAGTCATTACTCTCCATAAGATCAATATGATCTTTTTATTTCTTTTTATTCTTTCTTTAATTCCCTCAAGATCATAGCAAGATAGCAAAGCCCTCAACTCAAAACTACTCTTTATTATATAACTCAGGGACTCGATTATATAGATAGAGATCAAAACAAAGCTCAAAGCTAGATCATACTAAAACTTTATTCTACAAGATCAAGATATAACCAAAAGGATCAAACTAAGAAAAATGATAAATATAGAAGTGTGATGGTGGTACGATACCGGGGCACCTCCCCCAAGCTTGGAAATTGCCAAGGGGAGTGCACATACCCATGTGTTTATGTCTCTTTCTTCGGAAGCGGCGATGATGGAGTTGTTGATGATGTAGGCTTGTCGTCCATCTTCGAAGGCATAGGCTCACCATCATAGAAAGATGAAAGAGTCTCCAGGATCCTCAGATCTGCAGCCAAACTCATCCTCTTGAATCTATATTCATACTCACAGTTTTGGTTTTGCGGGTCATAGATCTGGGCCTGGAGGTGCTCGATTTTCCCATGAAGCTTGAAGATGGCCTCCCCGACGTTCTTGGCATCCAGCTTGTGATTCTTGGTGAACTCCACGATCATCATGTGATTGGCGTTGAGTCCACGTTCCACCATCCCTTGGCACTTGAAAACTTGTTGCTCCATTGCTTCGAGTCTTGTCTCCACGCTTCCGGTCCTCTTCGGTCCCTCAACATCACGGATGTGCAGCACCCCCTCACGCATCTCAATGGTTTGAGGGTGTTGCAGCACCTCCGCGAGGTAAGGGTTGATGACCTTCTCGAAAAACTTGTCCTTGGGGGCGCTTGGAGACGTCATGGTGATCTAGATCTGTCAGAAAAATAGCTCGAAACAAAAATAGAGGATTTTGTCGTGGTACGGTGGTCAAAGCCTTTGGGAGATTATATAATGAATTTTTACCTACCATAAGAAGTATCATGCAAGAAAACGGAGTCCAGAGGGCACACAAGGTGGCCACGAGGCAAGGGGGCATGCCCTGGGGGTAGGGTGCACCCTCCACCCTCATGGATGCCTCGTGTCTCTTTCAGACTACTTTTAGTTTTCCTAATTTTTTAAATATTCAAAAATGGAGAGAAATTGCTATTAGAATAGTTTTGGAGTCAGTTTACTTACTGTACCTCATACATATTCCTTTCCGGAGTTTGAAACATTCTAGAAAGTATCCCTTATATACTCCTCCGGTGTTACGGTGTCAATTATATTGGTTTCAACATTTATGGGACTACCTGAGATATAATGTTTGATTATTTGACTGTTTACCACCCTCGGATTTGTGCCTTCGGCGTTGTTGATTTTGATGGTGCCGGAACGATAGACCTCCTCGATAATGTAAGGACCTTCCCATTTATAGAGAAGTTTTCCTGCAAAAAATCTTAAACGAGAATTGTATAGCAAAACATAATCACCTACATTAAACTCATGCTTTTGTATCCTTTTGTCATGCCATCTTTTAACTTTTTCTTTATACAACTTGGCATTCTCATAGGCTTGGGTTCTCCATTCATCAAGTGAGCTAATTTCAAATAACCTCTTCTCACCGGCAAGTTTGAAATCATAATTGAGCTCTTTAATAGCCCAATATGCCTTATGTTTCCATAAACCATTTTATATGGAGACATACCCATAGGATTTTTATAAGCAGTTCTATAAGCCCATAATGCATCATCAAGTTTCTTGGACCACTAGACTGAGGATGATATGGAGATGCAATTCTATGATTAACATCATACTTAGCAAGCATTTTACAAAAAGCACCATGAATAAAATGTGAACCACCATTAGTCATTAAATATCTAGGGACTCCAAACCTCGGAAAAATAACTTCTTTAAGCATCTTGATAGAAGTGTTATGATCAGCACCACTAGTTGGAATAGCTTCTACCCACTTAGTAACATAATCAACAACAACTAAAATATGAGTATACCCATTAGAGGAAGCAAAAGGTCCCATATAATCAAGGCCCCAAACATCAAATGGTTCAACTTTAATTTGTTTAGGGGGTGTAGGTGTTCTAGTATTACTCTTACGAACCACAGTTGAAGCTTTAGCATGATCCTTTATTCTAACAGGGAAAGGTGGTTTCTCAATATAAGCAGTAGGAACAATAGGATCAACATTATAAGTAATAGTTTCTTCTTCAACTTTAATAGGTTCTACTACTTTCACTTCAATGGGAGGATGATATTTAAACCACTTATCCTTAGGGAGATCAACATGACTAGCAAATATTTCACAGAAAGAAGCTACTATCTCAGAATCGAGTCCATATTTAGTGCTAAATTCATGAAAAGCATCGGTATCCATAAAAGATTTAACACAATCAAACTTAAGGTTTATACCTGACTCCTTACCTTCGTTGAGTTCCCAATCTTCAGAGTTGCGTTTAATTCTTTCCAATAAATCTCATTTGAATTCAATAGTCTTCATCATAAAAGAACTAGTACAAGAAGTATCGAGCATGGAGCGATCATTATGAGAAAGCCGAGCATAAAAATTTTGAATAATAATTTCTCTTGAGAGCTCATGATTGGGGCATGAATATAACATTGACTTAAGCCTCCCCCAAGCTTGAGCGATACTTTCTCCTTCACGAGGCCAAAAATTATATATATATATATATATATATATATATATATATATAATTCTGATCACAATGAACCAGATGCATAGGATAAAACTTTTGATGAAATTCCAATTTCAATCGGTTGTAGTTCCATGATCCAATATCATCACATAGCCGATACCATGTCAATGTTGGGGAACGTAGCATGCAATTTCAAAATTCCTACGATCACGCAAGATCTATCTAGGAGATGCATAGCAACGAGAGGGGGGGTGTCCACGTGCCCTCGTAGCCGAAAGCGGAAGCATTAGTTAACGTGGTTGATGTAATCAAGCGTCTTCATGATCCAACCGATCCAAGTACCGAACGTACGGCACCTCCGTGTTCAGCACACGTTCAACTCGATGACGTCCCTCGAACTCTTGATCCAGTAGAGGGTCGAGGGAGAGCTCCGCCAGCACGATGGCGTGGTGACAGTGTTGATGATGTGATCCGCGTAGGGCTTCGCCTAAGCACTACGACGCTATGACCGGAGGAGTAAACTATGGAGGGGGGCACCGCACACGGCTAAGAGAATTCTTGGTGTGCCTTTGGGGTGCTCTCCGCCCCCGTATATAAAGGAGGAGAGGGAGGAGGCCGGCGGCCTAGAGGGGGCGCACCAAGGGGGAGTCCAACTAGGATTCCCAATCCTAGTTGGTCTCCCTTTCCTATTCCAAGGAGAAAGAGGGGAGGATAGGGAGAGGGAGAGGCAAAGTGGGGGCCGCGCACCCTCCTCCTTGTCCAATTCGGACTCCCTTGGGGGGCACCCTGTGGGCTCCCCTCTCCTACTCCCTTATGGCCCATTAAGGCCCATAACTTCCTCGGGGCGTTCCGGTAACCCCTCGGTTCCCCGATAAATATCTGAAACGTCCCGAAACCATTATGGTGTCCGAATACCTTCGTCCAATATATCAATCTTTATGTCACGACCATTTCGAGACTCCTTGTCATGTTCGTGATCATCCGGGACTCCGAACAAACTTCGATCATCAAAAACACATAACTCATAATACAAATCGTCATCGAACATTAAGTGTGCGAACCCTATTGGTTCGAGAACTATGTAGTCATAATCGAGACACATCTTTAGTCAATAACCAATGGCGGAACCCGGATGCTCATATTTTCTCCTACATATTCTATGAAGATCTTTATCGCTCAAACCGCACAACAACATACGTTGTTCCCTTTGTCATCGATATGTTAATTTCCCGAATTCGATCGTCGTTATCATCATACCTAGTTCAATCTCCTTACCGGCAAGTCTCTTTTCCCGTTCCATAATGCTTCATCCTGTAAATAACTCATTAGTCACATTGCTTGCAAGGCTTATAGTGATGAGCATTACCGAGAGGGCCCAGAGATACCTCTTCGATACACGGAGTGACAAATCCTAATCTTGATCTATGCCAACCCAACAAACACCTTGGGAGACACCTGTAGAGAATCTTTATAATCACCCAGTTACGTTGTGACGTTTGATAGCACACAAGGTGTTCCTCCGGTATTCGGGAGTTGCATAATCTCATAGTAAGAGGAACATGTATAAGTCATGAAGAAAGCAGTAGCAAAAAAACTGTAACGATCATAATGCTAAGCTAATGGATGGGTCTTGTCCATCATATAACTCTCTAATGATGTGATCCCATTCATCAAATGACAACACATGTCTATGGTTAGGAAACATAACCATCTTTGATTAACGAGCTAGTCAAGTAGAGGCATACTAGGGACACTATGTATTGTCTATGTATTCACACATGTACTAAGTTTCCGGTTAATACAATTCTAGCATGAATAATAAACATTTATCATGATATAAGGAAATATAAATAACAACTTGCCTCTAGGGCATATTTCCTATAGTCTCCCACTTGCAATAGAGTCAATAATCTAGATTACAAAGTAATGATTCTAACACCCATGGAGTCTTGGTGCTGATCATGTTTTGCTCGTGGAAGAGGCTTAGTCAATGGGTCTGCAACATTCAGATCCGTATGTATCTTGCAAATCTCTATGTCTCCTTCCTTCACTTGATGCCGGATGGAATTGAAGCGTCTCTTGATGTGTTTGGTTCTCTTGTGAAATCTGGATTCCTTTGCCAAGGCAATTGCTCCAGTATTGTCACAAAAGATTTTCATTGGACCCGATGCACTAGGTATTACACCTAGATCGGATATGAACTCCTTCATCCAGACTCCTTCATTTTCTGCTTCCGGAGCAGCTATGTACTCATCTTCACACTTAGATCCCGCCACGACGCTCTGCTTGGAACTGCACCAACTGACAGCTCCACCATTCAATATAAATGTGTATTCGGTTTGCGACTTAGAGTCATCCGAATCGGTGTCAAAGCTTGCATCGATGTAACCATTTATGACAAGATCTTTGTCACCTCCATAAACAAGAAACATATCCTTAGTCCTTTTCAGGTATTCCAGGATGTCTTGACCGCTGTCCAGTGATCCACTCTCGAATTACTTTGGTACCTCCCTGCTATACTTATAGCAAGGCACACATCAGGTCTGGTACACACCATTGCATACATGGTAGACCCTATGGCTGAAGCATAGGAAATGACTTTCATTTTCTCTCTATCTTCTGCAGTGGTCGAGCATTGAGTCTGACTCAACTTCACACCTTGTAATACAGGCAAGAACCCTTTCTTTGACAGATCCATTTTGAACTTCTACAAAACTTTATCAAGGTACGTTCTTTATGAAAGTCCAATTAAGCGTCTTGATCTATCTCTATAGATCTTGATGCCCAATATGTAAGCAACTTCACCGAGGTCTTTCATTGAAAAATTCTTATTCAAGTATCCTTTTATGCTATCCAGAAATTATGTATGATTTCCAATCAACAATATGTCATCCACATATAATATTAGAAATGCTAAAGAGCTCCCACTCACTTTATTGTAAATATAGGCTTCTCCAAAAGCCTGTATAAAACCATATGCTTTGATCACATTATCAAAGCGTATATTCCAACTCCGAGAGGCTTGCACCAGTCCATAAATGGATCGCTGGAGCTTGCACACTTTGTTAGCACCTTTTGGATCGACAAAACCTTCTGGTTGCATCATATACAATTCTTCTTTAAGAAATCCATTAAGGAATGCAGTTTTGACATCCATTTGCCAAATTTCATCATCATAAAATGTGGCAATTGCTAACATGATTCGGACAGAATTAAGCATTGCTATGGGTGAGAAGGTCTCGTCGTAGTCAACTCCTTGAACTTGTTAAAAACCTTTCGCAACAAGTCGAGCTTTGTAGACAGTAACATTACCATTAGCGCCAGTCTTCTTATTGAAGATCCATTTATTTTCTATGGCTTGCCGAACGGGCAAGTCCACCAAAGTCCACACTTTGTTCTCATACATGGATCCCATCTCAGATTTCATGGCCTCAAGCCATTTCGCGGAATCTGGGCTCATCATTGCTTCCTCATAGTTTGTAGATTCATCATGGTCTAGTAACATGATTTCCAGAATAGGATTAACATTCCACTCTGGTGCGGATCGTACTCTAATTGATCTACGAGGTACGGTAGTAACTTGATCTGAAGTTTCATGATCATCATCATTAGCTTCCTCACTAATTGTTGTAGGAATCACTGGAACTAATTTTTATGATGAACTACTTTCCAATTCGGGAGAAGGTATAATTACCTCATCAAGTTCTACTTTCCTCCCACTCACTTCTTTCGAGAGAAACTCCTTCTCTCGAAAGGGTCCACTATTAGCAACAAATATCTTGCCTTCGGATCTGTGATAGAAGGTGTACCCAACAGTTTCCTTTGGGTATCCTATGAAGATGCACTTCTCCGATTTGGGTTCGAGCCTATCAGGTTGAAGCTTTTTCACATAAGCATCGCAGCCCCAAACTTTAAGAAACGACAACTTGGGTTTCTTGACGAACCACAATTCATATGGTATCGTCTCAACGGATTTCGATGGTGCCCTATTTAATGTGAGTGCAGCCGTCTCTAAAGCATAACGCCAAAATGATAGCAGTAAATCAGTAAGAGACATCATATATTGCACCATATCCAATAAAGTATGGTTACGACGTTCGGACACACCATTACGCTGTGGTGTTCCAGGTGGCGTGAGTTGCGAAACTATTCCACATTGTTTTAAATGAAGACCAAACTCGTAGCTCAAATATTCGCCTCCATGATTAGATCGTAGAAACTTTATTTTCTTGTTACAATGATTTTCCACTTCACTTTGAAATTCTTTGAACTTTTCAAACGTTTTAGACTTATGTTTCATTAAGTAGATATACCCATATCTTCTCAAATCATCTGTGAAGGTCAGAAAATAACTATACCCGCCATGAGCCTCAACACTCATTGGACCGCATACATCGGTATGTATTATTTCTAATAAGTCAGTAGCTCGTTCCATTGTTCCGGAGAATGGAGTTTTAGTCATCTTGCCCATGAGGCATGGTTCCCGAGCACCAAGTGATTCATAATCAAGTGATTCCAAAAGCCCATTAGCATGGAGTTTCTTCATGATCTTTACACCAATATGACCTAAACGGCAGTGCCACAAATAAGTTGCACTATCATTATCAACTTTTCATCCTTTGGATTGAATATTATGAACATGTGTATCATCATGATCGAGATTCAACAAAAATAGACCAGTCAACAAGGGTGCATGACCATAGAATATATTACTCATATAAATAGAACAACCATTATTATCTGATTTAAATGAATAACCTTCTCGCACCAAATAACAATTATTCAGGTCTAAAACTAATCCCGAAGGTAGATGTAGAGGTAGCGTGCTGACAGCGATCACATCGACCTTGGAACCATTTCCGGTGTGCATCGTCACCTCGTCCTTAGACAATATTTGTTTAGTCTGTAGCCCCTGTTTCGAGTTGCAAATATGAGCAACAGAACCAGTATCAAATACCCAGGCGCTACTACGAGCATTAGTAAGGTACACATCAATAACATGTATATCAAATATACCTTTCACTTTGCCATCCTTCTTATCTGCCAAATACTTGGGGCAGTTCTGCTTCCAGTGACCAGTCCCTTTGTAGTAGAAGCACTCAGTTTCAAGCTTAGGTCTAGACTTGGGCTTCTTCCCGGAAGTAGCAACTTGCTCGCTATTATTCTTGAAGTTCCCCTTCTTCCCTTTGCCCTTTTTCTTGAAACTAGTGGTCTTGTTAACCATCAACACTTGATGCTCCTTCTTGATTTCTACCTCCACAGCCTTTAGCATTGTGAAGAGCTTGGGAATAGTCTATTCCATCCCTTGCATATTATAGTTCATAATGAAGCCTTTATAGCTTGGTGGCAGTGATTGAAGAACACTGTCAATGACACTATCATCAGGAAGATTTACTCCCAGCTGAGTCAAGTGGTTATGGTACCCAGACATTTTGAGTATGTGTTCACTAACAGAACTATTCTCCTCCATTTTGCAGCTATAGAACTTGTTGGAGACTTCATATCTCTCAACTCGGGCATTTGCTTGAAATATTAACTTCAACTCTTGGAACATCTCATATGCTCCATGACGTTCAAAACGTCTTTGAAGTCCCGATCCTAAGCCGTAATGCATGGCACACTGAACTATCGAGTAGTCATCAGATCGAGTCTACCAGACGTTCATAACGTCACCATCTGCTCCTGAAGTAGGCCTTGCACCTAGCGGTGCTTTCACGATGTAATTCTTCTGTGCAGCAATGAGGATAATCCTCAAGTTATGAACCCAGTTTGTGTAATTGCTACCATCATCTTTCAACTTAGCTTTCTCTTGGAACGCATTAAAAGTCAAGGGAACGGTAGAATGGGCCATTGATCTACAACAACATGGATGTGCAAAAAACTATCAGGACTAAGTTCATGATAAATTAAAGTTCAATTAATCATATTACTAAAGAACTCCCACTTAGATAGACATCCCTCTAGTCATATAAATGATCACGTGATCCAAATTAACTAAACCATGTCTGGTCATCACGTGAGATGGAGTAGTTTTAAATGGTGAACATCTCTATGTTGATCATATCTACTATATGATTCACTTTCGACCTTTCGGTCTCAGTGTTCCGAGGCCATATCTGCATATGCTAGGCTCGTCAAGTTTAACCCGAGTATTCTGCACGTGCAAAAATGGCTTGCACTCATTGTATGTGAACGTAGAGCTTATCACACCCGATCATCACGTGGTGTCTCAGCACGACGAACTGTAGCAATGGTGCATACTCAGGGAGAACACTTATAGCTTGAAATTTAGTGAGGGATCATATTATAATGCTACCGCCGTTCTAAGCAAAATAAGATGCATAAAAGATAAACATCACATGCAATCAAAATATTTGACATGATATGGCCATCATCATCTTGTGCCTTTCATCTCCATCTCCAAAGCACCGTCATGATCTCCATCATCACCGGCTTGACACCTTGATCTCCATCGTAGCATCGTTGTCGTCTTGCCAACTATTTCTACTATGACTATCGCTACCGCTTAGTGATAAAGTAAAGCAATTACATGGCGATTGCATTTCATACAATAAAGCGACAACAATATGGCTCCTGCCAGTTGCCGATAACTCTGTTACAAAACATGATCATCTCATACAACAATTTATATCTCATCATGTTTTGACCATATCACATCACAACAAGCCCTGCAAAAACAAGTTAGACGTCCTCTACTTTGTTGTTGCAACTTTTACGTGCCTGCTACGGGCTTCTAGCAAGAACCGTTCTTACCTACGTGTCAAAACCACAATGATTTTTCGTCAAGTGTGATGTTTTAACCTTCAACAAGGACCGGTCATAGTCAAACTCGATTCAACTAAAGTTGGAGAAACAGACACCCGCCAGCCACCTGTGTGCAAAGCATGTTGGTAGAACCAGTCTCATGAATGCAGTCATGTAATGTCGGTCCGGGCCACTTCATCCAACAATACCGCTGAATCAAAGTAAGACGTTGGTGGTAATTAAGCAGTATGACTATTATCGCCCACAACTCTTTGTGTTCTACTCGTGCATATCATCTACGCATAAACCTGGCTCAGATGCCACTGTTGGGGAAGTAGCATGCAATTTCAAAAAAATTCCTATGATCACGCAAGATCTATCTAGGAGATGCATAGCAATGAGTGGGGGAGAGTGTGTCCACGTACCCTCGTAGACCGAAAGCGGAAGCGTTAGTTAACGCGGTTGATGTAGTTGAACGTCTTCACGATCCAACCGGTCCAAGTACCGAACGTACGGCACCTCCGTGTTCAGCACACATTCATCTTGATGACGTCCCTCGAACTCTTGATCTAATAGAGGGTCAAGGGAGAGTTCCGTCAGCACGACGGCGTGGTGACGGTGTTGATGATGTGATCCACGCAGGGCTTCGCCTAAGCACTACGACGCTATGACCGGAGGAGTAAACTATGGAGGGGGGCACCGCACATGGCTAAGAGAATTCTTGGTGTGCCTTTGGGGTGCCCTCCGCCCTCATATATAAGGAGGAGAGGGAGGAGGCCGGCGGCCTAGAGGGGGTGTGCCAAGGGGGAGTCCAACTAGGATTCCCAATCATAGTTGGTCTCCCTTTCCTATTCCAAGAAGGGGAAAGAGGGAAGGAGAGGGAGAGGGAGAGGGAAAGAGGGGGTCGCACACCCTTCCCCTTGTCCAATTCGGACTCCCTTGGGGGGGCGCCACCCTGCAGACTCCCTCTCCTACTCCCTTATGGCCCATTAAGGCCCATAACTTCCCCGGGGGGTTCCGATAACCCCTCGGTTCCCTGATAAATATCTGAAACATCCCGAGACCATTTCGGTGTCCGAATACCTTCATCCAATATATCAATCTTTATGTCTCAACCATTTCGAGACTCCTCGTCATGTCCGTGATCTCATCCGGGACTCCAAACAAACTTCGGTCATCACAAACACATAAGTTGTAATACAAATCATCATCGAACGTTAAGCGTGTGGACCCTACGGGTTCGAGAACTATGTAGACATGATCGAGACACATCTCCGATCAATAACCAATAGCGGAACATGGATGCTCATATTGGCTGCTACATATTCTATGAAGATCTCTATCAGTCAAACCGCACAACACATACATTATTCCCTTTGTCATCGGTATGTTAATTGCCCGAGATTTGATCATCGGTATCATCATACCTAGTTCAATCTCATTACCGGCAAGTCTCTTTACTCGTTCTGTAATGCTTCATCCCGTAACTAACTCATTAGTCACATTGCTTGCAAGGCTTATAGTGATGAGCATTACCGGGAGGGCAAAGAGATACCTCTCCGATACACAGAGTGACAAATCCTAATCTTGATCTATGCCAACCCAACAAACACCTTGGGAGACACCTGCAGAGCATCTTTATAATCACCCAGTTACGTTGTGACATTTGATAGCACACAAGGTGTTCCTCCGATATTCGGGAGTTGCATAATCTCATATTAGAGGAACATGTATAAGTCATAAAGAAAGCAGTAGCAATAAAACTATAACGATCATAATGCTAAGCTAACGGATGGGTCTTGTCCATCACATCATTCTCTAATGAAGTGATCCCGTTCATCAAATGACAACACATGTCTATGGTTAGGAAACATAACCATCTTTGATTAACGAGCTAGTCAAGTAGAGGCACACTAGGGACAATATGTATTGTCTATGTATTCACACATGTACTAAGTTTCCGGTTAATACAATTCTAGCATGAATAATAAACATTTATAATGATATAAGGAAATATAAATAACAACTTTATTATTGCCTCTAGGGCATATTTCCTTCAGTCAATGCATTTACCTTCAAAGATAAAGGGAAGACCTTCTTCTTGAAAACATCCTCGGGCATACCTGCAAGCTTAAATAATCCACAAACTTCATCCACATAGATTAGGTGCATATCGGGATGTAATGTTCCATCTCCTGTGTAAGGATTAGCTAGCAGTTTCTCTATCATACTCGAAGAAATTTCAAAGTAAACATTTTCAGTAGGTTCAGTAGGTTGAGGAGCAAATCTTTGCTCTTCTGGTCGGGGTGAAGATATCCCGAACAATCCCCTCAAAGGATTATTTTCCATAGTAACAAGTGACAGTAAATTTCAGCACACTATAAAATGTTTCCTTACGAAATTCCACTTACCAAAGGCGCTTCACTCCCCGGCAACGGCACCAGAAAAGAGTCTTGATGACCCACAAGTATAAGGGATCTATCATAGTCCTTTCGATAAGTAAGAGTGTCGAACCCAACGAGGAGCAGAAGGAAATGACAAGTGGTTTTCAGTAAGGTATTCTCTGCAAGCACTGAAATTATCGGTGACAGATAGTTTTGTGATAAGATAATTCGTAACGGGTAACAAGTAACAAAAGTAAATAAGGAGCAGCAAGGTGTCCCAATCCTTTTTGTGGCAAAGGACAAGCCTGGACGAACTCTTATATAAAGCAAAGTGCTCCTGCGGACACATGGGAATTACTGTCAAGCTAGTTTTCATCATGCTCATATGATTCACGTTCGTTACTTTGATAATTTGATATGTGGGTGGATGGTGCTTGGGTGTTCCTTGGACAAGCCTCCCACTTATGATTAACCCCTCTCGCAAGCATTCACAACTATGAAAGAAGAATTAAGGTAAACCTAACCATAGCATGTAACATATGGGTCCAAATCAGCCCCTTACGAAGCAACACATAAACTAGGGTTTAAGCTTCTGTCACTCTAGCAACCCATCATCTACTTATTACTTCCCAATGCCTTCCCCTAGGCCCAATCATGGTGAAGTGTCATGTAGTCGACATTCACATAACACCACTAGAGGAGAGACAACATACATCTCATCAAAATATCGAACGAATACCAAATTCACATGATTACCTATAACAAGACTTCTCCCATGTCCTCGGGAACAAACGTAACTACTCACAAAGCATATTCATGCTCATAATCAGAGGGGTATTAATAAGCATTAAGGATATGAACATATGATCTTCCACCGAATAAACCAACTAGCAGCAACTACAAGGAGTAATCAACACTACTAGCAACCCACAGGTACCAATGTGAGATTTTGAGACAAAGATCGGATACAAGAGATGAAGTAGGGTTTGAGAGGAGATGGTGCTGGTGAACAAGTTGATGGATATTGACCCCCTCTCAATGAGAGGATCGATGGTGATGACGATGGCGGTGATTTCCCCCTCCCGGAGGGATGTTTCCCCGGCAGAACAGCTCCGCTGGAACCCTAGAATTGTCCTGCCCAGGTTCCACCTCGAGATGGTGGTGCTTCGTCCTGAAAGCTTCTCTATCATTTTTTCCAAGGCAAAAGAGACCATATAGCAGAAGATGGGAGTCGAGGGCCTGCGAGGGGGGCCACGAGGAAGGGGGCGCGCCCTCCACCCTCATGGCTGACTGGTGGGCCCCCTCTGGTGCTTTCTTCGCCCAATATTTTTAATATATTCTAAAACTGATCTCCGTGAAGTTTCATGACTTTTGGATATGTGCAGAATATGTCTCTAATATTTGCTCCTTTTCCAGTCCAGAATTCCAGCTGCCAGCATTCTCCCTCTTCATGTAAACCTTATAAAATAAGAGGGAAAAGGCATAAGTATTGTGATATAACGTTTAATAACAGCCCATAATGCAATAAATATTGATATAAAAGCATGATACAAAATGGACGTATCAGTCGACAAGTTGCGCCCCACCCCACAAGTGACCAAATCATATCAATCAATTATCAACAAAAGAAATCAATTCATCTATATAACAATGATCAACATAAGAAATAATTTCATATGAAACAATTCATAACTTAGGTCATGTCAAATCAAAATAGAGCTTGACAGCAGATAACTTAATTGTTGCAAGTAGTTCAACACAAACCAGATAACTTAACTATTCCAAGCATTGAAACACACCAGATAACTTAATTGTTCAAATCAAAACAGAGTTGAGTGCAACTAACACAGATACCAAGCATGCCTAACAAGCATAGTTCAAGGCATAACAAATATAGGTCTCATACCCATATTGCAACATATTCAATGGTTGCCACTGGTTGTGAAATACAAAGCAAATTTGTTTGGGGCCTTCCTCTTCCTCTTAGAACCAACATCAGCTTGACCTGAAGTTGATGCTGCCCTTGGAGCATTGAAACCTCTTGCAACTCTTGATCTGGTGTTCTTTGCTGGAGATGATGCACTTGACCTTGTGTTGTTGGCTGGTGCTGAAGCTGGTGTTGGGTTCTTTCTCTTTCTTGATCCATCTGGTGAGACTGCAGTACCAACAGTGGTTGCCCTTGTTGAAGCTGTTGCTGGCATTTTGCCCCTAACTGGTCCTAAAGCTGCATTTGCTGAAGTTGGAGCAGGACCTGAAGCTGGAGCAGGACCTGATGATGTGGCCCTAGCTGGAGGTGGCCTGGGTGGTGCTGAAGCTGCTGGGTAGGATGCCCTGTTTTCCTATAATTAAAAACAAGTAGCAGCTCAAAAGATGGATGCATTAAAAACAAGTAGCAGAATTTCAAAGATGAATTGGCTTAGTTACCTGGTGATTGTTCTTCCTTGTCATAAACTTGGCCTTAAGCATGTCTTCATAGGGTGTCCACCTGTGGCCTTGCTTCCCACAGTTACTACATGTTATTATGCCCATCCTTGATGTATCCTTTGGAGCTGGCACTTCAAATTGACCCTTTCTCCTAGCTGTTTGCTTCTTGCCTTTCTTCTCCCTAAAAACCGGTGGTTCCATGTCTGGTGTGTTGGTGTTTGGCCAGAATTCAGGACCGGGGACAGGGTAGATGATGTGCTGGTATGCAGCCTTATACATTTGCTTCTTAAAGAATGGATGCACATAATCTTCTGGGTGAACTTTTATCTTCTACATTGCAGATATTGCATGGTGGCAAGGTGATCCAGTCATGTCCCGTCTCCTGCAAGATCAGGTCCCTTCATCAAGCTTCACACAATATGTGTTCTCTCCACTAGTTACATGCCAGATATTGGGACCAGCCATGTTTGCTTAATAGTATTTAGCCCACTTATTGTTTTCTTCAAGCTTCTCCATGTAATGTGGGGTTATTTCCCACCTAGAACTCTCTGTTTTCTCTCTAATGCCCTGGTACTTAACCATTAGTTTGGTCCTCAACCCTTCAAACATGGTCTTAATTGGTTTGGACCTAACATCTAGAATCATTTTGTTGAAAACCTCACTAAGGTTGTTCACAACCAAATCAGTCTTGCACACATGATCCATTGCATATCTAGCCCAACACTCCTTAGGGATGCCATTCAACCACATGTAGGCTGGTTCATATGCTGCTTTCAAACCTGTCATTCCTTCTTTGTGACCATGTTCAGTGAAAGAATAGCTAGCTTTGTCAACCCATTTCTCAAGTTGTTTTGCTCTAAAGCCAGATGACTGGAAGTTGGCATATATGTGTCTAAGGCAGTATCTTTGTGGGGATTGAGGAAATACTTCATTAATTGCTTTAAGAAGCCCTGTTGTTTGATTACATAAGCTAGTAATAAGATAACTATAGCATCATGACTATGTGCATAAGAATAATATAGAGTCCGAGAAAATACCTTCTGCCTGTCAGACATGATGGTGTAGTTCCCAAACTGGTTGCTGGTCCCAATGCAGACTCTAAGTTGATTTAGAAACCAGGTCTAGCTAGCCCATCCTCTCTGTCAACCACCCCAAAAGAAATTGGGAACACATTGTTGTTCCCATCTCTCCCAGTTGCTGCCAATATCCGCTAGCCCGTGGATAACTTGATGAAGCAACCATCAAGTCCTGCATAAACAGAGATAGTTAGGGCCGCATAACCCACTTACATTTCAAACAGGATTACATCACTGATATTTACCTATGGAAGGCCTACAACTAGGAAGGAATCCAACTTTTGATGCCTGGAGGCAGTAGAACATGTACTTGAACCTTGGTGTGGGGGCTGGGTTCAAAGGATCCTTGAATTGTCACTATGCACCTGCTTCGAGGGTCTGTGTCAAGCACACATTGTAGGTAGTCCCTCAACCTCAGATACTGCTTTCTAATATCACCTTGCACAACATCAACAACCATCAGTCTTGCCCTATATTCCAAACTCCTAGGTACATGCATGTGACGTCCGGATAATTAAGCTACAGTGATCCCCTCTAATGATGCCACGTCACCTGATAAACTCGCGTTGATTCGAAACCGTTCCAAATTCAAATTCAAAATTAAAGGCAAACAACAAAAGTTTTCAAAATGTCTAAACTAAAATGTGCAAATTGTGACAAATAATCCATAGAAAATATTGGTGGAGAAATCATCTTTTTATAATTTGTCTAAGTGCTCAAAAATAATTAATGCACTAAAATAAATAAAACAGCAGCAAAAACAATTAATTAAATGCATTTTACAATTAATAAAATGTTAAACTATTTTATTAGGGTAACATAATTATTGTGGCGGTAGTATATTTGCTAATACCAATTTAGGTGTTAGTGGTAACTTTTGTAAAACTAAATGTAAAAAGAAACTAAAAGAAAACAGAAAAGGATGACTAAAAAGATAAACAAAACAAAAGCAAACAGAACAAAATCAAATCAAATAAAATAAAGCCCCCCTGGGCCACTGGCCCAGCTGGCCAGGCCACCCCAAGGACCAGCCCAACTTGGCTTACCTCCCACCTCCCGCTACAGGAGGCAGGGGTGCCGTGGCGGCCATCCGCCGGCGATGCCCGTGCCTGGCGGCCATCGGTCCCCTTTGCCTGCCTACTAGTCGCCCCCGAGACCGGCCCCTCCTCCCCGAAACCCTAGCCCACTTTCCCCTCTCCCTCGCGGCGCTCTCTTCTCCTCAACACGAACCCGAGCCGTCGTCGCCATGGATCTTCTCACCTGCGTGCTCTCCATCGTTCCCGTAAGCTCGTAACTTGTCCTGAAGCTCCGTCATACTCGACTACATCGCCAGCACCCTCGAGTTCGAGCTCTCCGCCTCTCCATCACCGGGATCAACGCCGTCTTCCTCCTCCTTTGGCCACCATCGCGCCATCGACGATTCCGTCGTTCTGCTGCTACTAAGCTTTCATCGGGCCACCGTGTGCCTCCACGGTGAGCATACACGCGTTTCCCCTCTGTCCCCCCCCCCTCGATCCGTTGCCTCGCGCTGATGCCGCCTACGGCCGTAGCTCACTCGATCTCCTCGCGTAGCACCGATGCCGGAGAGGCCCACCTTCTGCCGCAGCGATTAACTCCGGCCACTTCTGCTCGTGTTGCTCACACCGTTGAACGCATGGTCATTCACTCATTCGAACGCGCCTTTCTGCGCTCGATTTGGTTGATCGTAGCCGAATCCCGACGAGTCCCGCGCCCGTGCGCCTGTTTCTCCCGTACACCACCGCCCTT
>NC_041381.1:199073549-199088011 GCF_002162155.2 Triticum dicoccoides
TCGCCGCTGGCGCCGCTGCGTTGCACCCCGGCCGTCCCGCGACCACCGTCCGACGCGCGCGGCTCCCAGCTCCCCAACGGCTTCAGCCGCGCCTCCCCACGTCAACGGAAACGGCCGGACGGCCAAACTCCGGTGTGCTCGGCCCTGGCGTCTTTAAGGCGCTGACGTGGCCTCAATTAGTAATAATGGCGCCCTAATCATTCACTGACGAGGGGGCCGCTGCATAGTTAACCCGTTTGGTTAAAAAAAAGTAAAATAAAACGCTATTAAAACTTGGGTCGCTGACACGAGGGTCCCACCGGACCAGTTGACCGGTCAACCTTGGACCAGTCATCTACTGACTCAGCAGTTGACTTGACCCGCTAGCTATCCTCACTGGTGCAGGGCTGGTGCACTGCACCGGGTGCACCTAGCCATTTCACTCTTATTTTGGAATTAGATTAAATTTTATAAAAATGTTTAAAACTTTGAAAAATCATATAAAATAAACCGTAACTCGGATGAAAAAACTTTGTACATGAAAGTTGCTCAGAACGATGAGACGAATCTAGATACGCAGCTCGTTCGTCCGCCACGCGTCCCTAGAATAGCAAACCCACAACATTTCACCTCCGGTTCATCTGTCCGAAAACGCAAAACACCGGGAATACTTTCCTGGATGTTTCCTCCCTTCGCCGATATCACCTATCACTACGTTAGGTCACCCCTAGCACCGCATATTGCCGCGTCTTGCTTTGTGTTACATTTGATTGCTCTGTTATTTATTGTGTTCCCCCTTCGTTACTTCTTTCCGGTAGACTCTGAGACCGGTGCTGATGTCCGTGTGTTCGACTACACCGAAGATGACCCCTCCTTGCCAGAGCAACCAGGAAAGCCCCCCCTTTGATCACCAGATATCGCCTATTCTTCTCTATATTGCTTGCATTAGAGTAGTGTAGCATGTTACTGTTCGGTTACTCCTATTCTGTTGCATAGCCTGTCATTGTTGCTACAGTCATTGATACCTTACCCGCAATCCTAAATGATGCTAGTTTATCATCATTGGCCCTACATTCTTGTCAGTCTGCCTTGCTATACTATCGGGCCGTGATCACTTGGGAGGTGATCATGGGTATATACTATACATATATGCATACTATACAGATGAGGACTAAAGTCGGGTCAGCTCGTTGAGTACCCGCAAGTGATTTCGATGTGGGGGCTGGAAGGACAGGTGGTTCCATCCCGGTAGAGGTGGGCCTGGGTTCCCGACGGCCCCCGACTGTTACTTTGAGGCGAAGCGGCAGGGCAGGTTGAGACCACCTAGGAGCGAGGTGGGCCTGGCCCTGGTCGGCGTCCACGGTTACTTCAGAATAACACGCTTAACGAGATCTTGGTATTTGATCTGAGTCTGGCCACTGGCCTATACGCACTAACCAACTACGCGGGAAAGATATGGGCACTCGACGTCGTGGTATCAGCCGAAGCCTTCTAGACGTCAGCGACTGAGCGGCGCGCGCCTGATTGGACCGTGTAACGTGACTTCCTTTGTAATGGAGGTTGCTAGGTCTGCTTCCGGCCGCCCTCGCAACATGCAGGTGTGCAATGGGCGATGGGCCCAGACCCCTGCGCCATAGGAGTTAGACCAGCGTGCTGACCTCTCTGTTAGGCCTAGGTGGGGCTACGACGTGTTGATCTTCCGAGGCCGGGCATGACCCAGAAAAGTGTGTCCGGCCAAATGGGATCGAGCGTGTTGGGTTATGTGGTGCACCCTTGCAGGGAAGTTTATCTATTCGAATAGCCGTGTCCCTTGGTAAAAGGACGACCCGGAGTTGTACCTTGACCTGATGACAACTAGAACCGGATACTTAATAAAACACACCCAGACAAGTTCCACAAACAACCCGGTGATCGCTTTTCCACAGGGCGACGAGGGAAGGATCGCCGGGTAGGATTATGCTATGTGATGCTACTTGGAGGACTTCAATCTACTCTCTTCTACATGCTGCAAGACGGAGGCTGCCAGAAGCGTAGTCTTCGATAGGACTAGCTATCCTCCTCTTATTCTGGCATTCTGCAGTTCAGTCCACCGATATTGCCTCTTTACACATATACCCATGCATATGTAGTGTAGATCCTTGCTTGCGAGTACTTTGGATGAGTATTCACGGTTTCTTTTCTCCCTCTTTCCCCCCTTTCCCTTCTACCTGGTTGCCGCAACCAGACGTTGGATCCCAGGAGCCAGACGCCACCGTCGACGACGACTACTACACTGGAGGTGCCTACTACTATGTGCAGGCTGCTGACGACGACCAGGAGTAGTTTAGGAGGATCCCAGGCAGGAGGCCTGCGCCTATTTCGATCGGTATCCCAGTTTGTGCTAGCCATCTTATGGCAACTTGTTTAACTTATGTCTGTACTCATATATTGTTGCTTCCGATGACTCGTCTATGATCGAGCACTTGTATTCGAGCCCTCGAGGCCCCTGGCTTGTATTATGATGCTTGTATGACTTATTTTATTTTTAGAGTTGTGTTGTGATATCTTCCCGTGAGTCCCTGATCTTGATCGTACACGCTTGCGTGTATGATTAGTGTACGATTGAATCCGGGGCGTCACAAGTTGGTATCAGAGCCGACTGCCTGTAGGAATCCCCCTTCCACACTCCTTGGTCGAAGTTGAGTCTATTCATTGCAAAACTTTTACTAACATGGTTGTGCGGCTTACGGGCCCACGTCGCCATTGGGTGGTAGTAGGATCTTTTATTACTCAACCTTTACTCTGGGACTCTGAACTCTCTTCTATTCGGGTTAAATGAATTTTACTAAATCTAACATTAGGATCTTGTTATCACTTTCACCCGGAGAGCCTCTTATTACTGATGATCGTCTGTTGCACGTGAAGACCCTGAAGATACTCTACGCTATTAACCCGAGAACTTGTGTTCATCATGTTTGCAATTCCCTTCCACCGTCAACCCTTATGGATAACTACTTGCAGTTGTTATTCTTACATTCATCCCCAGTTGGTCTAGTTATTACCAGATACCCTGAAACACTCGTCGTCGTTCCGATAATCCTTTGAGCTTACCGCCTTGCTGTTCTTTGTCACCTGAATACCCAAACGGGTAATTCCTCGCACTTGCCGAGTATCCCCTCATCCCTAGCCGTTCATGTGTTTCACAATAGTCTTGAAAATACCATTCCATCTTCCGAAAATCTTCGGCAGCCATTTGCTCTTGAAATTCTTGCTTACTTTCATTATGGTTAATCCCATAAGTCTAGAAATCTTATTGGCATCCTTTGTCACTATCATTTTGTGTCCGTTGATTCTATATGTGTGCGAATGCACGCAATCATCAGTTGATCCTTATAAATTATATTTTCGGCTACTTTCGAACATGAGCTGGATCTCGACCAATCAAATTGCCATTGATTGTACCCCTAAGCCTACTCAACTTATCCATCCTTGCTCAGAGCGTTGCTTCTGATCCCTGGATTTGGAAATCATAATTCCTTTGCAATTGAGCTTTGAGTTAGACAATTGTTTCTATAATCTGACCCCCTTGCATTCTTTCTTCCTCTGGTTGAGTACCGATGCTCACATCAGATCCCTTGTGGACCACCAGAACCTTTTGTCGGATTTTATCCGACAACGTCCTTCATATTCAATAAGCTTGTGAGATTTTCCTCGGATACATAATGCCTTTGGTAAATTGTATCCTTTGCTTTCTCAAGCATACTCTACTATCGAGTTTGCGTTATTTATTCTTGAAATGTGTGGTATATACTCCTAAGATGCCCCGATGGGTTGAACCTATGCCTTCCTTAATCTGTGTGAACCCGAAAGATTTCACGGGTCATACTTATCTCGTATTACACCAGGTAAAAACCTTTAACAACTAATGTCATTTTTGAAATACGAGAGGTGAATGAAAGGTAATGCGTTGAACAAGTGGGAGTTGACCTTGAACCCTGTGTTCATGCCCATGGACATGATGTATACCTGATCATGGAAGCTTCTCTTAAAATAATTATCCCCTTGTTATAAGATCATCTTGTATCTGTGGACGTGGTTCCGACCATGTTTCTCCTTGATTCCATTTCTCATGCAAGTTTGATCACTTGTCTTCTACAAAGCAATACCCTAGTCCAAACTCTACTTCGATCTGACGTCGAGTGTTACCCCTGGTATCTCGAGATTATCATGGAACTACATAACTTCTTATGAGTTCTTCATCAAGTGCTACATTCCCACCGATTCCAATTTTTCACGGGCTCCGAGTTATTAAACACTCGAAGACACCGATAACTGAACCGAGTCCGCATTACGGCTCAACAACTCCTACTGATATTCTTTACTTATGAGTTTGTACCTGATCATGTCATTCCTAGCCTGATCGGCTATATCATTATCGTGCTAAATCTTAACTGTGCTACCTGTTCCTTCTTCCCGGAACACACTTTTGACGTTGAGCTAAGCTTACGTCGATCTTCCTTGTCATATATTATTGTCTTGAACAACAATACTTGATTCCGAGGTTGTGTCGTATCCGTGGTTCCAGTGGTCTTTTGCTTCACCATTCCTTTTGCTTGATGTCGTCGTTATTCAATGGCAGCCTCATGGAATCTTCCGACAAAGGTGTCGTGATCATCAACATTCTGAGCTCTTCCAAAATATCTATTGAATTCTTGATGGGGAATACCATCCTTGCCCCTTGATGGTTTGTATTATCATCGGCAACGTTAATGCCCTCCCTCCAACACAAACTTGCTCATGTTTTGTGTATTACCCTGAGTTCCTTTCTACCCAGCTTGTGTCATGTTCTACCTTGGAATATTGCCATCTTTTATGTCAAGGATGTCGTGGGAATTTCACCAGTTCTTGAGAATTCTTGATTTAAGTGATACTTATCACCATCACCATTCTTTTCTTGGCCCCCTGTTGTTCCTAACAGTAATACCGACAAATGGACTAGTAATTTTAAAAACTTCTAGCAACCTTATTGCTTTGAAGTTAATGGTCGACATTTCATTCTTAGACTGTTGATTATTGAATCACCATTCTAACATTGGTCGTGCAACCCAACCCATATTTCGGGTGCACCTTTCAACCATTGTTAAATTGTGTATGTTTTCCTCAAGCATACATCAATATATCATTTTGATCTGACAAATATTATCTCCTTGTTCACATAATTGTGGAAATCCATCCTTTGGAAATTTTGATGAATTGTCGCTGAGTTCATCAGCCACCTCCTTGTCCTCTCCTTGGGTTAATGATGAACTCTTGTTAACGGAAATTACTTCATAGTTCATTTCCTGAGAATCTTATAGTGTCATCCCGTCAATTTGTGTTGCACCTTTCTTCTCAGGCATCCAGAGTCTGAGGTATCCTGACACCAATCAGATCTGAATCTCGGTCAGATATGATGGTTGGAACATGTTTCCAAGAGTTATAACATTGGTCTTTTATGACCCGGTAAGGTGATGTCTTTCCTGGCACACCCGGCCGAAGGACCTAGTGTTATAGTTTCCTTTTTGACAAGGTTAACCATTTTTCCATGAGGAAATTGAATGCCTTGTTTAATAAGTTTATCTTGATGGATCCTTTGAGTATCCAAAGTTCGACCTTTGCTTGAAGACCATGTCAATGCTATCTCGAAGCATGTCTATGGTACTTCAATTTTCAACAAGAACATTTAACGCCCAATGCTAAATGTTTCTTGATAAATTATCCAAACACCGCTGTATGAGTAATGTCATGAAAATTTTCTCCCCTACCTAAAGAGTTTTCTACATTATATCCTGTCATGAATATCATGCTCTGCTTGTCCTTGGGAAGGATATACCCTTGAAATATGTGTTTAAACACATTTTCCTTTCCATTGTTCTATTTAATTTGATAATCGTATTTTCCTTTCCATTGGTTGGTTTAACGTTTCTTGTGATCTTTATGATCTAAGCAATAATATTCTCCTGCTTATGTAAACACCTCAGTGTACAACTCTATCAGTAAGACCCTGTTACTATTGTTGATGACATTCTGGTAACCATCGATGGACGAGAACTTTGCCTATTGGTCCACCTCGTCCTAACGAGTAGGAAAATGGTTCTCTTCGTCCCTCGCCCTTGGTATCGATGTTGTTACCGACATAACTGACGGGCTACCCTCTGACACGTCTTACTATCGTGACCGTGCAAGATGTCGGGCCCCTACCTACTTTCAACCACATGGTGGGCCCATAACCCACAGTTCCACAGGATTGAAACCTGACTCTCCTGTGCACCCCCTATTCCCAAATTTATTCCTCGCGCGTGGCCTCATATGTAATTCATGGACCACCGTCCTACTGATCTATACTGGTATCAGATAGAATACTTATTCCGATTGCTTTGAACCCCCTTTCACACTCTATTTCAGGCATCAAACGATTGCCTACCCGCTCGAAACTTCTCATGGTACCTACTTACTTTGCTCTCGATATTGTCTCAAGTTTTCATTCGAGAGTTACTTTCCGCCACCTTCCCTGATGTTATCGACCAGATAGTCAACCTTATCGAGGTCCGTTCTCTCGGAGTACCCCCTTTTATTCTTTCGTAAGTACGATGGAGTTCCCAAAGAAAGGATGACGACTTGATCATGGTGACTTGAAGTAGAGAAATGAAGACATCAATGAAAGGGATCAACCTCTTCGAAAGGGCAGCCAAGACCGAGAAGGCTCGTTAGTTTTTTCGCTACCAGCACCTTCCCCCCTTACTCCACCGCTCAAATCTCGGGACGAGATTTCTTGTAGTGGAGGAGAATTGTGACGCCCGGATAATTAAGCTACAGTGATCCCCGCTAATGATGCCACGTCACTTGATAAACTCGCATTGATTCGAAACTGTTCCAAATTCAAATTCAAAATTAAAGGCAAATAACAAAAGTTTTCAAAATGTCTAAACTAAAATGTGCAAATTGTGACAAATAATCCATAGAAAATATTGGTGGAGAAATCATCTTTTTATAGTTTGTCTAAGTGCTCAAAAATAATTAATGCACTAAAATAAATAAAACAGCAGCAAAAACAATTAATTAAATGCATTTTACAATTAATAAAATGCTAAACTATTTTATTAGGGTAACATAATTATTGTGGCGGTAGTATATTTGCTAATACCAATTTAGGTGTTAGTGGTAACTTTTGTAAAACTAAATTTAAAAAGAAACTAAAAGAAAACAGAAAAGGATGACTAAAAAGATAAACAAAACAAAAGCAAACAGAACAAAATAAAATAAAATAAAATAAAGCCCCCCTGGGCCACTGGCCCAGCTGGCCAGGCCACCCCAAGGACCAGCCCAACTTGGCTTACCTCCCACCTCCCGCTACAGGAGGCAGGGGTGCCGTGGCGGCCATCCGCCGGCGATGCCCATGCGTGGCGGCCATCGGTCCCCTTTGCCCGCCTACTAGTCGCCCCCGAGACCGGCCCCTCCTCCTCGAAACCCTAGCTTACTTTCCCCTCTCCCTCGCGGCGCTCTCTTCTCCTCAACACGAACCCGAGCCAACGTCGCCATGGATCTTCTCACCTGCGTGCTCTCCATCGTTCCCGCAAGCTCGTAACTTGTCCTAAAGCTCCGTCATACTCGACTACATCGCCAGCACCCTCGAGTTCGAGCTCTTCGCCTCTCCATCACCAGGATCGACGTTGTCTTCCTCCTCCTTTGGCCACCATCACGCCATTGTCGTCGTTTTGCTGCTACTAAGCTTTCATCGGGCCACCGTGTGCCTCAGTGGTGAGCATACACGCGTTTCCCCTCTATCCCCCCCTTGATCCGTTGCCTCGCGCTGATGCCGCCTACGGCCGTAGCTCACTCGATCTCCTCGCATAGCACCGATGCCGGAGACGCCCACCTTCTGCCGCAGCGATTGACTCCGGCCACTTCTGCTCGTGTTGCTCACACCGTTGAACGCATGGTCATTCACTCATTCGAACACGCCTTTCTGCGCTCGATTTGGTTGACCGTAGCCGAATCCCGACGAGTCCTGCGCCCGTGCGCCTGTTGCTCCCGTACACCACCGCCCCTGCTTCGCCTCCGCACCCCGTTGTACCCTCCGCCGCTCGGTCTCTGCCCCCGGTGCCGCCCCTCACCGCCCGAGTTCGGCACCCACACACGGCGACTGTGACCGCGCCCGCGCCCGCCTTCGTCGTCCGCCGCCCCGCTCGCCGCTGGCGCCGCTGCGTTGCACCCCGGCCGTCCCGCAACCACCGTCCGACACGCGCGGCTCCCAGCTCCCCAAAGGCTTCAGCCGCGCCTCCCCACGTCAACGGAAACGGCCGGACGGCCAAACTCCGGTGTGCTCGGCCCTGGCGCCTTTAAGGCGCTGACGTGGCCGCAATTAGTAATAATGGCCCCCTAATCATTCACTGGCGGGGGGCCCGCTGCATACTTAACCCGTTTGGTTAAAAAAGTAAAATAAAACGCTATTAAAACTTGGGTCGCTGACACGCAGGTCCCACCGGACCAGTTGACCGGTCAACCTTGGACCAGTCATCTGCTGACTCAGCAGTTGACTGGACCCGCTAGCTATCCTCACTGGTGCAGGTCTGGTGCACTGCACCGGGTGCACCTAGCCATTTCACTCTTATTTTGGAATTAGATTAAATTTTAGAAAAATGTTTAAAACTTTGAAAAATCATATAAAATAAACCATAACTCGGATGAAAAAACTTTGTACATGAAAGTTGCTCAGAACGATGAGACGAATCTAGATACGCAGCCCGTTCGTCCGCCACGCGTCCCTAGCATAGCAAACCCACAACATTTCACCTTCGGTTCATCTGTCCGAAAACGCGAAACACCGGGAATACTTTCCTGGATGTTTCCTCCCTTCGCCGATATCACCTACCACTACGTTAGGTCACCCCTAGCACCGCATATTGCCACGTCTTGCTTTGTGTTACATTTGATTGCTCTGTTATTTATTGTGTTCCCCCTTCTTTACTTCTTTCCGGTAGACTCCGAGACCGGTGCCGATGTCCGTGTGTTCGACTACACCGAAGATGACCCCTCCTTGCCAGAGCAACCAGGCAAGCCCCCCCTTTGATCACCAGATATCGCCTATTCTTCTCTATATTGCTTGCATTAGAGTAGTGTAGCATGTTACTATTCGGTTACTCCTATTCTTTTGCATAGCCTGTCATTGTTGCTACAGTCATTGATACCTTACCTGCCATCCTAAATGATGCTAGTTTATCATCATTGGCGCTACATTCTTGTCAGTCTGCCTTGCTATACTATCGGGCCGTGATCACTTGGGAGGTGATCACGGGTATATACTATACATATATACATACTATACAGATGAGGACTAAAGTCGGGTCAGCTCGTTGAGTACCCGCAAGTGATTTCGATGTGGGGGCTGGAAGGACAGGTTGCTCCATCCCGGTAGAGGTGGGCCTGGGTTCCCGACGGCCCCCGACTGTTACTTTGAGGTGGAGCGGCAGGGCAGGTTGAGACCACCTAGGAGCGAGGTGGGCCTGGCCCTGGTCGGCGTCCACGGTTACTTCAGAATAACACGCTTAACGAGATCTTGGTATTTGATCTGAGTCTGGCCACTGGCCTATACGCACTAACCAACTATGCGGGAAAGATATGGGCACTCGACGTCGTGGTATCAGCCGAAGCCTTCTAGACGTCAGCGACTGAGCGGCGCGCGCCTGATTGGACCGCGTAACGTGACTTCCTTTGTAATGGAGGTTGCTAGGTCTGCTTCCAGCCACCCTCGCAACATGCAGGTGTGCAATGGGCGATGGGCCCAGACCCCTGCGCCATAGGAGTTAGACCGGCGTGCTGACCTCTCTGTTAGGCCTAGGTGGGGCTGCGACGTGTTGATCTTCCGAGGCCGGGCATGACCCAGAAAAGTGTGTCCGGCCAAATGGGATCGAGCGTGTTGGGTTATGTGGTGCACCCCTGCAGGGAAGTTTATCTATTCGAATAGCCGTGTCCCTCGGTAAAAGGACGACCCGGAGTTATACCTTGACCTGATGACAACTAGAACCGGATACTTAATAAAACACACCCAGACAAGTTCCACAAACAACCCGGTGATCGCTTTTCCACAGGGCGACGAGGGGAGGATCACCGGGTAGGATTATGCTATGCGATGCTACTTGGAGGACTTCAATCTACTCTCTTCTACATGTTGCAAGACGGAGGCTGCCAGAAGCGTAGTCTTCGATAGGACTAGCTATCCCCCTCTTATTCTGGCATTCTGCAGTTCAGTCCACCGATATTGCCTCTTTACACATATATCCATGCATATGTAGTGTAGATCCTTGCTTGCAAGTACTTTGGATGAGTACTCATGGTTGCTTTTCTCCCTCTTTCCCCCCTTTCCCTTCTACCTGGTTGCCGCAACCAGACGTTGGAGCCCAGGAGTCAGACGCCACCGTCGACGACGACTACTACACTGGAGGTGCCTACTACTACGTGCAGGCTGCTGACAACGACCAGGAGTAGTTTAGGAGGATCCCAGGCAGGAGGCATGCGCCTCTTTCGATCGGTATCCTAGTTTGTGCTAGCCATCTTATGGCAACTTGTTTAACTTATGTCTGTACTCAGATATTGTTGCTTCCGCTGACTCGTCTATGATCGAGCACTTGTATTCGAGCCCTCGAGGCCCCTGGCTTGTATTATGATGCTTGTATGACTTATTTTATTTTTAGAGTTGTGTTGTGATATCTTCCCGTGAGTCCCTGATCTTGATCGTACACGCTTGCGTGTATGATTAGTGTACGATGGAATCGGGGGTGTCACAATGCACCCCAAACTTCTTCTTAGTATGTTTGAGAACTATCTCTACTTCAGCTTGTACATTTGATCTAACTGTGTCCTCCACAGCTTCTGCCACCCATTCTGCAGTAACCTTTGTACTCTCTCCACAAGCTCCACAACTATGATCCATGTGGAACTTCTTGATTGTGAATGTATATTCATGGGCTACTTTGGATGCAGTCATGAAAAATTCACATCCATTATTCCTCTCTGAGCACCAAACAATAACCCTTGATGGATCATTCCTATGGTACTGAAAGTTTCTCAAAGTCCTAACATGAAAATTTCTCAAAGCCTTTCTAAACTCATACACATTGGTGAAGCAAAGGTCCTTGCGCATCTGCTCATGTACATCAGGTAGCTTTGGGTCATACCATTTTCTCTCTCTTCTTCAATCTTCTCTTCCTTCCAGAAGGTAGTCTTGGAGCCTCTCCATCTGAGTCAGAAATGCCCATATCACCAGGGAAGCAATATTCATCAGCTTTAGGTACAAAATCTTGAAACTTTGGGATCTCTGGTTGACTGTGAGCTCTAGAAGTAGGACCAGGATTTGCTGCTGCTCTTCTCACATGCTTCAGTTTCTCAGGCCTGCCTTTTGCCACAACTCTCTTCTCTCCACTATCAGCCTCTTTCTCCTCCTACCAAAACTCTGAAACATCACTGTCACCTTCAAACTATGGTCTGTCTTCTGCAGCATCTGTTTCCTCTTCATTTCCAATATTTTCTTCACCTCTCTTTAAAGCCTTGTAAGACATCTTTATCCCTCTGTAGTCATTGATGTCTACTATGCAACCTTCTCCTTGTAGATGTTGTTCGGCCTCCAAGTGCAGAGGTTTGTAGGATAGTAGCAAATTTCCCTCAAGTGAATGACCTAAGGTTTATCAATCCGTGGGAGGTGTAGGATGAAGATGGTCTCTCTCAAACAACCCTGCAATCAAATAACAAAGAGTCTTTTGTGTCCCCAACACACCCAATACAATGGTAAATTGTATAGGTGGCGAAGAGATGGTGATACAAGTGCAATATGGATGATAGATATAAGTATTTGTAATCTGAAAATATAAAAATAGCAAGGTAACAAGTGGTAAAAGTGAGCGTAAACGGTATTGCAATGTTGGAAACAAGGCCTAAGGTTCATACTTTCACTAATGCAAGTTCTCTCAACAATAATAACATAACTGGATCATATAACTATCCCTCAATATGCAACAAAGAGTCACTCCAAAGTCACTAATAGCGGAGAACAAACGAAGAGATTATGGTAGGGTACGAAACCACCTCAAAGTTATCCTTTCTGATCGATCTATTCAAGAGTCCGTAGTAAAATAACACGAAGTTATTCTTTCTGTTCGATCTATCATAGAGTTCGTACTAGAATAACACCTTAAGACACAAATCAACCAAAACCCTAACGTCACCTAGATATTCCAATGTCACCTCAAGTATCCGTGGGCATGATTATACGATATGCATCACACAATCTCAGATTCATCTATTCAACTAACACAAAGTACTTCAAAGAGTGCCCCAAAGTTTCTACCGGAGAGTCAAGACGAAAACGTGTGCCAACCCCTATGCATAAGTTCATTGAACCCGCAAGTTGATCACCAAAACATACATCAAGTAGATCACGTGAATATCCCATTGTCACCATAGATAAGCACGACAAGACATACATCAAGTGTTCTCAAATCCTTAAAGACTCAATCCGATAAGATAACTTCAAAGGGAAAACTCAATCCATTACAAGAGAGCAAAGGGGGAGAAACATCATAAGATCCAACTATAATAGCAAAGCTCACGATACATCAAGATCGTATCACCTCAAGAACACGAGAGAGAGAGAGAGAGAGAGAGAGAGAGAGAGAGATCAAACACATAGCTACTGGTACATACCCTCAGCCACGAGGGTGGACTACTCCCTCCTCGTCATGGAGAGTGTCGGGATGATGAAGATGGCCACTAGTGAGGGATCCCCCCTCCGGCAGGGTGCCGGAACAGGGTCCCGATTGGTTTTTGGTGGCTACAGAGGCTTGCGGTGGCGTAACTCCCGATCTATTGTGCTCCTCGATGTTTTTAGGGTATATGGACATATATAGGTGAAAGAAGTCGGTCAGGGGAACCACGAGGGGGCCACGAGGGTGGGGGCGCGCCCAGGGGGTAGGGCGCGCCCCTGACCCTCGTGGCCACCTCGAAGCTTCCATGACGTCCACTCCAAGTCTCCTGGATTGCTTCTGTTCCAAAAATAACTCTCCCGAATGTTTCATTCCGTTTGGACTCCGTTTGATATTCCTTTTCTTCGAAACACTGAAATAGGCCAGAAAACAGCAATTTGGGCTGGGCCTTCGGTTAATAGGTTAGTCCCAAAAATGATATAAAAGTGTATAGTAAAGCCCATTAAACATCCAAAACAGATAATATAATAGCATGAATGCTTCATAAATTATAGATACGTTGGAGACGTATCAGTCACCCCAATCAATCTCAAAGTTTGAGGATGATTTGTCAATATCATCATCCTCTACACCACCAGCATGTCCATCATCTCCACCATGAGCTTTTGAAATGTTCAGGTTACAGCTATGTTGTGTGTTCAAATTAACTTCAACAGGGTGGACCACTCCATCTTGTGTCAGACTTGACACAAAACTAGGACCCCCACTGGACTGCCTATTGGAATTTGTTCTTCATAAACATTGTGAGCCCTGTTACATTCAACATCTTTATCTTCATTTTCCTTGGCCACAATGATATTCAGGGCTGTGAAATTAGATTGGTCTATCATGTCTTCGACTGCATCTTGACTGTCCAGAAGCAATAAACCTTCCTCTCCAACCCCTTGTTCTTTTACCCAGTACATGTAGTCATCAGACTCATAGCCTTCAGTTTCCATAAGTGCTATCAAGTTCAAAAAAGTGATGTCTGGAACAGAAAACCTCCTTTCCATGTTATCTCCGCCCTGGAAATGCAGCCTCACCTCCCAAATTTCATCATCCAGCCTGCATTACATAATACGTTATTTGAAAAGCCTAACTAAGTGTTTTTTGCTACAAAATTCAGTGCACAATAACTGTGAAGTATAATAAGGAATCTGAATCCAACAAATGCTTCTCTGAATCCACCATACATTTCTACTCAATCTAACTAATCCTTCAGTGCAAAATGATACTGGTGCATCTAACTAATCCTTCAGTGCAAAATGATACTGGTGCATCCAACACATGCCACAGGGTGTTTCCTCAACTTTGATTCAGTGCATGTTCATGTTCTAAGATGAATCACAACAAGATCAACCTAGGGTTTGGTCAAAAAAACTAACTAAATTATGCTATGTTTTTTGAACTGAACAAGCAGAAATGCAGAAACTGTTCAAGGAGCTCATCAAGAGAAGAAAAATAAACTTACTCCACCCCTCCAAATGCAGAGGCCCGGTGCTGGGAGTTGGTCGGATCCGCCTGCACAGCGGTAGCAAGAGACCTCGCCGCTCTGTACTCAAGCGAGAACTGGCAATCCTCAGGCGACGACGGTGCAGCCTGTGGCGTGGGAGCCTGCGTCAGAGGTGCAGCCTATGGTGTCCGCTGCGGCGGTGGCGGCGCCTCCGGCTGGGTTACGAAGCTACCGCTCCCTAGCGAGTTGTCAACCTCTGAGTACTCTCCGCCTCCACC
>NC_041381.1:199088183-199089075 GCF_002162155.2 Triticum dicoccoides
TGGCCGCCATCGACTGGTTTCGCCACCGCCGACGCCATCGGCTAGGTTGGAGAGGGAGGCACGAGGGGGAGAGAGTGAGACAGAGAGGGGGGAACAAAGGAACGGCTGGATCCGTCTTGACCTGGTCGGGACGGCTCGTGTGCCCTAACGGCCGTCACCCGCGCGCCGTGAGCCCTGTGGCCGACAAAACCCTGACAGGCGGGCCCCACATGTCATAACCCCACTGTAACCGTTCGACCACTTAGGTTTTTTGGAACAGCCCGTCACTTTTGTTCGGCCACTTGAATTTTTTGGAACAATCCATCACTTTTGTGGTAGTTCTTTGGAAATTAAAAAAAGGCGGTAGTTTTTCAGAACGATAGCCGGTAATATGGTAGTTTTTTGCTATTCATTCGGAAAATTCGGCTATTAATACTTGATCATAATGCAGGACTAGCAAGACACGTAGCGAACGGACTTTATTCACTGATTGGACTCGAGCTGCAAAAGAAAACAAGACAAGGCAGGCAGCAAAGTGGAGTAGGACCGTCGCAAGCACGGTCATTCTCCAGTCTGCACCACCACTCACGCTTGCCATTTGGGCAGTGCATCCTGCTCTTTTGGCCGCTCTACTGCACCTACCTAAAGGTCAGGGCCACAAAGGAGACACTAAGGCTTGTACCTATGTAGCAGAGCGCTCCTCGGTCGCTCCCGCGAGCGGCCAGGAGCGAACCCTAGCCGCCGCCACTAGCCACCCCCCTCCGCCCCCACTCCCCTCGCCGCCGCCGACAGGAGTCGCCGGGCGAAGCCCGCGCGGCTCGGCAGCGGCGGGGTTCCTTTTCCTCCTCCCGCTCGAGCTGGTGCGGCGCGGGCCGGCCGCTCCTGTGGGAGCTCGGGCGCGCTGGCGCTCGGG
>NC_041381.1:199089806-199102104 GCF_002162155.2 Triticum dicoccoides
GCTCGGGGCGGCGCGGCGAGGCAGCGCGGGATGGTGGCGCGCGGTGCGCGAGCGGGCGCGGCCAGGTTGTGCTGGCGCGGCGAGGGGCTTGGTAGCGCGTCCGTCGGGTGCGGCCTTGTTGCCCCTCGACGGGATCTGGCGGGGACGGCTTGGCGATTGGCGGCGCTCCGGCGGCTCCTGGCGCGTGGATCCGGCGAGTGGGGATGCGGACGGCGGCTCCTGGCTGCTTCACGGCTCCTCCCGGCGGTGTTGCGGCTGCAGTGGGTTGCTCCGGCTTCGGCCCGGCAGCCCTGCTCGGCGGGTTGGGGCGGGGTGGCGGCCCCCCCTCCCGGCTTGGTGCTGACGAGCTGGCCAGTTTGCTAGCCCGGCATGGTGGTGGCTGCCAGGGCGGCGGCCCCGGATTTGGTGGAAGCGGCTTCGGCTGGGAGGTGGTGTGCGCATCTGGGCGTGGTGGGTCTCGGGATCCCACGACCAGTTCGAGGTCGGCCTCGGCAGGGTGGGGTTCGTTGGCTGCGTTGGTGCGGGCAGGTGGTGGTTGAGCATCTCCGGGAGAAATCCTATGTCCGGCCTCTGCCGGATCTGGCGACGGCGACGCCCGTGGGCGTCGTGTTCTTTCTTGGAAGCGTTGCTATTGTGTGGTGCTCCTCCCCCCTCTCCGCAGCCTTGGCTCCGGAGGGAAACCTCAGATCTTCGAGATCGGGCGATGAAGGCGCCTTCACGTCTTCTTCCTCCTTGGGGGCATCGTCTCGGAGCCGGCCACAACCTGGAGACCAGTGGATGGCGGCATCTTCGCCGCGTGGGTTGCGGCATCTTCGCCGCGTGGTTTGCGGCATCTTCGCCGCGTAGTTTGCTGAGGCGGCCATCTCGGGGGCGCTAATTTCTGTTTGGCAACGATAATGGTGTCGAGAGGAGCTTTGGTCACGGCTAGGGCTTCGGTAGTCGGATCTTCCCGGCGTGTCCGAGGTGCTCTTCCGTTGGTTGCTTGGTTGCTTGAAGTCGGAGCTGCGGCGGAGTTGTTCCTGCGGTAACGATGACAGGCGCTCGGTGGTCGGCTACGGCGTGCACGGTCGGCGCAAGTCCTCCATATTCCCTTGTGATGATCGTCGTCAGAGTCGAAGCTGTCAGTTGTTCGTGCGTGTGGCCTTCTGTTGGCATGTGCTGTCATGTTTTCGGTGCAGCTATCTTTGTAGCTCCGTGATCCCATGTCGGTGGCCAGGTTGGCCGGTGGTACCCATGTTATATGGGTTGGATTGTATCGGTTTTAGCCCGGTTTTCCGTCAATTAACCGGGCAATTCTCACTCCTTAATCAATGAAAATGGCAAGTCTTTGCCTCGTTTCAAAAGAAAAAACAAAGGAGACACTCTCGCACTGCTCCTGCTGCATTGTTGGTGAAGGAGAGGTCCACAGCTGGAGTGGATGCAGTGAGAATCAGCTGCCTTTTGGAAAGAGCGGCGTGGAGGAAAGGCTAAACATATCTCAGTGGGAGCAACTGCTAATGCTGGGGTGGGGGTGCGTCTTAACAACAAGATTCCGTACAGGGTTAAAAGTGTTGAAGTATATTCTCCACTTTTCTCCTCGGGTCAAGTTTTGGGGTAAAATCAGTGCCCAAGAGGACTCCATTTTGACAACTGGCCAATGTATTGTTCTTAAAAAACTTATGGCCTGCCTTAGTTCGATGTCTACTTTTTTTTTTTTGAAAAGGAGGAAGACCCCCGGCTTCCATCTGGGCGATGCATGCACCCACTTAATTAATTATTCACGAAAGACCTTACAGAGAAATAAAACAGTAAGTCTGAAGCCACGGTCTAAGCAACATTTGTCGCTACTCATGTCTACTCCCTCCATTCCAAAATAATTGAAGTTTTAAGTTTGTCCTAAGTCACATTTGGATAAGTTTGATCGAGTATATAAGAAAGTTAAGATATAGAAAAATAAAAATAATGTGTCAAAATACATTTTATTTGCTGTTGTAGATTTTTTTTTTGTTTCGAAAATGAGGAATACCACCAGCCTCCGCATCTCTTGATGCACATAGCCATTTTTGCTGTTGCAGATGTTGATATGTTTTTGTAGAGACTTGGTCAAAAAAAATGACTTGGAACAAAGCTAGAATTTCAGCTAATTTAGAAAGGAGAAGACCTAGAGGAGCATAGGACGTATCCACCTTTCTCAGCTTGAGCTTTTGAATGAAGTGCATGGGCAGTTTGCCAAAGATGAATGGTTAATGGCATGCTGATAAAGCAAAAGCTTTTTCTGTAAATTTACAGCAAACAATCAGTCCTTGCGGGAATTAGGGAAAGTGCTGCGTTCGAAACAGGACCATGGAATGTGGTGGTGTTTCGCTACATCCATTTCCACATTCAATCATTGATCTTTCAAATTGACTGCACGCTCCTTTCGATGCCCAAAATGGCTAGCAGGTGTTACCTACATGTCATGCTGTACCTTGCCTACAAGTTTATATATACGTTCCATGTGATAGTAGCTTAGGCATTTTCCTAATAAGAAAACATTAGCTTAAGCACGCATGAGGTGCTCTAAACAATGCATGAGTTGGAAAACGTGAAAACAGAAACAAAATAATAGAGAACTCGAATGTTCCTTTGATCATGTGAGAATGAAAACACCGGGCATTGCTGAGAAGAGGCCTTTAAATGGTGTAAAGCAAATAAGCATGAGATTTGAGATTAAGGGTTAGTTGATTAGCGAGAAAAGTAGAGACAAACAGAGAAGATGCACCGGAACATTCAGAAGTCCATTAGGTTCGTCCATAAGCAAAAATAATGATTCCCCATCCTACAAAATACTCCCTATGATTCGATTCTAAGATCCAAACTGTAGGAGTAGAGACTTCTTCGTAGTAACTGCCAAACTTCCCTGTCGAGACTGCCCAACTTTTGTGTCGATGGCAATTTAGTCCAACCTCTGTGATTGGTTTCAGTCGGCCCGAGTTTGTTTCCAGCCAGCTTCACTTTGTCAACTGATTTGAATGAAAAAAAAAATCCATGGTGTTGGATCTATTGCTCGGGATTGTAATGATTTACCTGAGTAGTCAAAATCAGTTGCTTGGTCCCAGGTTTCTTCTGAAAATTTTCTGACCCCTATTGGAACAGATAAAGCTCGTACAGTTGATGTGCGCAATCTCGCTGTAGAAAACTGGGACACATCATCCAGCTTCTTTCACTTCTGTGTCAGAAAATATACCAGTACTTGGAAAGAAGGAAAAGGCTCTTCTCCACTTTGTGCATGACAGAACAAGGCAAATCTGAGAACTCTGGCCTGCTTGCAATATTCAGAGCAAAGGCAGGGACAGACACAAACCACAAATAACACAACCACATCATCATTTCTACTCCCTCCGTAAAGAAATATAAGAGCGCCTAGATCACTAAATGCTCTTATATTTCTTTACAGAGGGAGTATTTTCTAATTCCAGGGGTCTCAAAGGTTTTTTACCTGCTTCGTCCTCGGCAAGCAAATTCCACACCAGAGCGGTCTGAGAAATCCGCAAACTGTGAAATGCATGGGAGTATTAGCACAACGGTCAGTTTTGCTTTAGCAGGCAGCTACAGACATTCTGGACAACGGATCATAGCGACAGTGACAATGCAGCGCTTGAAAGAGACACCCGGGCTAGCGGTAAGCAACTCACATGCTCCCTCATTCCCCTTTCTCTTTGGTACCACAAACATCATAATACAAATCTTGCACTAGATCCACCCAAAAAAGAAGCGGGAGAAAATATCCAATGAAATGTACGACCAGGAATCGAACATGATAAAAGGGAAAATAACAAACAGATGAAGGCGCTGGGGGAGCACACTGACGAATATGATTGGTCATGCGACAAAAATCATTTACCTGCGGAGGGCTTGATGGCATCTTCAGGTCCAAAGCAGCATGTCAGTCAATTCGTCACATGATATGTGATGAACAACTCTCCTGATGATGTTAGATCGCCATTTACATGTATCCGAATACTGTAGAGTAGTTGTAAACTGGTAAGTCTACCAGTACCATCATAAATGCACCAGAGGTCTGATGAAGATGAACTGAGAGTATCAAAGTCCACAGAAGTAGATAGGTCCCGTATCTCTGACGAAACATACTTCTGACCATCTAGATTATCAACAAATATGCTATGAATCAATGGGAACCATGCAGTTCCATAAGCTCGATTCGCATTCAGATCACCGGATAATACTGAACGAATGAACATGCCACAAGATGCAACTGCTTCCATAAATTTGCAGAAAGGATTTTCTCAAGAATAGAACTTAAGTGGTTCTTCCAGATCCAACTGTGGATAGTTGCTTACGGTTCCAGTTACAATGCTGAGCTGAGCTGTAAGTTAACATGTGTACTAACCTAGCGCTATATGAAGCATAAGTTTATCTCTTTACAACACCCTATTGTACTTTCTAGAGTACAACAAATTATATCTAACACGGGCCAAAAATCGCTGCTATTTTCTGTCATCTCCACCCCTTTCCTTTAGGTATATGCAAACTGGCAGTATTCTGCTTGTAAGGGAGAAAACCTTTACATAGCAGATGTCCCCTGCACTATATACTCATCATCTCGCTGCTATAAATGACTGCACAGGAAAAAGGAATTACATAAGCAAAGGAGAGTGTTATTTCTTAGGCACCTGCTTTGCCTATGTTTGTGCAGGCTCATCCATAACAAAAGTTAAAAGGTCCTGAACTCACTGAGTTAAGAAGCTTCAGACCGGCTCCGCGTGTAAACTTCCTTGCAAAGAGGAAGCAAGGTGCTGGTCTCTCATTACTTGTACACCACTCTTTTCTATATTCAGTCTCATAATATATATTATCAATATCCTACAAAAATATAAAGATATAGACCCTCAGTGAACAGTTAGAAATTGTCCTAGGCACTTCTTACAGGCAGTTTATTTTACAGACATGTATCTTATTATGGCAGAACTACAACATGGAAATCAAAGTTGAAAATTCTGTCATAAAGATCAATAGGTCACCAGACTGACATACACTGATATTATTACTCATCACCGATTTTTCCATCGATGTTGCTAGATATAACCTTCTATCAAACTCAGCAAACCAAAACAAATAATAAAAGCATACCTGGTTTTCTGTGAAATACAAAAAACATACGATCATCTTTTCTAGGGAATACAGTGTTCAGATTTGACAGAAACATATACCTTAATGGATTTTATAAGTGCGGGTGTAGCATCAGAGACTTTGTATGTTACAGGATGCCATCCACGCCTTTCACGATCTTTAGAAGATGATAGATCCCATGCGCTATGTGTAACTGATCTCCGCGTAAGCTCTTCTTCAAGCCCATTTTGCTGTAACAGAGATAGGTCATGTGCATTTGTGTAGAGAACAAATTCATGGTATGTTAAAATGATCATTGACTTACTGCAAGCAATGTTTGAACATAGTGCTCATCTGGTATGCAGTTATGTGCCTTCCATGCCTCAGCAGGCTGGATAAAATGAGGACATGTAACACGTAAGTCTACCAATTAAACTTTTTCCAGTGAAACAACCATAAACAAATGTACTTATTGAGTTCATTAGTAAATCTTGAAGGCTTAGGTACTTATTTGGTTAAGAAAATAATTTAGGAAATATAAGAAATACAGTATACATATGACATATGAGTAGTGGTTCTATGCACTATATGCCACGCTTAAAATTTGGCTTCACTACATATACGTATGGGAATATGGTGGCAGAAAAGGTTATTGCAGAAAAGGTTAATCTAACTTTGGTTCCACTTCTGTATACGTGATCCTTGTGAGCGCACAAACTATCACACATAGTGTTATTTATCATGTATAAACTTAACTTGTCCATAGTTTGAGAACAATGCCTCCTTCACTATTGCATACATTGATGAAAACAAATAAAAATCAATTCATTTGGATGGGTACTGGTTAACATTAAAGCAAATACAGGCACGGATCAAGTTCATGCCTGCAATTCATGTCACAGGAATAAGGCCAGATGTTAACATCCAGAACCTACAGGAAAACAAATGGCATGATGAACACAGCCTCTAATCTGTCATGTATTCTAGACATACTCCAGGTACAAACTGCATCCAAAACAAGCATGAACTATTTGCACAGAAGAAAGAAAGACAGCATGAACCATGGTTCAAGATACTCCACAAATAGATGGATGGGCATTTTGTTAAAGGGTCTCACTTACAATAGGTTTATCCCAGTCCCTCCAGAACTCTGGTAAGGGCCTTCTCTGCAGCAAATAAAAGATATACTTTCTTTAATAAGAAGAGGCATAGAAAAAAAAATCAAGTTCCCATGTATGTACAGATAGAAAAACTGTCATTTGTACATGCATACCTTACAGATTCATATGTAAGTACAGATGTAAAAATTGTCAGAACTTAGTAGAACAATAAGAAGTGTACAACTATTTAAGTGACATTATCTTGATGATGCGAAACTACTACCTTGTGAAGTTATGTCCATCTATGAACTATTTACAATACTTAGAACATACAATTATTGAGGCACATACCCTGCAATGCTTCTTGAATTCTGGCAACACCACATCATCATAAACCACAACTTCAGCATGCTTTTTAATTAGCACAGCCCACTGTATGGCAAGTTAGGTTGGCAGAGATAAAAGAATGAGTTTATTAGACACACAAAAATTCAAGTTAATCTTTTATTTTCCATCCTTCTTCTTTCATCAGTAAAAGCGGAAAGGTACCTGTGAGCCTTTTCTCCAATTCTCCACCGGGATGATTGGGTCCATTCGTGGATTGTACCTGCCCTGTTTTGTATCGGCGAAACTGCCAGCATTACACAATTGGATGCTATTAGTCCTCAGACTATAACATCAGCTAAAAGAAAAGCTTACATCTTAATATGAACAGATCTGCAATATGTTATGCTAGCAATCCATCTAAAAGGTTAAGGTGCATGAAAACACTAAGACAATGTAAAATGGAAAAGGCTATGATGAACTTATATTGTCATTCATAAATACTGGCTGATACTCATTCTTAATCAAGGCTAGGAGACATAATGCAAAACTGAGATGTTTATACCTGTCCACAAAGCTGGTTGACGCAGACATTATGTAGTCATAAGTGTAGTTGAAATTGTACAATGGTACACAGCTGGCAGAGAGAGAAGATCCTAGTAAGCACGAATTCAATATTAAGATCCAAATACGTTCATAAATGATGCACGCAGTACATAACCATTTTGACGAAAACAAGTTTCTAATAAATAAATGTCGGATTGTTGAGTATTAGTAACTATTGAGTCAAACACCGGAGCCATGTAAAAGATATCAAATTTGCAACACACCCGAATTTGCTAAATGGGTACAGCTATACATTTGGTTGTGTCTGGCAATGTCCTTGTTGAAGGCATTGTTTTGAGAGCGGGGACTATCTTCAGGGCGAAAACCCATGATCTACGATCGGGCGACGGTGGCGCTTGTGCACTGTTTCCTTCTTTGAGGCGTCGCTTTTGGAGAACTTGGACTTCAGGTGTTGTTTTGGTGGTGGTTGTACTGGCTGCAAGGACTGGAACTATGTAGCAGAGCTTTTCTTTTTTAGCTTCTTCTTTTTTGGCTGTGTGCATCCGTAATGCCATTAGGGTATTGCGTTGTTGCAGAGGCTGGGTGTAATTGGTATCTTCGCGATATTAATATATTCCCTTTCTCGAAAAAATAGGCACTTATTCAGCTCAAAAAAAAAAAAAAAATAGGCACTTATCCGAGACAACCAACAGAACATAGGGACAATTGGAAAATATAACCCAGGATTCACTTCCTGCAAAACAAATGTTCTCCCCAAGTCACAGAAAACACGGCTTATGAATAACCTGGTGATCTACCGATTGTAAAAGTAGGATTTCCTGCGAGCGATAATAAGCACTTAAAAAATACAATTCGAGTCTACCAGTATGTTTAGGTGGAAAGGGAAACAATAGAGGGATCTGAGCTGGACCTAAATGTGAATGACATGAAAAATCCTTTTTAGGGCGTGGACACGGTGTACGAAAGGGGAGAAAACTCCTGGCTGGTCTAAAGGAAAAATGTCCAATCATGTCTTAGCACTATCACATTGCAATTTTTTTATACAAGCTTAGAAGTGCATTTTTAGCAGTATGGTCCATTGTTGGGTAGCTTCAAACCTATAGCCCCCGCCGCTCCCAGTGTGTATAACATGTTCGGCAACTGGTTGAGGTGTATTGATAAAAAAATATTTCCATATCCTTGTGGGGGAGAGGGTACACGAGTTGGTTTCGTCTCCTCAGGGCCGCCTCCTCCTCCCAACCCTAGCCGCCCCTCCTCCTCACCCCCTTCCCTCCTCCCTCCTCCCTCCCCCGCCGCCGCCTGAGGTAGCCGTCGGGCAAGCCCGGGGCGCCAAGGATGGTGGCGGCGGGGCCTCGGTTGCCCTGCTCCTGTGTGGGGAACCTCAGATCTGGAGCGGCGGCTCCATTGGCAAGGCACGGCCGGCTAACAGCCGTGCGGGTGGTGGATCCGGTGCCCCGGCCACGCAGGCGGCGGGATCCGGTGGTCGTTGGCGGCCGGCGGCGGCTTCTGCTACGGTCGGTGTGCGCGATCTGGCGCGTCCCTTCCTCCCCTGTTCGGCGTGCGGGCCAGCCTGGTCGGGCCGCGCTTCCTCTTGGTCGCCGGTTCTGTACAGGAGGTGCTGTTGGTGGCGGAGATCTAGTTCGGGCGTAATCCCTAGCCGACCATGACCGGCCGCGCCAACGGCGACGCCTGAGGGCGTCGTTTCCCTCCTTGGAGGCGTCGGTATGGACTGATCTCCTCACTTCACCTTCCCCTAGGTTTCCTGGGCGAAAGCCCTAACTCTGTTGGGCGGCGGCGGCGCTCACGGCGCCGTTCCCTTCTTGAAGGCGCCACTTTGGGAACCTTGGGGTTGGGTGGCGCTTGTGGGTGGTGGGTGACAACGGTGGTGCGGCCCTTTCCTAGCATGGATTTATGTCCGTTGCTTGGAGATGGAGTCGCGTAGGTGGAGGTCGTCGTTTGGCGTCGTGGTGGCGTCGATGGCGGAGGACCTGCCAAGGTTGTCACCTCAATCTGCTCTGAAGATGGACCAGTGGAAGATGGCGGCGACGACACATGTGAGTGCGTCAGACCGGTTTGAGCCCCAGACCCGGCAGATGGCTCGGTCGGGGCCTCCGGCTTTAGATGTTAGGCTTAGGTGAGAGGTATGGGTATGTGGCCCAGCTTGCACCCCTTCATCATTTGGATAGAAGTAGCGGCAGATGCTGCCAAGATGGCGGATTTAGGCATATTGTTGTTATACTTTGTAAGGTCCTCAAGAATAATCAATAAAATGGCCGTATGCATCTCCCAGATGCAGAGGCCGGGGGTCATCCTCCTTTTCGAAAAAAAAATATCCTTGTGGGGGCGACAGCCTTGTGTTGGGCTTTGTGGCTTTCCATGAATGATGTGTTTTTTACCAAGAGTTTTTATCTCGTGTGCAAGTTATTCATGCATGTACACGTTGGCTCTGTACGTGGTCTATCATGCAAAGGTACGTGGTCTATCATGAGTTTTTTTTCTTCTTCTGTAAAACCCTACTTTTGAGTTCTCTCAGACATGTTGGTTGTGTGCATGTTATGCAGAGTTTGGGCTCAGTGCGGTTGTATTAGCTTGATATAATGATTGAATGAAATTCCATTTATTGAAAAAAGTAAGACAATCTACATGGGACAACAAAAGAAACATTGACACAATCTCAGGACATAATACAGCAGATTTTCCACTTTACTAATTAGTGCATTGCAGCAAGAAGTCAAACACCACATAATTGATGTGTTAAACAGTACAAGTTCCCCCCTTAGACCTTATGCTTCATTGATTTCATTCTTTTGTGCAAATTGCCATTCTAAGAAGAGCCTCGAACTGTACCTGTCGGACACAAAAACGAAGCGCTCATTGAAGGGGTCTTTGAGTGCATGGCTGAGAAGGATGCGCTCGGCCTCGATCATGCTCGCCTCCCCCCAATCCACCTGAATGCCAAAAAAGTTGAAAGCACGTCAGCAGCAATGGGGTCTCGAACGCAAAGATCATATGGTACTAGTAACTGTCAGCACTAACCTGGACGCTGTTGTTGACCTGCCGGTTGTAGAAGAAGCGGGAGCGGGTGGTGGCGCGGGTGAGCACGAAGCCCGGCCGCGAGTGCACGAAGATGGAGAACCTCCCCTCGTTGTCACCCTGATCCGCATAATAAGAATCACAATGCGGCTTGAGATTACTTCATTCGTTCACTCCCGCATTGGTGAAATCGAGACGGCAATGGAGAGATGAAGCGAGAAGGGCGGGGGACCGGGGACGTACACGGAAGAATGCGTCCCAGACGAGGTCGAGCGGGAGGCGGTTGCGGGCGATGAAGAGGAAGGCGACCCTGGCGTTCCCCGGCGGCAGCGGCGCCTCCTCCACCTCGGCCAGGACCATCGGCTCCTCGTGCCTCCCCCCTCCTCCTCCTGCCGCGGCCGCCTGCTCCTTCCCTCCCTCCGCGTCCAGCGGCGGGGAGGAGCCGTGCAGCAGGAGGAGGAAGACGCCGGTGACGCAGAGGCACAGCACCAGCAGCACCGCCGCCGCCGCGCTCCTGCCGCCCCTGCCGTATGAGTGCCGCCGCGGCCTCATTCCCCGAGACGGGTCGGGAGGCCTGCAGGCTAGTGTTCCGTGCTATACAGTGGTATTACCGGCTCACCGCCGGCGACGCTCCTCCCGCTCGCGGCATTGGGGGCGAGCAGAGCGTGGCAGAGCAGAACGGAGCGGAGCGCGTCTCAGCTCAGATCTCGAGCTCCCGCGGCTGCGCGGAGGGAGTGTGGTGCGGTCTCGTGATCTCGGGAGGTTGGTGGTGGTTGCACTTGCGCCGCAGCGGGGAGGCGGGGGATCGAATCTCGGCAGGCTCCGCTCCGCTCACTCGCTTGCTTTTGCTTGCTTGCCGGGGCAGCGCGGCAGCGGCAAGTAAAGCTAAGCAGTCTCGTGAGAGATACTCCTGAACGGGCGTGCCAACCACCTACCGGGAACGGGAACGGTGCGGATGCACGTTCCAGTGAGGTCGGGGCAGCGGCAACGGTGCGGATCGAAATCCCGAACAGGGCAGGGAGCAGCAAAGGGCCATGTTGTGGTCTGACAGTGGCACGTGGACTTTCCATTATTCACATTGACTAGCCCGTCCCAAAGTTGCGTCAAAGCGACACGCCGGTGCCGACCGACGTGCTAAACGGAACCGACAAACCGACCGCAGCGTGCTTACTGACACATGTGACGTGTGACGAGCAGTGAAACTGGTTTAAGAGGGGTGTAAAACTGGGCGGTAAAGTACAAGGCTGTGTACAATGTTGTTGTTTTAGAAGTGTCACGCACGGTAAGTATTGCGGTGGAAGAAAGAGAAACTGGGGAAAAAGTTTTGCATCCTTTTAATTAATAAGATGATATTGTTCTCAAATTAAGAGGAGAGAATTCCTTATTTAACATTAGCTTAAAAATTTGTGCCTTATTTAATACGGGGAAAAAATCTTTCTTATCTAACATCAATTCTAAAATTCCCTTCCAACATTTTCATCCATTTTAAGTATTAACGGTGTTAAATGACACGTGAGAAGATAATTTTACCCCTGTCGCAAATTATGACCAAAATTGTTTGCATACTAAAAAGCAATAACTTTTTTCTATTGTTAAATGCAAGATTAGGTAGAACCTCCCCTGTAAACATGCAAAATTCCATATCTGGATTTAAATTATTTTGATATTTATTTCAAAAATGGGCACAACCTCCTCTGTAATTTGAAGCATATCCGATCACACAATTCACATATACATATTTTGCAATATTACACATAAACATCCAGGTCCACAACAAAGTACACATATATCACTTGCAGCATATCTAGGTTCACATATGAGGTAATAGCATCCCAGGTACCCTAACTTGCACAGGATGTGATGATTTAGTCCCAAACTTGCAAAACTTGATCAAGTCATACCCCAACTTGCATCTCATGTGATGTTTTAGTCCCAAGCCAATCACAGTGCGCCAATTGGCTGGGCCGGTCAGCGCGCGCAGTTTTGCACAAAACCCCCTGCCGTTTGCCTGATTCAACCCGCGCCGCCTGCTCCCCTCGGCCGCCCGCAGCTCCTCGCTCCGCAGGCTCGCGCCGCCGCCGCCGCCCTCTTCGTCGGCCCCGCAGCCTCCTCGTCACGCGCCGAGCGCGGCCGCTGGAGCTGATGGCAAAGCTGGTGCCGCCCCTCCCGGCGTCGTCGCGCGCCTC
>NC_041381.1:199102377-199122654 GCF_002162155.2 Triticum dicoccoides
GCGCCCGGCTCGCCCACGCACGCGCCGCGGAGCCACCACAGCGCCGACCTGCCGGCGAGGAGCCCCAGGCGGAGCCGCCTCGTGCACGCCGCCGCGTCGAGGCTGCTGGAGCCGGGCGCGCGCGCGAGCTCGAGGGCCGGCGCCAGGCTGCAGGCCATCGCGTACGCCTCGCCGCAGCACCGCGCCCACCCCGGCGCCCCGCAGCAGAGCTGGGGCACGCCAGGCTGCAGACCAGACGAACTATTCCGACTCATCGGCTCCTCTCAATAATGCTGAGACTATATACAATTCCAATGATCAATCACCTGAGTTTCACAAGAGCTATCAGGTCAGTTTTGACGTTGCCCTACTGCTTCATTTTGTCAACCTTTTATATCTCTTACTTATGTTTACTTCAGCAATATTGATCAGTCAATCATGAAATTACCTCTTTGATAGTATGTCCATACGATGAAATTGTAGTGCTTATACTTATCACTTTGTCTAATGGTAGAGACTGCTAAGGAAGCACTTCCATGAATCCATGCCTGGTACATTTTGTGAATTTGTTGTTAAAAAAATATTCCTCGGAATGTGATTGGATGTTCCCTGGTCTTTACTGAAGTAATGGTTTACCAACTTGGATGACTTGGCATTCATTGTACTGTGATCAGTGGTCACACTACTTTTTGTCTAGCTTGCTATTGAAATTTGAAAATGTTATTTTGTTCTAGTTCCAGGGTGACCAAGGGGCTGATTCTCCTGCTACGTGCACAAATGACGAGCCCAATCAGCCGAGCCCAACATCTGTCCTCGAAGCATGCTTCTCACACGGTGCTTCCTCCTTAGGAAGTCCAACTGAAAAGATCGGTAAATACTTTTGTAGTATCGCCTTGAATGTTGTACTAGGATGTAAGGATACTTTGTAGCTAGTAACCCCTGCAAGCGAAAATTCCATGGCGTGGACGAGCACGCCTGCTCACGGTATCTCCGGGCGTCGGTTCGTGGTGGGATCTGGGATGGGGGCGGCAGTACAGGGCGTGTACGCGGGTAGTTAATGCGTACGTTTTGGATGGAGTTTTGAGGTTGTACAGTGAGTCTGGACGGACGTACAGGACATAGCGATGGCGTTGAGGTACTGTACCAACGTGTGCTGTAGGTGCAAACGGCAGGAGAAAACGGTGGGTTTCAGTAGCAGACGGGCTACCGTCGGCGCTGGCCCACCAACTACATTAACTGTGGCTGCGGCACTCGTGGTCGATCCATTTAACCCTAGCGACTTGTTCAATCGATCCCCAAATCAGAAGAGAGGAAACCCTAGTTTGCGAAGATGGCAAACCGACCATTGCTCAAGCAAGCCGCACAAAAGCAAAACAAACTGAATTTCTTCCAAGAAATAGGGACTGAACGGAAAGTTCATTATTTTCCTAGTGCTGAAATACAAACGGAAATGCAATCGACAACACTGACATAATAGTACAATTATGCGAAAATTCAGTTACATACGCAATGTTCATGAAAGACACAGAAGCAAAGACGCAGATACCGATGACAGCATCACACATTGATCAGTGGCGATTTATTATTCAAGACCGTCTTCTGGATAATGGCTACGAAGCCCTCAACAGCACATCACACTGTAGAATTCTAAATCAAAAGTTGCTCCAAAGTTGCATTTTCAACAACATGCAGCACAACTTTAGGTTTGTTGCGGGTGTTTCTTTCTGTGACCATCGACACCACAGTTTGAGCATTTTCTTTCCAAGGAAGATCACCTCTCTTGTGACCTCCCTCACCGCAGATACTACAGAAACGAGTACGCTTGCTTGTTCCACACCTATCAGCAGCTTTTTATTTGGTGCCTGCTTCCATTTTTTGCTCTTCGCGCCTCGGTCATCATACAGACGCTTGTCCCTGCTGGTAGTTGGTCGTTCTGCTTTACGCTTTCATTCTGGAGGCTTTAAGCCAACGAAACTACCAATTGCACTGCCTTGGGCATCACTCCCTCCCCACTTGCTGCTGGATGCATTGCAATCAGTTCCTTTTCTTTTCCTTTCTCCGACTGGACTCTGTCTTGAAGTCCCATTCCATCACGGACGCTTGCCATAGGTGTCAGTGTATCCATTGATTTCTTCAGTATATCCATTGCACATTCATACGTACCTGTGTTGGCGTCTCCTATACTGACAACTTCAAGGGCGTGAGTGTGTAGGTTGGAGTGTCTGAATGTTATTGAATTGACACTAATCTTATCCTTTTGAAGATGCACCAAATGATCTGGCAGCACATCTCTTGCATCCTTTGTCCATCGTTTGAGAATGTGCTTGGCTAGTATCTGATCTATTCCAAGGACTTCAAGGACCTACAGAACAACATATGTGGTTTGATATGGTTAGATATGATCAAGCAAAAAATCCTCTTCCTTTTTTTTGGTGCACACGGACTTATGAAGGAAAAAAGAAACCACCGTATCGGATGCATGTGGTACAGTGATAACTTATGTTACCTTAAGTGTGTGGCAGCACAGCAAGCCTGTGTGTTCAAAATTACCACACTCACATACTAGTTGTGCGCCTTCGTCGACAACTTCTACTTGGTACACAACTCTGTACCACTGTCATGCTTCTCTGGGTGGTACCGTCGTGCCAAATACGTATTCCATCTGATGACTTCCTCTGTCTTGTACTGACCTGCTTCATACAGGACTTCGCCAAATTTCTCAAACATAGCTCGAGTGTATACATCGCTAGCGTGCATCTCTAGTGGTGTGCATTTTCATAACTGGTGAAGTCTGAAATGAATGAGGTACACAAGTAATGTAAAAGTTCAGGTAGTGAGTCCACAGCCTTTTTATCTGCATAAATGAATCCAGAGAAAAAAAGAACAACTTACTATCTTAGTATGTCTTTCCTCGTAGTTCTCAGCTGCTTCCCTGTCGAAAAGAAGCCTCATCTACTGGCGAACGAATAGATGCATGGGGCAGCTTGCTGGAACATAATTCTTAAGCATATGGTTTGAACTTTCACTGCACTGTGTACTGGTCATTTTTGCACAAAATTTTCCATTGAAATATGGTTTCGCCCATTTCATCCTTGTTTCATAGATCTGAGTCAGGTAAGGGTGTTTTTGCAAGCCGTGTGTTCTGTCAAATGTCCCCATGCTGTCTTGAACTCATCGACTGTGAGCATGTGACGTATTATCTTGTGGAACTCGATTCTGAACTTGCTCCTCTTTCTGTAATGTGCTCCAAGAGATTCTTTTGCTTTCTTCAGGATGTGCCCCTTACACCAGACATTCTATTGCTACTTCCATGGCCCTCCATTGATCTGTTTTTTTTGAACGGGCTCCATTGATCTGTAGACACATAAATCAAAACATTGTCCTTACAATCATCATACTTGAACAATAGGAACATACAATGGAAAAAGCGCCATAGTGTGCAAATGCAACCTAAAATTTCAAATATAAATGTTTATTCATGCACACCTGTTAGCAAGGTTTGTGGATGTTTGCCACCCATCATGCGGATAAATTCAGTGGACACCCATGTAAATGTTTCCGCTGTCTCATCCCTGACCAGGACTCCGCCGAAAATGACACTTTGGAAGTGGTTGTTGACTCCGACAAACAGCCCGAATGGCATATCGTACATCGGTAAGACCGTGTGTTGCTCCTTTTCGGGACACCCTGCAATTCTTTTTGTGGGAAATAACAATGTGCGTTTTCATTTTTGAGGCTACAAAAAGATTAGTACAATATATACAGTGATGAAATCGAAAAGAATTACTAACTGAGCAGCCGCAAACTATTTCCTTCATACAGTTTGTTCTCTCGACGTTCAATCTGCTTTTTCTATATCTAATCCCAAACCCAAATTCTCAGGGATACAGATTGTAATAGTCGTATGCCTCTCCAAGGGGATCAAAGTTGTCTCCGACGGCAGGAATTACGACATTGTCACACTTCTTTCTTGCATAGCATCTGAGTGCTTTTTCCAGTGCCCTTATCCTCCCAACGTAGGGGGGGGGGGGCTCAAGGGGTGCATGCCTGACACGGACCCTGTGTGATTAATTGGCATACAGACGAATCATTACCACGCAATTGTTTTACATAACTATGACTAATTGGCATACAGACATTCCACAGCAAGTAAGAGCAATTCATTTGCCATCCAAGCACAACACTTTCAGAAGGAGCGGGCAAGAACAGTAAGTTGTCCGTCAAAATCAAAGCGGACAACAACAGGCGTCAATAAGGGAGAATATGGAAGGTACCTATCGACTAGATCTGACAAAAACTCGTAGCCGCCGCCTCCCGCCTTCGCCGTCGCCATTGCTCTGTTTTCCCTTTAGCTCTTGATGAGGCGGTCAAAGCGATAAGTGTCTTTTTTTCCTTCAGCGCGTTGGGGCGGTCGATGGGGACAGGGGGGGTGCGGACCCGTGGTGCCACGTATGCTTATCTGTCGTAAACAACGCCGTTTGTTTGCCGGCCTGCATGCAATGGGCAACCGGTTTGGACCGGTAGTCACGTCATGCACCATCCGAACAAGATAAATCCTGCCGTGACAGAATCGTCATATCGAACGGGGAGTTCCCCATATATTACTGTTCCAAGCTACGCATCTTTGTATTCACTCTTCGATCGCATTCAATGCTCCATTACACCCGTCAATGTTCGATTGGCACGCGTAGCGTGAGCAGGCGCGCCCGTCCACTCCATCGCCGCTCTCCCCCTGCAAGCCACTTTACTTTTAGTTAGGTTGAAAGGCCTTTTCTGAAGAAGAAAATGTGTGCTACAAAATAAAGTTTCCTCTTTATTTACTCTACTTCTGTTGCTGATCTGAAGTAAGAATATATGTTTATATGCCGACGAAACCTTAAATGAATAGCTATGTTTTGCATAAAATGCATTTGGCCACGAAATTGATTGCTTTAGTGCACATCTTGACGCGGTGTTGCAGATTAAAGGTATGTATCACGATGAGTAGCGGAAGAAACAACAAATAGTTTACATATATTACTAATATTTGAACTATTATAAGACAATGTTCTGTTACGCTATCTTCTAGTTAACTTTGCTCGGCTGAAATGAACTCTCTTTAGAGAGAAGCTTAAAACAATTCTGATTTACAGAATGGATTGAATTAGTAGGTTTTGACGTGTGTAATGGAGTATAGATTATGATGATAATGTATGGTTTTTCTTTTGTATGCAGAGAGTACTGAATTCTTTATTTCAATGGAGAACAAAATGGAAGATCTCTTCAATCTAGAGTCTGAAATCGTAGATATGTCCATGTCCATCGACACAATGAAGACTGATGATCACGGCAGCAATGCAGAAATACCATGTGTTCAGAGTTCTCCAGAGCATGATTTTGAGTTCCTAGAAGGCAGGCTCCACAGCATCAGAGAAGCCATTGCAAATGCTGAGCTACTTCTGGACAACAGCCTCTTCTGTGGCACACCATCAAGTCTATCACTCCATTCATTCATCGTTGAGATGCTGGAGACCGTTGAGGCCGTCTTTGGCGATGGATCAGAGAGCAGCTTCGGCTTCCAGGAAGAAAACAACTTTCAACGCACCAACTTCCTGTTTGACTGCATCGTCAAGTCGCTGGACTCGAAGTTCCGCGACTTCAGAAAATGCGGGTACAAGGCTTTGTTGCGAATGCCTCTCACCATGAGCAAAGACCTGCTGAAGAGGGAGATATCCAAAGAGATCGGCAGCTGGAGCGATGTTTCATCGGACCGTGCTGCGGAGAAGGAGCTGGACCAGGTGGTGGCAGAGAGGTGTGACGGGTGCCGGACCGAGGCGTTCGACATCAGCATCGCCATCGAGGACGACATACTCGAGGCCCTCGTCGGTGAGTTCGCCTTCGACCAATGCTGCTGAAAGTGTGGAAGTTTACTGGTTAACATGGCATTGGTCAGGCATGAGTAACACTTTGCAGATATGTACTCTATTTCTCCTCCGAAGATGTTATACAGCGTCATGTAGTAATATGGACGCTCCCGCCCCCGGTTAGTCCCAGATTTAATTCAGGTGTGCTATACTGCGGGTTGAATCAGGCAAATGGCAGGGGTTTTTGTGCAAAACTGCACGCGCTGACCGGCCCAGCCACTTGGCAGCCAATTGGCGCGCTGTGATTGGCCTGGGACTAAAACATCACATGAGATGCAAGTTGGGGTATGGCTTGGTCAAGTTTTGCAAGTTTGGGACTAGATCATCACATCCTGTGCAAGTTAGGGTACCTGGGGTGCTATTACCTCTTCACATATATGGGTCCAAATCCACACTTACATCATACTCTACATGATATGAGCAACATAAAGACTGTTATCATACCAGATTCGCATGCATAGTTCAGAAGCACAAAAGTGACTTTAGGTTCACATACATGTATCTTAACTCATGAAAATATGGTGGAAGCATATGACTGAAGTTGCTTGTTTTGTTTGAGGGTACAAACGACCGGCAAAGTAAAGTCTCTTCACCATATTGGGGTGCAGGTATGGAATCACTCTGTTCACTGGCATCAACAGTTGTCAATCAGTGATGCCATTTATCTCCATTGAGTGTTCTGTCATTTACAGGGAGAGATTTGCTGGGATGTACTCTCCTTGGGTCTACTCTTTTGCGCAGACGGAATCATTCTGTTCACAACCAATGGCCTTCTCAAAACAAAAACATCTTATGTCCTTTCGAGCTTTTTTTTATTGCCAAACAATTTAATTTTTCAGCAAATAACTTGAATTTGGATCCATCCTATGAATTAAAGAGACAACTTTGCATCAAACCTATGCTGGTGTGCATGAGTATTGCTAGACAATCAGAAATGAAGTAAAGCATTAATCTTGTTGTGATCACAACCAAGCAAACTAACTCCATTACTAACATTGCTAGAAAATCTGATCATTACTAACTGATTATTAACTAGATGGTCTGTAGCTACTACTAACATTGCGTTCAAATGAGCCTCTATATTGCTACTACTACCATTGCTTTCCCAGGAGTGCCACTTACCCATCTGAACAAGCCCATGTGGATGCGCCCGGCCTGAAGCTGTTGCCGATGCCAACCTGAGGACACCCTGACAGGAACCTCCAGCCAGCTGGCGACTGACCCAGCAATGCCCTGGTCTGATGCTGCTGCAGCCAGGGCACCTGTCAGGAAACGTATCATGCAATTTCAAAAATATTCCTATGCTCACGCAAGATCTATCTAGGAGATGCATAACAACGTGAGGGGGAGAGTGTGTCCATGTACCCTCGTAGACCGAAAGTGGAAGCATTTGTTAACGCGGTTGATGTAGTCGAACTTCTTCTCATTCCGACCGATCAAGTACTGAACTTACGGCACCTCCGAGTTCTACACACGTTCAGCTCGATGACGTCCCTTGAACTCTTGATCCAGCAAAGTGTCAAGGGAGTGTTGCGTCAGCACGACGGCGTGGTGACAGTGATGGTGAAGTGATCCACGCAGGGCTTCGCCTAAGCACTATGTGAATATGACCGGAGGCATAAACTGTGGAGGGGGGCGCCACACACGGCTAGGAATCAATATTGTGTGTTCTAGCTGTGCCCCCCCCCCACATATATATAGGTGGGAGAGGGAGAGGGGCAGCAAGGGCGGCCTCCCCCCTTCCATAAGTGTCGGAGGGGGAAGGAAAGAGAGGGGGTAGAAGGAAAGGGGGAGGGAAAATCCTCCCCTTTCCTTCTCCCTTCCCCTCCTTCTCCTATTTCAGCCTATATGGGGGTGCACCAGCCCACCACGGGCTGGTATGTCCCTCTCTTGGCCCATAAGGCCCATAGCTTTGTCGGGGGTGCCCGAAACCCCTTTCCGGTGACCCGATACGTACTCGGTACCCCCGGAACACTTCCGGTGTCCGAATACTATCGTCCTATATATGAATCTTTACCTCTCGACCATTTAGAGACTCCTCGTCATGTCCTTGATCTCATCCAGGACTCCGGACAACATTCGGTCACCAAATCACATAACTCATATAATACAAAATCATCATCGAACGTTAAGCGTGCGGACCCTACGGGTTCGAGAACTATGTAGACATGACCGAGACACCTCTCCGGCCAATAACCAACAATGGAACCTGGATGCTCATATTGGCTCCCACATATTCTATGAAGATCTTTATCAGTCGAACTGTTATGACAACATACGTTATTCCCTTTGTCATCGTATGTTACTTGTCCAAGATTCGATCGTTGGTATCTTCATACCTAGTTCAATCTCGTTACTAGCAAGTCTCTTTACTCGTTCCATAATGCATCATCCCTCAACTAACTCATTAGTCACATTGCTTCCAAGGCTTCTTATGATGTGCATTACCGAGAGGGCCCAGAGATACCTCTTCGATACTCTGAGTGACAAATCCTAATCTTGATCTATGCCAACCCAACAAACACCTTCGGAGATACCTGTAGAGCATCTTTATAATCACCCTGTTACATTGTGATGTTTGATAGCACACAAGGCATTCCTCCGGTATCCAGGAGTTGCATAATCTCATAGTCGGAGGAATATGTATTTGACATGAAGAAAGCAATAGCAAAAAAACTGAATGATCATAATGCTAAGCTAACGGATGGGTCTTGTCCATCACATCATTCTCCTAATGATGTGATCTCGTTCATCAAATGACAACCACATGTCTATGGTTAGGAAACTTAACCATCTTTGATTAACGAGCTAGTCTAGTAGAGGCTTATTAGGGACACAATGTTTTGTCTATGTATCCACATATGTATCAAGTTTCCGGTTAATACAATTCTAGCATGAATAATAAACATTTATCATGATATAAGGAAATATAAAATAACAACTTTATTATTGCCTCTAGGGCATATTTCCTTCAGTCTCCCACTTGCACTAGAGGCAATAATCTAGTTCACATCGCCATGTGATTTAACACCAATAGTTCACATCTTTATGTGATTAACACCCATAGTTCACATCGCCATGTGACCAACACCCAAAGGGTTTACTAGAGTCAATAATCTAGTTCATATCTCTATGTGATTAACACCCAAAGAGTACTAAGGTGTGATCATGTTTTGCTTATGAGAAAAGTTTAGTCAACGGGTCTGCCACATTCAGATTTGTATGTATTTTGCAAATTTCTGTGTCTACAATGCTCTGCATGGAGCTACTCTAGCTAATTGCTCCCACGTTCAATATGTATCGAGATTGAGACTTAAGAGTCATCTAGACCAGTGTTAAAGCTTGCATCGACATAACTCTTTACGACGAACTCTTTATCACCTCCATAACTGAGAAACATTTCCTTAGTCCTCTTTAAGGTAACTAAGGATAATTTTGACCGTTGTCCAGTGATCTATTCCTGGATCACTATAGTACCCCCTTGCCAAACTCATGGCAAGGTAAATAATAGGTTTGGTACACAACATGGCATACTTTATAGAACCTATGGCTGAGGCATAGGGAATGATTTCCATTCTCTCTTTATCTTCTGCCGTGGTCGGGTTTTGAGTCTTTTACTCAACTTCACACCTTATAATACAGGCAAGAACTCCTTCTTTGACTGATCCATTTTGAACTCCATCAAAATCTTGTCAAGGTATGTACTCATTGAAAGTCTTATCAAGCGTCTTGATCTATCTCTATAGATCTTGATACCCAATATGTAAGCAGCTTCACCAAGGTCTTTCATTGAAAAATTCTTATTCAAGTATCCTTTTATGCTATCCAAAAATTCTATATCATTTCCAATAAATAATATGTCATCCACATATAATATCAGAAATGCTAGAGAGCTCCCACTCACTTTCTTGTAAATACAGGCCTCATCGTAAGTCTGTATAAAACCATATGCTTTGATCACCTCATCAAAGCGTATATTCCAACTCCGAGATGCTTGCACCAGTCCATAGACGGATCACTGGAGCTTGCACGTCTTGTTAGAACCTTTAGGATCAACAAAAACTTCTGGTTGCATCATATACAACTCTTCTTAGAGATATTCATTTAAGGAATGGAGTTTTGACATCCATTTGACAGATTTCATAAAATGTGGCAATTACTAACATGATTTGGACGGACTTAAGCATCGCTATGGGTGATAAAGTCTCATCGTATTCAACTCCTTGAACTTGTTGAAAACCTTTTGCGAAAAGTCGAGCTTTATAGACAGTAACATTACCATCAGCGTCAGTCTTCTTCTTGAAGATCCATTTATTTACTATGGGTCACCGATCATCGGGAAAATCCACCAAAGTCCACACTTTGTTCTTATACATGGATCCTATCTCAGATTTCATGGCCTCAAGCCATTTATCGGAATCTGGGCTCATCATAGCTTATTCATTGTTCGTAGGTTCGTCATGGTCTAGTAACATGACTTCCAGAACAGGATTACCCTACCACTCTGGTGTCGATCGTGTTCTGGTTGACCTACAAGGTTCGGTAGTAACTTGACCTGAAGTTTCATGATCATCATCATTAGCTTCCTCTCTAGTTGGTGTAGGCATCACGGGAACAGATTTCTCTGATGAACTACTTTCCAAAGTGAGAGAAGGTACAATTACCTCATCAAGTTATACTTTCCTCCGACTCACTTCTTTCGAGAGAAACTCTTTCTCTAGAAAGGTTCCATGGCAATAAAGATCTTGCCTTTGGATCTGTGGTAGAAGGTGTACCCAATTGTTTCCTTAGGGTATCCTATGAAGACGCACTTCTCCGATTTGGGTTTGAGGTTATCAGGTTGAAGCCTTTTGACATAAGTGTCGCAACCCCAAACTTTAAGAAACGACAACTTAGGTTTCCTTCCAAACCATAGTCATACGGTGTCGTCTCAACGGATTAGACGGTGCCCTATTTAACATGAATGCGGCTATCTCTAATGCATAACCCCAAAACGATAATGGTAAATTGGTAAGAGACATCATATATCGCACCATATCTAATAAAGTAAGGTTGCGACATTCGAACACACCATTACACTGTGGTGTTCCAGGTGGCGTGAGTTGTGAAACAATTCCACATTGTTTAAATGAAGGCCAAACTCGTAACTCAAATTCTGCTTCTGCGATCAGATCATAGAAACTTTATTTTCTTGCTACGATGATTCTCCACTTCACTCTAAAATTCTTTGAACTTTTCAAATGTTTCAGACTTGTGTTTCATTGAGTAGATATACTGATAACCCACAAGTATAGGGGATCGCAACAGTTTTCGAGGGTAGAGTATTCAACCCAAATTTATTGATTAGACACAAGGGGAGCCAAAGAATATTCTCAAGTATTAGCAGCTGAGTTGTCAATTCAACCACACCTGAAAGACTTGATATCTGCAGCAAAGAATTTAGTAGAAAAGTAGTATGAAAGTAGTGGTAACTGTGGCAAAAGTAGTAGTAGCAGTTTTGTAGCAATCGTAACAGTGGCAACGGATAAGTAACTAATCAAAGATCAATATGTGAAAATCTCGTAGGCAATGGATCAATGATGGATAATTATGTCAGATGCAATTCATCATGCAACAGTTATAACATAGGGTGACGCAGAACTAGCTCCAATTCAGCAATGTAATGTAGGCATGTATTCTGAATATACTCATACGTGCTTATGGAAAAGAACTTGCATGACATCTTTTGTCCTACCCTCCCGCAGCAGCGGGGTCCTATTGGAAGCTAAGGGATATTAAGGCCTCCTTTTAATAGAGTACCGGACCAAAGCATTAGCACTTAGTGAATGCATGAACTCCTCAAACTACGGTCATCATCGGGAAGTGTCCCGACTATTGTCACTCTGGGGTTTATCGGATCATAACACGTGGTGGGTGACTATAACTTGCAATATAGGATCAAGAACTCACATATATTCATGAAAACATAATAGGTTCAGATCTGAAATCATGGCACTCGGGCCCTGGTGACAAGCATTAAGCATGGCAAAGTCACAGCAACATCAATCTTAGAACATAATGGATACTAGGGATCAAATCCTAACAAAACTAACTCGATTACATGGTAAATCTCATCCAACCCATCACCGTCCAGCAAGCCTACGATGGGATTACTCACGCACGGCAGTGAGCATCATGAAATTGGTGATGGAGGATGGTTGATGATGATGATGGCAACGGATTCCCCTCTCAGGAGCCCCGAACGGACTCCAGATCAGCCCTCCCGAGGAAGATTAGGGCTTGGCGGCGGCTCCGTATCGTAAAACATGATGAATCCTTCTCTCTGATTTTTTTCTCCCCGAACATGAATATATGGAGTTGGAGTTGAGGTCGGTGGAGGTCCAGGGGACCCACGAGGCAGGGGGAGCACCCTAGGGGGGGTGGGCGCACCTTGCACCCTCGTGGACAGGGTGTGCGTCCCCTCTGTTGATTCTTTCGCCACTATTTTTTATTAATTCCAAAACGTGTCTCCGTGGAGTTTCAGGTCATTCCGAGAACTTTTATTTCTGCACAAAAATAACACCATGGCAATTCTGCTGAAAACAACGTCAATCCGGGTTAGTTCCATTCAAATCACGCAAGTTAGAGTCCAAAACAAGGGCAAAAGTGTTTGGAAAAGTAGATACAGTTGGAGACGTATTAACTCCCCCAAGCTTAAACCTTTGCTTGTCCTCAAGCAATTCAGTTGGCAAACTGAAAGTGATAAAGAAAAACTTTTACAAACTCTATTTGATCTTGTTGTTGCAAATATGTAAAGCCAGCATTCAAGTTTTCAGCAAAGATTATGAACTAACCACATTCACAATAACACTTAGGTCTCACATTTACTCATATCAATGGCATAATCAACTAGCAAGCAATAATAATGAATCTCGGATGACAACACTTTCTCAAAACAATCATAATATGATATAACAAGATGGTATCTCACTAGCCCTTTCTGAGACCGCAAAACATAAATGCAGAGCACCCCTAAAGATCAAGGACTGACTAGACATTGTAATTCATGGCAAAAGAGATCCAGTCATAGTCATACTCAATGTAAATTAATAGCAATGCATGCAAATGACAAAGGTGCTCTCCAACTGGTGCTTTTTAATAAGAGGATAATGACTCAACATAAAAGTAAATAGATAGGCCCTTCACAGAGGGAAGCAGGGATTTGAAGAGGTGCCAGAGCTTGAGTTTTAAAACAGAGATAAATAATATTTTGAGCGGCATACTTTCATTGTCAACATAACAACCAAGAGATCTCAGTATCTTCCATGCTACATACATTATAGGCGGTTCCCAAACAGAATGGTAAAGTTTATACTCCCCCACCACCGAGTAGCACATGGCTGGCCCGAAACAACGGATACCGTCCAACTAATAACAATCTCGGGGGAGTTTTGTTTGCAATTATTTTGATTTGATTTGAGCATGGGACTGGGCATCCCGGTTATCAGCCATTTTCTCATGAATGATGAGCGGAGTCCACTCATCGTGAGATTAACCCACCTAGCATGGAAGATATAGATAGCCCTAGTTGATACATGAGCTATTCGAGCATACAAAACATAATTTCATTTGAAGGTTTAGAGTTTGGCACATACAAATTTACTTGGAACGACAGGTAAATACCGCATATAGGAAGGTATGGTGGACTCATGGAATAACTTCGGGGTTTATGGAAGTGGATGCACAAGCAGTATTCCCGCTTAGTACAAGTGAAGGCTAGAAAAAGACTGGGAAGCGACCAACCAGAGAGTGAAAACAGTCATGAGCATGCATTAAGATTAACCAACAATGAATGCAAGCATGAGTAGGATATATAAATCACCATGAACATAAATATCATGGATGCTATGTTGTTTTTGTTTCAACTACATGCGTGAACATGTGCCAAGTCAAGCCACTCTAATCATTCAAAGGAGGATACCACCCAATCATACCACATCACAACCATTTTAATAGCATGTTGGCACGCAAGGTAAACCATTATAAGCTCCTAGCTAATTAAGCATGGCATGAGTAACTATAATCTCTAATTGTCATTGCAAACATGTTTCATTCATAATAGGCTGAATCAAGAACGATGAACTAATCGTATTTACAAAAACAAGATAGGTCGAGTTCATACCAGCTTCTCCCATCTCAATCATTTCATCATATATCGTCATTATTGACTTTCACTTGCACGACTAAACGGTGTGGATAATAATAATAGTGCACGTGCATTGGACTAAGCTGGAATCTGCAAGCATTTAATACAAAGGAGAAGACAAGGTAATATGGGCTCTTGGTTAGATCAACAATAACGCATATGAGAGCCACTCATCATTTTATCGTGGTCTTCTCCTCTCGACCCCCAAAGAAAAGAAAAGAAATTCAAAGAAAAATAAAACTATTTACACAGGAAAGCTCCCAACAAGCAAAAGAAGAAGAACAAATATTTTTGGGTTTTCTTATTTAATTACTACTACTATGAGCATGAAAAGTAAACTAACTAAAAGCTACAACTAATTTTTTTGGTTTTTCCCAAGGTTTTTCCAACACTCAAGAAGAATGCAAGAAAAGAAAATAAACTAGCATGGATAGTAAAATGAAAAAGTATGAACACCGACAACTAGAATGAGTGTGTGAACATGAATGTAATGTCGGTGAGAAATACGTACCCCCAAGCTTAGGCTTTTGGCCTAAGTTGGTCTATGGCCATGGCTGGCCTAGCGGATATCCAAAGTCAAAGTCGGGGTTGTACTGAGATGCAGCAGCTACCACCTAGAGAGCTGAAGCTTGGAGGCGAGCCGCCTCCCTCCTCCTCTCATATTCATTTGCCTCCTCCCTGGTTATAAAATATCTCATGTTTGCCTGAAACTTAAAGAAAGTGGGAGCAGGGAGAGTGATATGGACAATACGACGTCTGTCAAAGATTAGTCGGTACTGGAGGAACTATTCGCTCCTCTCAAGAAACTGATGGCGAAACATAGCATTATAGTCTAGATAAGCAGGTGGCAACTCAGTATCATTTCCGTTTATAGGTACACCATGATAATCAGCTAAACGAGTTGCATAAATTCCACCAAACAAATCTCCACTTTTACCATTAACATGTATTGTTTATCACCCAATACCGCACTCTTGTGGACACTAAGATCTGGAACGCACATGTGACAAACCTCATCTTTACCGTTAATGCATCTACCTATAAAGAGAGCAAAGTAATGTATGGAAGGGAAATGAATGCTCCCTATGGTAGCTTGTGCGATTTCTCTAGTTTCTCCCACAGTGATACTGGCAAGAAAATCTTTATATTCAGATTTGCGAGGTTCACTAAAGTTGCCCCAATGTGGGATTTTACAAGCAGTGTTTAAATCTTCAAGGTCCATGGTATATGATTTATCATAGAGGCCAAATAAAACAATGTGAGTGTTGCACGTGGATGAAAATTTAAACCTTCTCACAAAGGAATCAGTGAGGTAATAGTATTGTCGGCACTTATCCGATACGAAGTCCTCAAGATCAACATTACGTACATACACATCAAATTCATCCTTGAAACCTGCTTGGACCATAAACTCTTCCGACGGCCATTCACAAGGCCGCACTTGAGCTTCCCTTGGTGGTTCAAGGTCCGGCTCACGTATCGCGAGCCTTGGTTCTTGATTCCTTGAAGAACCACCTTGGTACATTTTCCTAAACATTTTTCTTCCTTTGAAAAATTTCTGAAATTTTTAGTGACTCAAAATAAAAGTGAACCAAACTCAACAAGGTTAATAGCAACTACTCCCACAAGTGCCTAGAGGCTATATCATGCATTAAAACTACTTTGGACCATATACATTTGACATGCAAGCTCAAGAATAGGGTCACCTCAGCAGCAAAAATTTGCAATAAATAAAGCACTAGAACAAAAACTAATTGGACCATTGGAGGAGTCACATACCAAAGAACAATCCTCCAAAGCAGTTTTGTGAATCGAGCTTTGAGCAAAGAGATCGAAAATGGTAGCAAAACGAGCTAGAACACGGGTTTGAGCTAGGGGATGATTTTTTCTGGAGGAAGAAAAAGTGTGTGGGTGCTGGAATAGGTGGAGGGGACCACGTGGGGTCCACGAGGCAGGGGGGCGCGCCCCAGGGGGGTGGGCGCACCTTGTACCCTTGTGGCCAAATGGTGGGTCCCCGTGGTGTATTCTAAGTGCCAGAAATTCTTAAATATTCTACAAAAAATCATACTCCATTTTCACGGCATTTGGAGAACTTTTATTTTCGGGGTATTTTTTGTTGCACGAATAAATCAGAAAACAGACAAAAAAAATACTATTTTTGCTTTATTTAATCGAAATAACAGGAAGTAAAAGAACGGTACAGAAGGTTGTGCTTTCTAACTTCATCCATCCCATGCTCATCAAAAGGAATCCACTAACAAGGTTGATCAAGTCTTGTTAACAAAATTCTTCCAAATAACATGAAACCGACAAATTTTTGGATAACACTAGGTTACCTCAACGGGGATATGCATGTCCCCAACAATAAGAATATCATATTTCTTTTTGACAGTAGGAAGAGGGAATTCAAAACCTCCAATAGTAATAGTTGAGATTTTCCAATAGAATTGATACTATGGAACTGGGGTTGTTTCTTCGGGAAGTGTACCGTATGCTCATTATAATTTACATGAAAAGTGATATTGCCTTTGTTGCAATCAATAATAGCCCCTGCAGTATCCAAAAAGGTTCTACCAATGATGATCGACATACTGTCGTCCTCAGGAATATCAAGAATAACAAAGTCCGTTAAAATAGTAATGTTTGCAACCACAACAGGCACATCCTCAAAAGTACCGACGGGTATGGCAGTTGATTTATTGACCATTTGCAAAGAGATTTCAGTAGGTGTCAACTTATTCAAATCAAGTCTACGATATAAAGAGAGAGGCATAACTCTAGCTAACACCGGCTCCAAGATCACATAAAGCAGTTTTAACATGGTTTCTTTTAATGGAGCATGGTATAGTTGGTACTCCTGGGTCTCCTAGTTTCTTTGGTACTCCACCGTTAAAAGTATAATTAGCAAGCATGGTGGAAATATCAGCTTTCGGTATCTTTCTTATATTTTTAACAATATCTTTCATATACTTGGCATAGGGATTCATTTTAAGCATATCGGTCAAACGCATACGCAAAAAGATAGGTCTAACCATTTCAGCAAAGCGCTCAAAATCCTCATCATCCTTTTTCTTGGATGGCTTAGGAGGAAAAGGCATGGGTTTCTGAACCCATGGTTCTCTTTCTTTACCGTGTTTCCTAGCAACAAACTCTCTCTTATCATAACGTTGATTCTTTGATTGTGGGTTATCAAGATCAACAACAGGTTCAATCTCTACATCATTGTCATTACTAGGTTGAGCATCAACATGAACATCATCATTAGCATTATCACTAGGTTCGTGTTCATTACCAGATTGTGTTTCAGCATCAGAAATCGAAATATCATTGGGATTCTCAGGTGTGTCAACAACAGGTTCACTAGAAGCATGCAAAGTCATATCATTTCCTTTTTCTTTTTCTTAGAAGGACTAGGTGCATCAACATTAGTTCTCTGAGAATCTTGCTCGACTCTCTTAGGATGGCCCTCAGGATACAAAGGTTCCTGGGTCATTCTACCACATCTAGTCATAACTCTAACAACATTATCATTATTTTTATTATTTAACTCATTGAGCAAATCATCTTGTGCCTTCAGTACTTGTTCTACTTGAGTGGTAACCATGGAGGCATGTTTACTAATAAGCTTAAGGTCACCTTTAACTCTAGACATATAATCACTCAAGTGTTCAACATATAAGCATTGTGTTTCAATTGTCTACCAACATAAGCATTGAAGTTTTCTTGTTTAACAATAAAATTATCAAACTCATCCAAGCATTGACTAGAAGACTTATTACGAGGAATATCACCTTCATCAAATCTATAAAGTGAATTTACCTTTACTACCTGTGTCGGGTTATCAAGACCATGTATTTCTTCGATAGGTGGTAAATTCTTAACATCTTCAGCTTTAATACCTTTTTCTTTCATAGATTTCTTTGCCTCTTGCATATCTTCAGGACCGAGAAATAGAATACCCCTTTTCTTTGGAGTTGGCTTAGGAGTTGGTTCAGGAAGTGTCCAATCATTATCATTACTCAATATTATTCAATATCAATTCAGCTTGCTCAATGGTTCTTTCCCTGAAAACACAACTAGCACAACTATCTAGGTGGTCTCTAGAAGCATCAGTTAGTCCATTATAAAAGATATCAAGTATTTCATTTTTCTTGAGAGGATGATCAGGCAAAGCATTAATTAATCGGAGAAGCCTCCCCAAGCTTGTGGGAGACTCTCTTCTTTAATTTGCATAGAATTAAATATTTCCCTTAACACAGCTTGTTTCTGATGAGCGGGGAAATATTTTGTAGAGAAGTAATAAATCATATCCCAGGGACTACGCACACAACCAGGAGCAAGGGAATTAAACCATATCTTAGCATCACCCTTTTATGAGAAAGGAAACAATTTAAGGATATAGTAGTAGCGAATTTTTTCCTCATGAGTAAATAGGGTGGCCATATCATTCAATTTGGTAAGATGTGCCACAACAGTTTCAGATTCATAGCCATAGAAAGGATCAGATTCAACCAAAGTAATTAACTCAGGATCGACAGAGAATTCATATTCCTTATCAGTAACACAGATAGGTGAAGTAGCAAAAGCAGGGTCATATTTCATTCTAGCATTCAAAGACTTTTCTTCCAGCTTAGCTAACGGTTTCTTAAGATCATTTCTATCATTGCAAGCAAAAAGGTCTCTAGCAGTTTCATCAATATCATAAGTTTCAATAATTTCATTTTCTAGGGGGAGAATCTTCATCATCACTTTCATCAATATCATAAGTTTCAATAATTTCATTTTCTCTAACCTTAGCAAGTTGTTCATCAAGAAATTCACCTAATGGCACATTATTATCAAGCATCATAAGCATCATCATCAACAACATGCGACATATGAGAATCAATAGCAGGTGCATAAGTTTACTCAAAACAGAAGGTGAATCAAGTGCAGAGCTAGATGGCAGTTCCTTACCTCCCCTCGTAGTTGAGGAAAAATCTTGGTTCTTTCATCTTTCAAGTTCCTCATAGTGTCAACAGATATAAATCCCAAGTGACTCAAAGAATAGAGCTATGCTCCCTGGCAACGGCGCCAGAAAAAGGTCTTGATAACCCACAGGTATAGGGGATCACAACTGTTTTCAAGGGTAGATTATTCAACCCAAATTTATTGATTCGACACAAGGGGGGCCAAAGAATATTCTCAAGTATTAGCAGGTGAATTTTCAATTCAATCACACCTGAAAGACTTAATATCTGCAACAAAGTATTTAGTAGCAAAGTAGTATGAAAGTAATGGTAACTGTGGCAAAAGTAGTAGTAGCAGTTTTGTAGCAATCATAACAGTGGCAACGGAGAAGTAACTAAGCAAAGATCAATATGTGAAAAGCTCGTAGGCAATGGATCAATGATGGATAATTATGTCGGATGTAATTCATCATGCAACAGTTATAACATAGGGTGACACGGAACTAGCTCCAATTCATCAATGTAATGTAGGCATGTATTCCGAATATAGTCATACGTGCTTATGGAAAAGAACTTGCATGACATCTTTTGTCCTACCCTCCCGTGGCAGAGGGGTCCTATTGGAAACTAAGGGATATTAAGGCCTCCTTTTAATAGAGTACCAGACCAAAGCATTAGCACTTAGTGAATACATGAACTCCTCAAACTACGGTCATCACCGGGAAGTGTCCCGACTATTGTCACTCCGGGGTTTGCCGGATCATAACACGTAGTAGGTGACTATAACTTGCAAGATAGGATCAAGAACTCACATATATTCATGAAAACATAATAGGTTGAGATCTGAAATCATGGCACTCGGGCCCTAGTGACAAGCATTAAGCATGGCAAAGTCACAACAACATCAATCTTAGAAAATAATGGTTACTAGGGATCAAACCCTAACAAAACTAACTTGATTACATGGTAAATCTCATCCAACCCATCACCGTCCAGCAAGCCTATGATGGGATTACTCACGGACGGTGGTGAGCATCATGAAATTGGTGATGGAGGATGGTTTATGATGACGATGGCGACAGATTCCCCTCTCCAGAGCCCCGAACAGACTCCAGATCAGCCCTCCCGAGGAATATTAGGGCTTGGCAGTAGTTCCATATCGTAAAACACGATGAATCCTTCTCTTTGATTTTTTCTCCCCGAACATGAATATATGGAGTTGGAGTTGAGGTCGGTGGAGGTCCAAGGGATCCACGAGGCG
>NC_041381.1:199122850-199129567 GCF_002162155.2 Triticum dicoccoides
CCAGGGGGTGGGTGCGCCCTGCACCCTCATGGACAGGGTGTGGGCCCCCTCTGTTGATTCTTTCACCAATATTTTTTATTAATTCCAAAATGTGTCTCCGTGGAGTTTCAGGTCATTCCGAGAACTTCTATTTCTGCACAAAAATAACAACATGGCAATTATGCTGAAAACAGCGTCAGTCCAGGTTAGTTCCATTCAAATCATGCAAGTTACAGTCCAAAACAAGGGCAAAATTGTTTGGAAAAGTAGATACCTTGGAGACGTATCATATACCCATATCTGCTCAAACCATTTGTGAAGGTCAGAAAATAATGATACCCACCGCATGCCTCAAAACTCATCGGACCGCATACATCGCTATGTATTATTTCCAATAAGTCATCGGCTCACTCCATTGTTCCAGAGAACAGAGTTTTTAGTCATCTTGCCTATGAGGCATGGTTCGCAAGTATCAAATGATTCATAATCATGGGATTCCAAAAGCCTATCAGCATGGAGTTTCTTCATGCGCTTTACACCAATATGACCTAAACGGTAGTGCTACAAGTATGTTTCACTATCATTATCAACTTTGCATCTTTTGGCATTAATACTATGAATATGTGTATCACTATGATCGAGATTCAATAAACCATTAACATTGGGTGTATGACCATAGAAGGTTTTATTCATGTAAACAAAATAACAATTATTCACTGTCTTAAATGAATAATCGTATTGCAATAAACACGATCCTATCTTGTTCATGCTCAACGCAAACACCAAATAATATTTATTTATGTTCAACACTAATCCCAAAAGTATAGGGAGTGTGGGATGATGATCATATCAATCTTGGAAGCACTTCCAACACACATTGTCACTTCACCCTCAACTAGTCTCCATTTATTCTGCAACTCCTGTTTCGAGTTACTAATCTTAGCAACCGAACAGGTATCAAATACCCAGAGGCTACTACGAGCACTAGTAAGGTACAAATCAATAACATGTATATCAAATATACATTTGTTCTCTTTGCCATCCTTCTTATCCGCCAAATATTTGGGGTATTACTGCTTCCAGTGACCATTTCCTTTGCAGTAGAAGCACTCAGTTTCAGGCTTAGGTCCAGCTTTGGGCTTCTTCACGGGAGTGACAAATTGTTTGCCATTCTTCTTGAAGTTCCCTTTCTTTCCCTTGCCCTTTTTTTGAAACTAGTGGTCTTGTTTAACCATCAACACTTTATGTTTTTTATTGATTTCTACCTTCGCTCATTTCAGCATCGCAAGGAGCTCAGAAACCTTTTTCGTTACCCCTTGCACATTATAGTTCATCACGAAGTTCTAGTAGCTTGGTGATAGTGACTAGAGAATTCTGTCAATCACTTATCTTATCTGGAAGATTAACTCCTACTTGATTCAAGTGATTGTAGTACCCAGACATTCTGATCACATGCTCACTAGCTGAGCTAATCTCCTCCATCTTTTAGGCAAAATACTTGTTAGAGGTATCATACCTCTCGACATGGGCATGGGTCTGAAATATCAATTTCAGCTCTTGGAACATCTCATATGCTCTGCGGCGTTCAAAATGTTTTTGAAGTCCCGGTTCTAAGCCGTAAAGCATGGTGCACTAAACTATCAAGTAGTCATCATACTGAGGTTGCCAAACGTCATAACGTCTGCATCTGCTGCCGCGATAGGTCTGTCACCTAGCGGTGCATTAAGGACATAATTCTTCTGTGCAGCAATGAGGATAATCCTCAGATCATGGACCCAGTCCGCATCATTGCTACTATCTTCTTTCAACTTAGTTTTCTCTAGGAACATATCAGAAAACATAGGGGAGCTACAATGCGAGCTATTGACTACAACATAATTTGCAAATACTATCAGGACTAAGTTCATGATAAATTAAAGTTCAATTAATCATATTACTTAAGAACTCCCACTTAGATTGACATCCCTCAAGTCATCGAAATGATACGTGATCCAAATCAACTAAACCATGTCCGATCATCACGTGAGATGGAGTAGTCATCAATGGTGAACATCTCTATGTTGATCATATCTACTATATGATTCATGTTTGACCTTTCGGTCTCCAGTGTTCCGAGGCCATGTCTGTACATGCTAGGCTCGTCAAGTTTAACCCAAGTATTCTGCATGTGCAAAACTGGCTTGCACCCGTTGTATGTGAACGTAGAGCCTATCACACCGATCATATCTACTATATGATTCATGTTCGACATTTCGGTCTCCAGTGTTCTGAGGCCATGTCTGTACATGCTAGGCTCGTCAAGTTTAACCCGAGTATTCTGCATGTGCAAAACTGGCTACAACAATGTTGTATGTGAACCTAGATCCTATCACACCCGATCATCACGTGGTGTCTCAGCACGAAGAACTGTCGCAACGATGCATACTCGGGGAGAACACTTACACCTTGAAATTTAGTTAAGGGATCATCTTATAATGTCACTGCCATACTAAGCAAAATAAGATGCATAAATATAAACATCACATGAAACCAAAATATGTGACATAATATGGCCATCATCATCTTGTGCTTTTGATCTCCATCTCTAAAACATCGTCATGATCTCCATCATCACCGGCTTGACACCTTGATCTCCATAGTAGCGTCTCGCCAACTATTGCTTCTACAACTATCGCTACTGCTTAGTGATAAAGTAAAGCAATTACATGGTGTTTGCATTTCATACAATAAGGTGACAACCATAAGGCTCCTGCGAGTTGCCGATAACTTTTACAAAACATGATCATCTATACAACAACGTATATCTGATACGTCCATTTTGCATCATGTTTACCTACTATTATTTATGTTGTTTTATTTCATAATAATGTTTTTTGGAGTAATTCTAATCTTTTCCCTCATAATGTGCAAGGTATACACAAGAGGGGAGAATTCTGGCAGCTGGAATGGACATGAAAGCTGGAAATCTGCACAACTCCAAATGAGTTGAAACTTTACGAGGATTTTTTATGGAATAAATAAGAATTTTTGGAGTCAATAAGTATTAAAGGGGGACCACCGGGTGGGCACAACCCATGTGGGCGCGCCAGGGAGCCCAGGCGCACCCTGGTGGGTTGTGCTCACCCAGGCCCACCTTCGGTGCCCCTCTTCTGGTACATAAGTCGACCTAGAAAAAATAAGGAAAGGACTTTAGGGATGAAGTGCTGCCGCCTCGAGGTGGAACCTAGGCAGGAGTACTTTTGCCCTTTGGTGGAGCGATTCTGCCGGGGAAACCCCCCCCCCCCCCCGGAGGGGGAAATCATTGTCATCATCATCACCAACAACTCTCCCATCTTGGGGAGGGCTATCTCCATCAACATCTTCAACAACACCATCTCCTCTCAAACCCTAGTTCATCTCTTGTGTTCAGTCTTTGTACCGGAACTATAGATTGGTGCTTGTGGGTGACTAGTAGTGTTAATTACATCTTGTAGTTTATTACTATATGGTTTATTTGGTGGAAGATTATATGTTCAGATCCATTATGCTATTTAATACCCCTCTGATCTTGAGTATGATTATCATTTGTGAGTAGTTACTTTTGTTCTTGAGGTCATGGGAGAAATCATGTTGCAATTAATCATGTGAACTTGATATGTGTTTGATATTTTGATGATATGTATGTTGTGATTCTCTTAGTGGTGTCATGTGGAGTAGTTATTAGATGATGGGTTGCGAGAGTGATAGAAGCTTAAACCCTAGTTTATGCGCTATTCCGTAAGGGACCGATTGGATCGAAAAGTTTAATGCTATGGTTAGAATTTATTCTTAATACTTTTCTCGTAGTTGTGGATGCTTGCGAGGGGGTTAATCATAAGTAGGAGGTTTGTTCAAGTAAGAACAACACCTAAGCACCGGTCCACCCACATACCAAATTATCAAAGTAGCGAACATGAATCGAACCAACATGATGAAAGTGACTAGATGAAATTCCCGTGTACCCTCAAGAACACCTTGCCTATCATAAGAGACTGTTTTGGCTTGTCCTTTGCCTCGAAAGGATTGGGCTACCTTGCTGCACTTTTGTTACTACTACCGTTACTTGCTCGTTATAAAGTATCTTGCTATCAAACTACTCTGTTACTTACAATTTCAGCATTTGCAGACATTACCTTGTTGAAAACCACTTGCCATTTCCTTCTGCTCCTCGTTGGGTTCGATAATCTTACTTATCGAAAGGGCTACAATTGACCCCATATACTTGTGGGTCATCAAGGCTATTTTCTGGCATCGTTGCCAGGTAGTGAAGCGCTTTTGGTAAGTGGGAATTGGTAAGGAAACATTATTAATACATGTTGAAATCTATTGTCACTTGTTACTGTGGAAAATAATCCTTTGAGGGGTTTGTTCGGGGTATCTTCACCTCGACTGGAACCACAATTAGTTGCCCCTTAACCTACTGCATCTACTGAAAATATGGAATGTGAAATTCCTCGGGCATGGTAGAACAACTGCTAGCTAATCCTTATGCAGGAGATGAAACCAAACATCCTGATATGCACTTGATATATGTGGATGAAATTTGTGGATTGTTCAAGCTTGCAGGTTTGTCCGGAGATGAAGCTAAGAATAAGGTTTTCCCTTTACCTTTCAAGGGACATTGGTACGCGTCGATACTATACAAATGGTTTTTAACCCCTTTTCGCGATGACATTTGGAACCGTCGCCTAGTGAGTGACTGCGATAGGGGGGTCCTGAAGGAAATATGCCCTAGAGGCAATAATAACGTTGTTATTTATATTTCCTTATATCATAATAAACGTTTATTATTCATTCTAGAATTGTATCAATCGGAAACTTAGTACAGTGTGAATACATAGACTAAACATAGTGTCCCTAGTATGCCTCTACTAGACTAGCTCGTTAATCAAAGATGGTTATGTTTCCTAACCATAGACATGTGTTGTCATTTGATGAACGGGATCACATCATTAGGAGAATGATGTGATGGACAAGACCCATCCGTTAGCTTAGCATTATGATTGTTACAGTTTCATTGCTACTGCTTTCTTCATGACTTATACATGTTCCTCAGACTATGAGATTATGCAACTCCCGAATACCAGAGGAACACCTTGTGTGCTATCAAATGCCACAATGTAACTGGGTGATAAAGATGCTCTACATGTGTCTCCAAAGGTGTTTGTTGGGTTGGCATAGATCGAGATTAGGATTTGACACTTCGTGTATCGGAGAGGTATCTCTGGGCCCTCTCGGTAATGCTCATCACTATAAGCCTTGCAAGCAATGTGACTAATGAGTTAGTTGCGGGATGAAGCATTACGGAACGAGTAAAGAGACTTGCGAGTAACAAGATTGAACTAGGTATGATGATACCGATGATAGAATCTCGGGCAAGTAACATACCGATGACAAAGGGAACAACGTATGTTGTTATGCGGTTTGACTGATAAAGATCTTCAAAGAATATGTAGGAGCCAATATGAGCATCCAGGTTCCGCTATTGGTTATTGATCAGAGATGTGTCTCGATCATGTCTACATAGTTCTCGAACCCATAGGGTCCGCATGCTTAACGTTCGATGACAATTTGTATTATGGGTAATGTGTTTTTGATGACCGAAGTTTGTTCGAAGTCCCGGATGAGATCATGGACATGACGAGGAGTCTCCAAATGGTCAAGACATAAAGATTGATATATTGGAAGGTTATGTTCGGACATCGGAAAGGTTTTAGACATTTTTCGGAGTACCGAGAGGTTGCCGGAACCCCCGGGGGAAGTAGTGGGACTTAATGGGCTTTAGTGGAAAGGGGAGGAGGGCCGCAGGGTGGCCGCGCGCCCCCCTCATGGTAGGTCCGAATTGGACTAGGAGGGGGCGGCACTCCCCTCTTTCCTTCTCCCTCTCCTACTGCTTTCCTCTCTCCCCCTCTTGGGAAGGAAGGGGACTCCAACTAGGATTGGGAATCCTAGTTGGACTCCCCCTATAGGTGCGCCCCTCCTAGGTCGCCGGCCTCCTCCCTCCATCCTTTATATATGGGGGTAGGTGTGATGCCCAGGTAATTAAGCTACAGTGATCCTCTGCTAATGGTGCCACGTTACCTCGTTTATAGTTGCTGATCTCGAGTTAGTTCGAAACCGATTCAAATTCAAATTCAAAAATAGGCAAACAATAAAAGTTTTCGAATATTAAAACTAAAATGTTCGGAGTGAACCAAATATTGCATAGATAATTATGGTGGAGCAACCAAACTTTGATAAAATGTTTAAAGGCCCTAAAACAATTAAAACAATAGTGAAGACAATTAAACAAAGGCCTATTGAATTTATAAAATGCTAACACTATTTTATTATGCGTTAAGAATTAATCTCGTAGTAGTTTATTGGTTAATACAAATTAGGCACTAGTGGTAATTTTATAAAACTAAAATAAAAGAAAACAGAAAAGAAATAGAATAAAAACAAAAGAAGAAAAGGAAACAGAACCAAAAAAAAAGGAAAAAGAGAAAGAACCCCCCCTCCCCCACTGGGCCACAGCCCAGCTGGCCTCTGGGCCAACCAGGCCGGCCCAGCCGGCGCCTACTAACCCCCTCCCCCAAACCCTAACCCATTCCCCACTTCACCCCCACTCCCCACGATCTCCACCCTCTCCTCCAGCGCCGCCAGGGGAGAGCCCCGCGCGCGACCACCCCGCCCCGCCGTTGCTGGACCGCCCCATCCCCATCGCCAACCCCGCACGCC
>NC_041381.1:199132185-199135855 GCF_002162155.2 Triticum dicoccoides
ACTTGGAGTTGTACCTTGACCTTATGACAACTAGAACCGGATACTTAATAAAACACACCCTTCCAAGTTCCACAGACAACCCGGTGATCGCTTTTCCGCAGGGCGACGAGGAGAGGATCGCCGGGTAGGATTATGCTATGCGATGCGACCGGAGATGCGCTTGGAGATGCTACCTGGATATGCTACTTGGAGATGCTACATGGAGGACTTCAATCTACTCTCTTCTACATGCTGCAAGACGGAGGCTGCCAGAAGCGTAGTCTTCGACAGGATTAGCTATCCCTCTCTTATTCTGGCATTCTGCAGTTCAGTCCACTGATATGGCCTCTTTACACATATACCCATTCATATGTAGTGTAGCTCCTTGCTTGCGAGTACTTTGGATGAGTACTCACGGTTGCTTTCTTCCCCCTTTTTTTCCTTTTCCTTTCTTTCTGGTTGTCGCAACCAGATGCTGGAGTCCAGGAGCCAGACGCCACCGTCGACGACGACCCCTACTACACTGGAGGTGCCTACTACTACGTGCTGCCCGCTGATGACGACCTGGAGTAGTTTAGGAGGATCCCAGGCAGGAGGCCTGCGCCTCTTTCGATCTGCATCCCAGTTTGTGCTAGCCTTCTTAAGGCAAACTTGTTTAACTTATGTCTGTACTCAGATATTGTTGCTTCCGCTGACTCGTCTATGATCGAGCACTTGTATTCGAGCCCTCGAGGCCCCTGGCTTGTATTATGATGCTTGTATGACTTATTTATGTTTTAGAGTTGTGTTGTGATATCCTCCCGTGAGTCCCTGATCTTGATCGTACACATTTGCGTGCATGATTAGTGTACGATTGAATCGGGGGCGTCACAAGTTGGTATCAGAGCCGACTGCCTATAGGAATCCCCCTTCCAACTCCTTGGCCGAAGTCGAGTCTAGACTTTACAAAACTTTTACTAACATGGCTGTGCGGCCCATGGGCCCACGTCGCCATTGGGTGGTACTAGGATCTTTTACTCCTCGACCTTTACTCTGGGACTCTGATCTCTCCTCTATTCGGGTTAAATGAAGTTTACTAAATCTAACATTAGGATCTCGTTATCACTTTCAACCGGAGAGCCCCTTATTACTAATCGTCGACTGCACCAGAAGATTTCGGAGATACTCTTTGATATTCTCTCGAGACTTTGTGCCCATCACTTTTGCTATTCCCGACCACCGTTAAATCCGTATGGAAAACTACTTACACTTGCCATTCATACGATCATCCCCCATTGATCTTGTTATTACAAGATACCCCGAAGTTTTCTCTATTGTTCCGAGAATACTTTGTGTCTACTGCCTAACAGTTCCTTGCCACATGAATACCCCTTCAAATAATTTCTTGCACTTATCGAGTATCCACTCATCCCCAGTTGGTTCATGTATTTCACAAAAGTCTTCGAAATGCCATTCATTCTTCCGTAAATCCCGAGCAGCCTATTCCTCTTGAAATTCTTGCTTGCTTGCATTATGGTTAGTCCCATAAGTCTCATAGTCTTATTGACATTCCTTGTCATTATCATTTTGAGTTTGTTGACTCAATATGTTTGCGAATACCCGCAAACATCATTGATCCTTATAAATTACCTTTCCGACTGAGCTTCCATTCTTTTAACTGGAATTGGTTCTCGACCAATCCAATTGTCTTTGATTGTACCCTAAGGCTATTCAACTTGTCCACCCCTAATCAGAGCATTGCTTCTGATCCCTTGATTTGGAAATCATAATTCCTTTGCATTTGACAATTGAGTTAGTCAGTTGTTTTTATAATCTGCTTCCTCTAGTTGAGTACCGATGCTCACGTTAGATCCCTTGTGGACCACCAGATCCTTTGTTGGATTTTATCTGACAACGCCCTTCATATTCAATAAACTTGTGAGCCTTTTCTCGGATACATAATGCTTTTGGTAAATTGTATCGTCTGCTTTCTCAACCATGCTCTGCCTTCGAGCTTGAGTTAATTACTTCTAAAGATTTTGGTATATGATTCTAAGATGCCCCGATGGGTTGAACCTATGCCTTCCTTAATATGTGTGAACTCGAAAGTTTTCACGAGTCGTACTCTTCTGGTATTTTGCCAGATAAAATTTCAACGCTATAACTTCATCGAAAGCGAGAAGTGATTGAAAGGGCATGCATTGGAGAAGTGGGAGTCGACCTTGAACCTTGTGTTCATGCCCATGGACGCAATATATATCCTATCATGAAAGCTTCTTGTAACAATAACTATTTCCTTGATAACTAACATATGGTATCTGTGAATTGATCCCTTGCAACCGTGGTTCCGACCGTGATTGTTCTTCTTTGATCTCATTTCTCGGACAAGTTAAAACACTTGTCTCCTATGGATCAATACACCAGTCCAACCTTTACTTTGATCTTGTGTCGAGTATTACCCCCCCTGTTATCTCGAGATTATCATGGAACTGCATAACTTCTTATGAGTTCTTCGTCAAGTACTACATACTCACCGATTAGGGCTCGAAGTTATTGAAGACTCAAAGACACCGATAACTGAACCGAGTCCGCTCTACGGTTCGACAACTCTTCAGTAAGCTTCTATAAGTACGAGTTTGTACCCGATCACGCCATTCCTAGCCTGTTTGGCTATATCATTGTCGTGACGATTCTAACGGTGCTACCTGGTCCTTATTCTCGGAGCACCAATTTTCGACGATGAACTAACCTTACGTCGATCCTCATCGTCATATCATTTCGCCTTGAACAATAAGCTTGGTTTCGAGTTTGTGTCGTACCCTTGGTTCCAATAACCTTTCACTTCATCATTGTTTGACTTGATGTCATCGTCGATCGATTACATCTTCGTGAAATCTCTCGATAAATGTGTCGTGATCATCATCATCATTCCGAGATCTTCCAGGAATTCAATTGAATTCATGATGGGTAATACCATCCTTGCCCTCGATGATTCCTGTTCTCATCGACCACTTTATTGCCTTCCGTTCAACACAACTTGTTCGTATTTTGTGTAAACCTTGAGATCACCGCTACCCAGCAGTTGATCTTCCTTACCTCGGAAGTATTACCATCTCTTTTTGTCAAGAATGTGGTGAGAATTTCACCGCCTCTTAATAATTCTTGATATCATAATACTTCTTGCCATCTTCGTTCATTCCTTGGCCCCCGTATTGTTTTCAACCGGAATACCGACAATTGAGCTATGACGTGTGAATTCAAAACTTCTAGCAAGCCTCTTGCTTTGAAGTGAAATTCTTAGACTATTGATTATTGAATCACCATTCCGACGTTGGTCGTGCAACCCAGCCCATATTTCGGGTGCACCTTTCAACCAATGCTTAATTGTGTATGTTTTCCTCGAGCATACATCATTATACCATTTGAGCTGACAAATGTCATCTTCTTGTTCACATTATCGTGGAAATCCATCCGTTTGGAATTCTCGATGAATTGTCGCTGAGCCCATCAGCCACCTTCTCATCCCCTCCTTGGTTTAATGATGAACTATTGCTTCAGAAACCCGCTCCCATAGTTCATTTCTCGAGAATCTTGCAATGTCATTTCGTCGATTTGTGTTGCACCTTTTCCTCTCGGACCCCCTGAGTCTGAGGTATCATGACACCAATTGGATATGAATCTCGGTCAGATATGATGGTTGGGACAACTTTCC
>NC_041381.1:199138229-199153164 GCF_002162155.2 Triticum dicoccoides
CTGTTGCCTACTATCGAGCGCCTCCCCCTACCACCTCCAGCCGCACCCCCCTGCGCCCGCTCCACCCAGCCGGTCCGCGGCCACCCCTTCGCCGCCTCCCCTGGCCCTGGCCGCCGGCGTGCTCCGTGTGCGTGCCCAGCGCCCCTCGGGCACGCGCCTGTTCGGGCCATGCCCATTAGCCACGCGCCCAGCGCCCGTTAGGCTAGATGGGCCACTGCCATTCAGGCCCCACGGCCCCAGAACGTTTTATATAAAAAAAGGAATTAAAATTAATAATAATAAAATTAATTAATTAATTAATTAAGGAATTAATTAAGTTAATTAATCATAATTAGATTAATCAAATTAACTAATTAGTCTAATTAAACTGTGATTAGTTTAGCTAAAACCTGATTAGCCTAAACAGGGTATGACAGGTGGGCCCCACTGGACCCACACGTCAGTTTGACCAGTCAACGCCCCTGTTGACTGCTGACGTCATGCTGACGTCAGCAAACACTGTTTTGGATAAGGTTGGATTTAAATGAATAAATAAAATCAGAAAATGATTTAAATCTTTAGAAAATCATATCTTTTAATCCGTAATTCGGATGAAAATAATTTCAACATGAAAGTTGCTCAGAACGATGAGACGAACCCGGATACATAGCCCGTTCGTCCACCACGCACCCCTAACATATCAAACTCGCAACTTTCCCCCTCCGGCTCCTCTGCCCGAAAACACGAAACACCGGGGATATTTTCCCGGATGTTTCCCCCTTCACCGGTATCGCCCATCCCTACGTTAGGTCATACCTAGCACCGCGTATTGCCGCGTCTTGCTTTGTGTTGCATTTGATTGCTCTATTATTTATTGTGTTCCCCCTCCGTTACTCCTTTCCGGTAGACTCCGAGACCGACGCTGCTGCTGCCCAGTTCGACTACGGAGTTGACGACCCCTCTCTCTTGCCAGAGCAACCAGGCAAGCCCCCCCCCTTGATCACCAGATATCGCCTATTCTATTCTATACTGCTTGCATTAGAGTAGTGTAGCATGTTACTGCTTTCTGTTAATCCTATTCTGATGCATAGCCTGTCATTGCTGCTAAAGTCATTGATACCTTACCCGCAATCCTAAATGCTTAGTATAGGATGCTAGTGTTCCATCAGTGGCCCTACACTCTTGTCCGTCTGCCATGCTATACTACTGGGCTGTGATCACTTCGGGAGGTGATCACGGGCATATACTATATACTTTACACGGTTACATTACCTGTGATACTGTTCGGAGTTGGGGGCTGAAAGGACAGGTGGCTCCATCCCGGTAGAGGTGGGCCTGGGTTCCCGACGGCCCCCGACTGTTACTTGTGGCGGAGCGGCAGGGCAGGTTGAGACCACCTAGGAGACAGGTGGGCCTGGCCCTGTTCGGCGTTCGCGGATACTTAACACGCTTAACGAGATCTTGGTATTTGATCTGAGTCTGGCTACGAGCCTATACGCACTAACCATCTACGTGGGAGTAGTTATGGGTATCCCGACGTCGTGGTATCAGCCGAAGCACTTCAGACGTCAGCGACGGAGCGGCGCACGCCGAATTGGACTGGAACGCCACTAGGCTAGGTCTGCTTTCGGCCGCGTACGCAACGTGCAGGTGTGCTATGGGCGATGGGCCCAGACCCCTGTGCGCTTAGGTTTAGACCGGCGTGCTGGCCTCTCTGTTGAGCCTAGGTGGGGCTGCGACGTGTTGATCTTCCGAGGCCGGGCATGACCCAGGAAAGTGTGTCCGGCCAAATGGGATCGAGCGTGTTGGGTTATGTGGTGCACCCCTGCAGGGAAGTTAATCTATTCGAATAGCCGTGATCTTCGGTAACAGGACGACTTGGAGTTGTACCTTGACCTTATGACAACTAGAACTGGATACTTAATAAAACACACCCTTCCAAGTGCCAGATACAACCGGTGGTCGCTCTACCTCAGGGATATGAGGAGGGGATCGCCGGGTAGGATTATGCTATGAGATGCTACTTGGAGATGCTACTTGGAGGACTTCAATCTACTCTCTTATACCTGTTGCAAGACGAAGGTGACCCGAAGCGTAGTCTTCGATAAGACTAGCTATCCCCCTCTTATTCTGGCATTCTGCAGTTCAGTCCACTGATATGGCCCTTTACACATATACCCATGCATATGTAGTGTAGATCCTTGCTTGCGAGTACTTTGGATGAGTACTCACGGTTGCTTTCTCCCCCTTTTCTCCCCTTTTCCTTTCTTTCTGGTTGTCGCAACCAGGTGCTGGAGTCCAGGAGCCAGACGCCACCGTCGACGACGACCCCTACTACACCGGAGGTGCCTACTACTACGTGTTGCCCGCTGACGACGACCTGGAGTAGTTTAGGAGGATCCCAGGCAGGAGGCCTGCGCCTCTTTCGATCTGTATCCCAGTTTGTGCTAGCCTTCTTAAGGCAACTTGTTTAACTTATGTCTGTACTCAGATATTGTTGCTTCCGCTGACTCGTCTATGATCGAGCACTTGTATTCGAGCCCTCGAGGCCCCTGGCTTGTATTATGATGCTTGTATGACTTATTTTATTTGTAGAGTTGTGTTGTGATATCTTCCCGTGAGTCCCTGATCTTGATCGTACACATTTGCGTGCCGACTCCGTCGCCCGAAGCCGTCCCGGACGCCGCCGGACTTCCCCGTCTACACGCGTCGTCCCCGTCAACCTCCCTGAGCCCCGCTGCCTTGACCCTACGGATCCACGGTGAGGCCCCCGGCCTCTCTTCCTCTTGCTCCTCGCACCGTCCCGTAGTCGTGCACGTGCCGCCCGGTGCTCGTGCTCGCTGTGAGCACGCGCGCACCCGCGCGCCCCGTCGCGCCCGTTGTCGCTCGTGCCACCTGCGGTTGTTGCCGCCCACGCCGCCGTCCCGCTCCGCCTGCAGCCCCCGTGCACTACTCCTGCCTTCCCCGCTGACGACCGCCGGGCCCGCACCTCGCCGAGACCACGTGCGTGGCGTCCCGGTACCTCGCCGCCCCTGGCTGCCTCCTTGTCGCCGGCGGCAGCGCCACTGGCCGCGCCCGAGGCCATCGCTTGGGCTTGCCCCGGTGGGCGCTCGTGGCCGTGCCCGTGAGCCCGCGCGCCCACACGCCCATAACCACTAAGGCCCCTATGGGCCTATGACAAACGGGCCCCACGCCCAGAACGGTTTTATAAAAAAAAAGAGAATTAAAAAAAAATATAATAAGTAAATAATTAATAATAAAATTAATGAATTAATTAATTAATTAATTAATTAATTAACTTAATTAATTCTAATTAAATTAACTAAATAATATTAATTAACCTAATTAACTAATTAACTTAATTAACTGAAACAGTCAATGATGAACGGGACCCACCTGTCAGGTTGACCAAGTCAACCCTGTTGACTGCTGACGTCAGCATGACATCATGCTGACGTCATAAATTCATTTTCGAATTAAATAATTAATTAGTTAAATTTCAGAAATTAATAAAATCTTTAGAAAATTATATCTTTTAATCCGTAACTCGGATTAAAATATTTTCAACATGAAAGTTGATCAGAACGACGAGACGATTCCGGATACGCAGCCCGTTCGTCCACCACACACCCCTAACATATCAAACTCGCAACTTTCCCCCTCCGGTTCCTCTGCCCGAAAACGCGAAACTCCGGGAATACTTTCCCGGATGTTTCCCCCCTTCGTCGGTATCACTTACTACCGCGTTAGGGCACACCGAACACCGCGTATTGCCTTGTTATATTTTGTGATGCTTTGTTTGCTCTGTATTCATTATTTCTTCCCCCTCTTCTCTCCGGTAGACTACGAGACCGACGCTGCTGCTGACCAGTTCGACTACGGAGTTGACGACCCCTCTCTCTTGCCAGAGCAACCAGGCAAGCCCCCCCCCTTGATCACCAGATATCGCCTATTCTCCTCTATACTGCTTGCATTAGAGTAGTGTAGCATGTTACTGCTTTCGTTAATCCTAGTCTGATGCATAGCCTGACATTGTCGCTACATCTGTTGATACCTTACCTGCAATCCTAAATGCTTAGTATAGGATGCTAGTTTATCATCATTGGCCCTACATTCTTGTCAGTCTGCCTTGCTATACTATCGGGCCGTGATCACTTGGGAGGTGATCACGGGTATATACTATACATACATACATACTATACAGATGGTGACTAAAGTCGGGTCAGCTCATTGAGTACCCGCAAGTGATTCTGACGAGGGGGCTGAAAGGACAGGTGGCTCCACCCCGGTAGAGGTGGGCCTGGGTTCCCGACGGCCCTCGACTGTTACTTTGTGGCGGAGCGACAGGGCAGGTTGAGACCACCTAGGAGACAGGTGGGCCTGGCCCTGTTCGGCGTTCGCGGATACTTAACACGCTTAACGAGATCTTGGTATTTGATCTGAGTCGGCTACGAGCCTATACGCACTAACCATCTACGTGGGAGTAGTTATGGGTATCCCGACGTCATGGTATCAGCCGAAGCACTTCAGACGTCAGCGACGGAGCGGCGCGCGCCGAATTGGACTGGAACGCCACTAGGCTAGGTCTGCTTTCGGCCGCCCACGCAACGTGCAGGTGTGCTCAGGGCGATGGGCCCAGACCCCTGCGCGCTTAGGTTTAGACCGGCGTGCTGGCCTCTCTGTTTTGCCTAGGTGGGGCTGCGACGTGTTGATCTTCCGAGGCCGGGCATGACCCAGGAAAGTGTGTCCGGCCAAATGGGATCAAGCGTGTTGGGTTATGTGGTGCACCCCTGCAGGGAAGTTAATCTATTCGAATAGCCGTGATCTTCGGTAACAGGACAACTTGGAGTTGTACCTTGACCTTATGACAACTAGAACCGGATACTTAATAAAACACACCCTTCCAAGTTCCACAGACAACCCGGTGATCGCTTTTCCGCAGGGCGACGAGGAGAGGATCGCCGGGTAGGATTATGCTATGCGATGCGACCGGAGATGCGCTTGGAGATGCTACCTGGATATGCTACTTGGAGATGCTACATGGAGGACTTCAATCTACTCTCTTCTACATGCTGCAAGACGGAGGCTGCCAGAAGCGTAGTCTTCGACAGGATTAGCTATCCCTCTCTTATTCTGGCATTCTGCAGTTCAGTCCACTGATATGGCCTCTTTACACATATACCCATTCATATGTAGTGTAGCTCCTTGCTTGCGAGTACTTTGGATGAGTACTCACGGTTGCTTTCTTCCCCCTTTTTTTCCTTTTCCTTTCTTTCTGGTTGTCGCAACCAGATGCTGGAGTCCAGGAGCCAGACGCCACCGTCGACGACGACCCCTACTACACTGGAGGTGCCTACTACTACGTGCTGCCCGCTGATGACGACCTGGAGTAGTTTAGGAGGATCCCAGGCAGGAGGCCTGCGCCTCTTTCGATCTGCATCCTAGTTTGTGCTAGCCTTCTTAAGGCAAACTTGTTTAACTTATGTCTGTACTCAGATATTGTTGCTTCCGCTGACTCGTCTATGATCGAGCACTTGTATTCGAGCCCTCGAGGCCCCTGGCTTGTATTATGATGCTTGTATGACTTATTTATGTTTTAGAGTTGTGTTGTGATATCCTCCCGTGAGTCCTTGATCTTGATCGTACACATTTGCGTGCATGATTAGTGTACGATTGAATCGGGGGCGTCACAGTAGGGGGGCACCCCAAAGCACAATAGACAATCTCTTAGCCGTGTGCGGTGCCCCCCTCCATAGTTTAACACCTCGGTCATATCGTCGTAGTGCTTAGGCGAAGCCCTACACCGGTAACATCATCAACACCATCGCCACGCTGTCGTGCTGACTGAACTCTCCCTCGACCCTCTACTGGATCATGAGCTCGAGGGAAGTTATCATGCTGAACATGTGCTAAACACGGAGGTGCCGTACGTTCGATACTTGGATCGGTTGGATTGTGAAGACGTTCGACTACATCAACTGTGTTACTAAACGCTTCCGCTTTCGGTGTACGAGGGTACATGGACACACTCTCCCGTCTCATTGCTATGCATCTCCTAGAAAGATCTAGCGTGATCGTAATTTTTTTTTTGAATTACTACGTTCCCTAACAGTGGCATCCGAGCCAGGTCTATGTGTAGATGATATTTGCACGAGTAGAACACAAAGAGTTGTGGGCTATAATAGTCATACTGCTTACCACCAACATCTTACTTTGATTCAGAGGTATTGTTGGATGAAGCGGCCCGGACCAACATTACATGACCGCGTTCATGAGACTGGTTCTACCGACGTGCTTTGCACATAGGTGGCTGGCGGGTGTCTGTTTCTCCAACTTTAGTTGAATCAAGTTTGACTACGGCCGATCCTTGTTGAAGGTTAAAACAACACACTTGATGAAAAATCATTGTGGTTTTAATGCGTAGGTAAGAACGGTTCTTGCTAGAAGCCCGTAGCAACCACACAAAACTTGCAACAACAAAGTAGAGGACGTCTGACTTGTTTTTGCAGGGCTTGCTGTGATTTGATATGGTCAAGACATGATGTGATATAAATTGTTGCATGAGATGATCATGTTTTGTAACAAAGTTATCGGCAACTGGCAGGAGCCATATGGTTGTCACTTTATTGTATGAAATGCAATTTCCGTGTAATTGCTTTACTTTATCACTAAGTGGTAGCGATAGTCGTAGTAGCAATAGTTGGCGAGACGACAATGGTGCTACGATGGAGATCAAGGTGTCAAGCCTGTGACGATGGAGATCATGATGATGCTTCGATGATGGAGATCATGAGCACAAGATGATGATGGCCATATCATGTCACATATTTTGATTACATGTGATGTTTATCTTTTATGCATCTTATTTTGCTTAGTATGGCGGTAGCATTATAAGATGATCCCTTACTAACTTTCAAGGTATAAGTGTTCTTCCTGAGTATGCATCGTTGCTACAGTTCGTTGTGCCGAGACACCATGTGATGATCGAGTGTGATAAGCTCTACGTTCACATACAACGGGTGCAAGCCAGTTTTGCACATGAGAATACTCGGGTTAAACTTGACGAGCCTAGCATATGCAGATATGGCCTCGGAACACTGAGACCGAAAGGTCGAACATGAATCATATAGTAGATATGAACAACATAGTGATGTTCACCATTGAAAACTACTCCATCGCACGTGGACACACTCTCCCATCTTGTTGCTATGCATCTCCTATATAGATCTTGCGTGATCGTTGGAATTATTTTTGAATTACTATGTTCCCCAAAAGGTCCTTCCCACACGACCCAGAAACTGTTGGGGATATGCCCTCCTAGTACACACGCTCGGCAAAATGAGGTCGTGTGCGACCAGCAAGCGATAAAATACAGTTATACATATAGTAGTGCTAAAAAGTTTCAATTATACAGGCGAAATCATTTCCGGTCATAAGTTCATCCCACACAGTCAGTCCCCGGTAAACGTTTCCATTCGTATATACATCTCACACAGTCTCTCCAAGGAAAATGTTTCTGTTCGTAGGTACAACACACACAATTTTCCCCGTTAAAATGTTTGTGATAGCGTTTCCATTGCACATGGTATTAACAATTTTATTGTTTGCGTTATTGAAATCATCACACACGGTGCGTAGAAGAAACTGTGTGGCAAAGACTATCCATCACACACAGTTTTTATATGGTAAACATTTGCGACTGGTGGCCTAACGCAAATAGTTTTCAAGAGGATGTCGTGTGTGATTGTTCATTAATCCAACACGGTTTATTCCTAGAAACTGTGTGCGTTGCCGGAGGTCATCGCCCACGATGTTTTCTCAATAACCGTTTGCAATAGAAAAACCCAAATAGCAGGCTAATTATCCTATTAATAATCCATTTATTAATCTAATTGACATTTCATATTAAGCACACAATATATTTCATTTTCATAATTGAAATACATCAGAGTACAACATCATATAGCTTCAACACTTAGCTACCCCATTACACAACTGCACCAGCACCAAGTTTCACATGCAACATCTATAACCTTTCAAAATTAGCATCATAGACAGTACATAGACAGATGTATCTCATATGGAAAACTGCTGAAGTAGAAGGCGAATATTGAGCCTCCATTCATGTTGAAGGTCTTTGCAACTTTAGGCCAGTGCCTCTAGATGATTGACCGTCCATCCTTCGTCCTCTTCAGGAACACTTCAATATTGAACCGTGGGTGTTGTATGAATATCTTCCTCGCCTCCTGACCATACAAGTGGTTTGAGAGGTAATCATCAGTGAACTTCTTTGGAAAGGCCTGAAAACAAGGATGTGCATAAATATCTTCTCTATATTGGAAATGGGAAAAGGAATAAAAAAGACAAGGTATAATAGTTAGTACCATCCTGTAGTGAACTGATGTCTTCTTCATTGTGCAGACAAAGATCTTGTTGTTTTTTGTCGCTAATTTCTTTATCCTAACAATCTTTCAGAGTTTCTTTACTTGACTGATATTCATGGACTACTCATTTCCCCATATGCAAAAAGGGTCGAACAGTGGGTCAAAACCTCTAACAGCAGGACCTACATGTTCAAGACCAAATTGTTTAAAACCTAAGTATTAGAATGGTTCCTGCAATTGCACAATAATGTGCTATTAGACAAAGGACCATGCATGTGCAAACCTCGATTGTAAACCTCAGTGCTTCCCATTGTTTCCCTGCAACACATATAAGGTAGTTAGTGATCAAGTTAAGTGAGGGTTCGCATGCTATTAGTAAAATAAGTTGATGAAAAATAAGCACATTGCAGATTCGTCAGATTAATTCAAGCCACATGGAAAACCCATTTATCCAAATCGAGCATAATTAAGAACTAGGAATTATAGCAATTGTATATGTTTCCCATGTATTGAGTGCAGCCAAATTCGATTATTCCTCATATGCACAACAATACAAAATTCTACCCGCGACAATGGGACATTGCATTGCAGAATAGAACCAAGCAGTTAACTAAACACCACAACAAATGAACCAAACATTAACTGAGCACCACATTGCACAATATAACATACTCCTAATAGAAGATTCGACAGTTAACCAAACCAAGCATGCTTAACAACTTGGAAATATAGCAACTGTATTTGTTTCTCATGTATTTAGTACAGCCAAATTCGATTTATTTCTCACATGGTATACAATAACAGAATGCACCCACAACAATTGAACATCGCATTGCAGAATGGAACCAAACAGTTAACTAAACACCACAACAAATGAACCAAACGTTACCTGAGCACCACATTGCACAATGTATAACATACTAGAAGATCAAACAGTTAACCAAACCAAGCATGCTTGACAACTTGAATATAGAAATTATATTTGTTTCTCATGTATTTTGTAAAGAAAAAATTGATTTATTTCTCACATGGAAGACAATACAAAATTGCACCCTGAAGAATTGAACATCACATTTGCAGAATTGAACCAAACAGTTAACGGAACACGACAACTAATTAACCAAACAGTTAATAAGTGAGCACCACATTGCACGACATATAGAACATATACACTAGAGCAACTGATTGCATGGTAAAAGTAGATAGCGCAATTCACTGGAATTTGTTAAGGAAAGGCAGTAGCTAGCAAACTGAACATGGGTCCTTATAGTAAGCTAATAAGACAAGCTACTCCTCATTATCGGAGATATCAATGACGATTGGCTCCTTGGACATGGAAGAGGGTGAGGCCTCCGCATCGTGGGTGCCCTCGTCGTAGTGGTGAGTTGCCTGAGCCACTCTGGGACCAACCTTATGGCTCTCGAGTTGAGGTAAGCACATGCACACTGAGAAAACACCTCGTAGTCTTTGTCGAAGGCACCGAGGATGGCCTCGAGAAAACACCATGAACTATTGTTTAGAGAAGCCAACCGTGTCGCGGCGTTGGTGCGCGAGGCGTCGATGGTGGCCTCGATGGTGAGGTGCTCCTCCAAGATCTAGGGGTCGGCACGAATGGCAGCTATCGTGACCTCATCCGCGCGTGCGGCCGCGATTTGCTTCTCCGCTGCCAAATGCTCCTTGAGCTTCTAGCTATATTGTGTGCACCATGGCTTTGGGCGGCCCTCCTTATTGGAGGGGTCGGTGATTTGGGTGGAAGGTGTCGCGCCGGCGGTCGGGGCATGTGGGATGTGGAAGGAGGAGGACGATGGGGGCCTGGTGTGGATTACCTGCCTGGATAGACGAGGCCGAGCAGCGTGAAGGAGGGTCACCGGTGAGAGGGCAGCACTGCAAGCAAGTAGCGAAGGTATCAACTTGGAAAGGAAGTCGGAAATAGGGGAAATGTGGGTTTTGGTAAGGGGGAGGGTGCGGGGAGGTAGATATTTTCGCGGAAGCCAAAATTTTTGAATCAGTTCAGCAAAAAAACTGGCGTGCAAAGTGTCATCAGACACGGTCCCTTATTCAGAACTATCTACGATATGTGAACATCAGAAACGATTCAGATAGCTTAACCCGTGTGTGATGAGTTTGAACGTCAAAATTTTTGGTTCCAATTTCCCTGGTTACAGTGCTCATCCACGTCATTGCATAATTTGGGTACACAAAGGAGACTACAGCACACCCACACTGTACCGATGCACCTTCTCACGTAAGCCGTATGCGTACTATAAATCGACGGTGCTCCAGGATATTTTGTACTGCATCTCACACGGTTGGTGATAATAAACTGTGTGCGATCTACTTGATTTTTCATCTTGATCTGAATTACATAATGGGGTCACAACTGCAAAGGATGGTGTTTGAATTGCTAGAACTTCTATCTGCAATGAACATGCAACTATATGTGTGTCGTCAAAAAAACTGGAATTATTCAGGGTTCGTTTGGAAATTTTTATACAGTAACTTGATTTTCTAGGCATTTCAGGTGCACAATTCAAAATTAAACTACATGCACATGCTACGGTGCACCAAAATGGGTTGTAACATGATATATGTGTCCATGGATTGATGCTTACGTCCCATTCAAGAAATGGGGATGAATTTCCAACACCACGGCACCGTGGCTCTCCGGCAAACATTGAGGTGCTTGCTTTTGTAATTCTAGTAAATACAAAACTCATCTGAAATTCATGAACCTTGTCATGCTATCATGGAATGACATCAAGATGCTGGGGTAAAAAAATATTGTCCCATTTGGGGCAGGTTATGGTATAAGCTTCTCGCAAACCAGAGATTCTCTCACAACAAGCATGATGGTTTTGGTAGGGAACGTGCCACCTTGGGGGACGAAACGATATCTGTTGCCTCTTCTTACTTTCAAAAAAATTCTCGTGTCAACATAGAACAATAGGAGTGGTGTATAATTTTTTGGGATTTTTCGGGGTTCACGTGGAAATTTTTATACATTAACTGAGTTTCCTATGCATTCATGTGCATAATTCAAATTTGAACTACATGCACATGCTCCAGTGCATATAAACAGGTTGAAAAATCAAATGTGTGTCCTTGGTTGAAACCTTAGGTCCCATGCAAGAAATGGGAATGAATGTTGAACACCTTTGCCACCGTCGCTCGACCGCTGACATTGAGATACATGGTTTTAAAATTCTAGTAAATCGGAAACTCGTCTGAAATTCATGAAACTTGACATGCTGTCATGGAATGGTAGTAACATGCAGTGGTAAAAATATTGTCCCATTTGGGGCAGGTTAGGGTATAAGCTTCTCACAAACCAGAGCTTCTCGCAACATGCCTCATGGTTACGGTAGGGAACGTTTCACCTTTTTGGACGAAACGATATCCGTTGCCCCTTCTTGATTTCCATTTTTTTCTCTAGTGTCAACATAGAACAACAGGAATGTTGTGTTAACTTTTATAATTTTTGGGGTTCGTTTGGACATTTTTATGCATTAATTGAGTTTTCAATGCATTTATGTGGAAAATTCAAATTTGAAGTACATGCACATGCTCTAATGCATATAAATTGGTCGAAAATTCAAATATGTCTCCTTGGTTGCATCCTTAGGTCCCACTCAAGAAATGAGAATGAATGTCAAACACCCTGCCATCGTCACTCGGCCACAAACATTGAGATATCTGGTTTTTAAATTCTAGTAAATCCAAATCTTGTCTGAAATTTATGAAACATGGCATGCTATCATGGAGCAGCATCAACATGCCGTGGTAATTTTTTTGCCCCATTTGGGGCAGGTTTGGGTATAAGCTTCTCACAACAAGCCTGATGGTTTCGATAGGGAACATTTCACCTTTCTGGACGAAACGATAGCCATTGCCTCTTCTTGATTTCAATTTTTTCTCTAGTGTCAACATAGAACAACAGGAGTGTTGTGTTAAATTTTGGGATTTTTGGGGGTTCGTTAGGACATTCTTATGCATTAATTGAGTTTTTAATGCATTTATGTGCATAATTCAAATTTGAACTACATGCACGTGCTCTAATGCATATAAATTGGTTGAAAATTCAAATCTGTGTCCTTGGTTGCATGCTTAGGTCCCATGCAAGAAACGGGAATGAATGTCAAACACCCTGCTACCGTCACTCGGCCGCAAACATTGAGATACCTGGTTCTTAAATTCTAGTAAATCCGAAACTTGTCTGAAATTCATGAAACCTGACATGCTATCATGGAATGGCACCCGACATGCCGTGGTAAATTTTTTGTCCCATTTGGGGCAAGCTTGGGTATAAGATTCTCACAAACCAGAGCTTCTCACAACAAGCCTGATGATTTCGATAGGGAACATGGCACCTTTGGGGACGAAACGATATCCGTTGCCTGTTATTGCTTTCAAAAAATTTCTAGCGTCAACATAGAACAACAGGAGTGTTGTGTTAAATTTTGGAATTTTTGGGGGTTTGTTTGAACATTTTTATACATTAACTGGGTTTTCTAGGCATTTTATGTGCATAATTCAAATTTGAACTACATGCACATGCTCCAGTGCATATAAATTGGTTGAAAAATCAAATATGTGTCCTTGGGTGCATGCTTAGGTCCCATGCAAGAAATGAGAATGAATTTCAAACACCAGGGCACTATTGATTGCCAACAAAACATTGAGATGCTTTGTTTTTAAATTCTAGTAAATCCAAAACTCGTCTGAAATTCGTGAAACTTGGCATGCTATCATGGAATGGCACCCGACATGCTATGGTAATTTTCATGTCCATTTTGAGAGAAGGCGCATTCGAATAACAGTCAATAAAGGCATTTTGAAACAAATAGCTACCACTCTAACATCGCAAATGTTTTAGATAGAACACCCATATGTACACTGATAGCTTCCCTAGTAAGCCAAGGGAAAATGTGTCGAGCAGGATCTGTGCAGCTCTTCATCGCAACGTTTTAGATAGAACACCTCTATGCAAAGTGAGAGTTATGGTCTTCCACAGTAAGCCAAGGGAAAATTCACGGCGCAGGATTTGTTCATCTCTTCAACGCAAACGATTCAGATTGAATAAGGTATGCAAAGCGAGACTTCGGCGCTAAGCCAAGAGAAAATTTGGCAAGCAGGATTTGTACCTTCCTTCAACGCAAACCGTTTTTTTGGATGACCCGTGTGAAACCGCGTACAGACAGTTTGGTAAGATTTGCATCTGTCATATTGGGCATATTGCCATTTGTCAAATTGGAAAGATTGGCATTTGTTGATATAGTAACATTGCCATTTGTCAATCCTTGTAACACAATGATTTGTCAAAATATGCAGCTAAAAATCACTAACACTATCTAATTTTTGCAACTAAAATTTAGTATTAAGCATAGATTCCATTCATAGATTAAGCAGTCATGCTTAATTGATACAAACAGTTCAACTCGACAGTTGAACCGACCAAACTTTCCCCCAATTGTTGCCAACCACGTACTGAATTAGCTAGTTCAACTATATATACTAGCTAATTTTAAGTATGTTGTACAGTTCCACCACATCTATAGTTAGATGAACTGAACAAAATAGCACCTAAATGCTACTACTACTACGGAGGGGCTTTGTACTACTTCTGGCAGCCTCTCCTCTACCGACCGCGCTCAGTAAGAGGAAGAGGAGGAGGAGCCTACCGACGAGCTGGAAAACTGCAATACGGTGCCTGCCGCTGCTGCACCTTCGGTGACACTCACCTCGAGCGCCTTCTGCTGCTCCAGATGACCCCTCTCAAAGCACCCGGATTGCTCGTAGATCTCCTGATTCCTCTCCTCTGCATCGGCGTGTGTCATAGCCACGGCGGCGGTAAGGCTCTTTGCGTGCTCGATGAGGCGCTCCTCCTCCTCCTGCAGGAACTCAATGTAGCGCGCAAGGTTGCTACCGCACGCACGGGCCTCCACCTCCGCCTCCCTCCTTCGGGCGGCGGTAGCAGAGCGGGTGATGATCCCGGCGGTCAACGATGGGCTGGCGGCCATGGCCGCCGACGATGGGATGGCGACCACGACCACCTCCTCCCGCCTTTGGGCCATGGTGGTGGAGCGGGTGATGGCCATGGTTGCCGGCAGTGGGGTGGCGGCCACGACGGCCACCTCCCGCCTTCGGGCCACGGTGGCGGAGTGGGCGATGGCCCTGGCTTTTGGTGGAGCTGTGGCTGCAACGGCGGCCGGCAATAGTTGTCGACGGGCACCAGCGGCCGACCGTGTGGTGGGTGTTCCGTGCACACCCAACAGCATGTGGTGGGTGTTCTGTGCACACTATGCCGGGGACTGCACTGCCGCCGCGGAAGCGTTTGTTAACACAGTTGATGTAGTTGAACTTCTTCTCGTTCCGACCGATCAAGTACCGAACGTACGACACCTCCGAGTTCTACAGACGTTCAACTCGATGACGTCCCTCAAACTCATGATCCAGCAAAGTGTCGAGGGAGAGTTGCATCAGCACGATGGCGTGGTGACGGTGATGGTAAAGTGATCCACGCAGGGCTTCGCCTAAGCACTACGTGAATATGACCGAAGGCATAAACTTAGGAG
>NC_041381.1:199153334-199157435 GCF_002162155.2 Triticum dicoccoides
CACGGCTAGGAATCAATATTGTGTGTTCTAGCGGTGCCCCCACATATATATAGGTGGGAGAGGGAGAGGGGCAGCAAGGGGCGCCCAAGTAGGAGTAATCCTACTTGGGCGCCTCCCGCAAGTCGGCCTCCCCCCTTCCATAAGTGTCAGAGGGGGAAGGAAAGAGAGGGGAGGGGGGAGAGAAGGAACGGGGGAGGCTGAATCCTCCCATTTCCTTCTCCCTTCCCCTCCTTCCTTCTCCTCCTATTTCGGCCTATATGGGGGCGCACCAACCCAACAGGGGCTAGTCTGTCCCTCTCTTGTCCCATAAGGCTCATATCTTTGCCGGGGGTGCCCGAAACCCCTTTCTGATGACCTGATACGTACCCGATACCCCCGGAACACTTCCAGTGTCCATATACTATCGTCCTATATAAGAATATTTACCTCTCGACCATTTCGAGACTCCTCGTCATGTCCGTGATCTCATCCGGGACTCCAAACAACATCCAGTCACCAAATCACATAACTGATATAGTATAAAATCATCATCGAAGATTAAGCGTGCGGACCCTACGGGTTCAAGAACTATGTAGACATGACTGAGACACCTCTCTGGTCAATAACCAACACCGGAACCTAGATTCTCATATTGGTTCCCACATATACTACGAAGATCTTTATCGGTCGAACTATTATGACAACATACGTTATTCCCTTTGTCATCGGTATGTTACTTGCCTGAGATTCGATCGTCGGTATCTTCATACCTAGTTCAATCTCATTACCGGCAAGTCTCTTTACTCGTTCCATAATGCATCATCCCGCAACTAACTCATTAGTCACATTACTTGTAAGGCTTCTTATGATATGCATTACCGGGAGGGCTCAGAGATACCTCTCCGATACTAAGAGTGACAAATCCTAATCTCGATCTATGCCAACCCAAGAAACACCTTAGGAGATACCCGCAGAGCATATTTATAATCACCCAGTTATGTTGTGACGTTTTAGAGCACACAAGGTATTCCTCCGGTATCTGGGAGTTGCATAATCTCATAGTCGGAGGAATATGTATTTGACATGAAGAAAGCAGTACCAATAAAACTAAATGATCATAATGTTAAGCTAACGGATGGGTCTTGTCCATCACATCATTCTTCTATTGATGTGACCCCATTCATCAAATGACAACACATGTCTATGGTTAGGAAACTTAACCATCTTTGATTAACGAGCTAGTCTAGTAGAGGCTTACTAGGGACACAGTGTTTTGTCTATGTATCCACACATGTATAAAGTTTCCGATTAATACAATTCTAGCATGAATAATAAACATTTATCATGATATAAGGAAATATAAAATAACAACTTTATTATTACCTCTAGGGCATATTTTCTTCAGCATCGCCCTGGCCAGGCGCTGGTCGACCGCACTACAGCCTGAAGCTGGCCCGACGCCACCGCAGCCCCGCTGTTGTCACCGATCAACGCTAGATCCACAGCCGCGCCAAGTCCTGAGCCGTCCGCGGCCACACCCTGGCCATCGTCTATGGCGCCATCTCCCTCCACACTCCGCAGCACCGCCGCCATCCATATCCCAAAGTCACCGATGCTACCGCTAGGTCTGGGAGGTTTGCTGCTGCCGTGGCCGCCTCTAGGATTGGGGAGAAAGCACTAGTGCAGGATGCTGCTAACGCGACACTACGATCAAAGACCTTTGACAAAATTGTGTGCGATGCATTAATCGCAAACGGTGGTGTAAAAAACTGTCAAAAAAGGTGCAAAACGTTTGCAATGACAGATGCATCAAACACGATTCATGTTTTAGTTCCACGTGTGATGTAGGGCATACGGTTCAGTGCAATTAACTATTTGTGATGAGGAGTAACGAAAAAACGGGCAGCCAGATGAAGGTGTGTGTGCGATAAACAGCATACGGTTCACTAGGATGAACTATTTGTGATTACGCAACACCAAAGAAACGGTTAGCCAGATCAAGGTGTGTGGGATATATGGCATGCGGTTCACTCGGATGAACTATTTGTGTTGAGACAAGAGAACATAAAGGGCTCAATATAACAAGATGTGTGTGATACATGACAAACAGGTCTGTAATCAGAAATGTGTGTGAAGACTGATAATAACACAGACAATTGTTGCTAATAAGACATGTGTGTTGTGCGATGGGATTGCATACAGAAAAACAACATACACACACACACACACACACACACTTATAAGGACATGGTTGCATAACAAAATTAAACATCCACTTAAATAGGTGGCTACTACAACCATGGCATTTGCACACACCAAAGTAAACTATTACATGCATAATTACATAGGTGGCTACTACACACATGGCATTTCCACACACCAAAGTAAACTATATATTACATGCATGATTAACTAGCATAAATGATCATCTGATCATCGTCTACTGCTTGTGACGCTTGCTCTGCTTGTGGATCGATCTGGGCTTGTTGATTTGGGTAACGAGGCACTTCACTACAAAAAAAAGACACATCCATGACATTTTGGGCCGAAGGAATTTTTTCTGTCATACTTATGACACTTCTAGGACGATAATTGTGACAAAACCCGGTATCATCATAGATGTGGTGGGCTCCTACTTCTATGACAAAAAATCATGATAGAATGGGCTTTTCGTCCTGGGCGGGCCGGAGATGCAGCTGCATGACATTCTTTGGGCCGTATGATGGAAAAAACCATGGTAGAAGCGAGGGAGAGGAAAATTTCGGGGAGTTCCCGGTTACGGTGGGTGGTCGGGGGCCGAGTGACGCGTGTTTCTCTCGTACACGTACGCGTGTGCGTGCGAGGCGTTGGGCTGTGACTGAACCCGAGCGAGGCATTGGGCTCTAACTGAACCTGAGCGATTGCACTAGCTATGTTACTGAACCCGAGTGATTCCTTCACTACTGCTGCTAACTGAAGCCGATCGATGCTGCCTCTGGATGAACAGTGAGCGTTTGCTGGGGGGAGGGGGTGGATGAACAGTGAGTGTTGCTAGGGGGGTTTGGATGAACAGTTCCTGGAGGGGGTGGATGAACAGGACACCGTGGTGTTGCCTCTGGATGAACAGGACCCCGATCGATCGAGCCTGTTGGGGCTGGACGGACAGGACCCCGTGGAGGGCTGGATGAACAGGACGACCCCGTGGAGGGCTAGATGAACAGTAGACAGTGGAGGGGTGGATGAGCAGTAGCCCGTGGAGGGGTGGTTGAACAGGAGCCCCTGGAGAGGGTTGGTTGAACAGTAGCCGGTGGAGTAGCGCGTGGTGGAGGCTGGATGAACAGGAGCACGTGGATGAACAGTCGCAGGTGGAGGCTGGAGGAGGTCGACGGTGGATGAACAGTAGCCCGTGAAGGCTGGAGGAGGTCGACGGTGGAGATGAACAGTATCCCGTGGAGTCCCATTTTGCGGTACGCCACACCCCTTCCGATGAACATGACCCCCGTTTCGACCGTAGCGCTCCATCACAAGTCTGTTTCCTCCGTTTTGCGGTACGCCACACCCCTCCCGATCAACAGGACCCCGTTTCGACCGTAGGAGGTCCAACACAAGTCTGTTTCCTCCATTTTGCGGTACGCCAGACCCCTCCCGATGAACAGGAACCCGTTTCGAACCTGGCCGGTTGAACACAAGGCCGTTTCCTCCGTTCTGTGGTACGTCAGGCCTCGTTTCCATTGGCTGTTCTGTCCAAGCCGGTTGGCTCCCACGCGTTCCGTTGCCTCCAGATGAACACGATGCATTCCGTTGCCTCCCGATGAACACGACGCATTCCATTGCCTCCCCATTGACACGACGCATTCCGTTGCCTCCCCATGAACACGACGACAATGCAGTTTCTCCGTTCCGACCCAGCCATGTACACGAGCCCTGGCCGTACATATGCGCCAGTAGGCGTTCGAGACCCCGCCCGTATGTATGTACGCGACCATATTTACTTTCTTGCACCCGGGCCGTTGTACGTACGTTTACATGCTACGTGCGCGCCTCTACTATGACACGTGCACACCTCTACATCCACCGGTATGTACGTACACGTTGGCGACCACAATGACAACGCTACATACGCTTCGACTAGGTGGGCCCCGA
>NC_041381.1:199157767-199205442 GCF_002162155.2 Triticum dicoccoides
CAAATCGTGTTTTTTTGCCCAGATGCACTTCCTTGCGTGGGAAGATGTAGTTGGTGGGTCCCAGCAGTCAGGGGGGAAATGTTTTTTTCACGAAATATGGTGGCTCGTCCGGTGGGTCTCCGCTGTCATGTGGAGGAATCATTATTTTCTGTGTAATAAGGAGGCACTTCCTTGCGGCTGCCATGGACCCAGCTGTCAGCCTCTCCACGTATAGTACTCTTCTGATGGAAGTTGGTCGTTGACCACATTGACCATGCTGCGCCAAGAGCACCACGGCGGTGGACGACAGCAAGGCCTAGGAAGGGGACTGCGTGGAGCTGGGGAAGACGTGGCAGTGGAAGTCCGCGCGGAGAGGAGTACGAGGGTTCACTGGTTCGGCTGCGGTGTGAGGCTATCGTCGCTGCAGAATAACAGGGGGTGTGGGTGAGTAGAGGGATGGCCTGGCCAGCGGTGGGAGTAGTAGGGGGCGGTGAGGCCTCCGTGGCATCACAGCCGGCCACGGGAGGTAGGAGCACGCGGCATGACCGGCGCTGGTTTGGGCGGCTGGAGCAAGAAGACCAGAGGTTGAAGAAGCACTACGGCTGTTGGATGGACATCGTACGGTCACTGGAGCTAGAATCGTTCATATTGACTAAGTTGACAAAGCCCTCCGTCCCCGTCAACTTAGTTGGCCCACAAGTCAGCCTCCCATTATGGTGGGTCCCAGCTAGCAGGGGGTATTCATTTTTTTGTGCGTAATAAGGAGGCACTTCCTTGCGTGCGAAGATATAGCTGGTGGGTCCGACCTGTCAGCGGGGGGAACGTTTTTTTCGCGAAATATAGAGGCCCTTCTGGTGGGTCCCAGCTATCAGGTGGAGGAATCATTATTTTGCGCATAATAAGGAGGCATTTCCTTATGTGCAGCCATGGACCCAGCTGTCAGCCTTTCCACGTACAGTCCACGTCCAATGGATGTCGTTCATTGACCATGTTAACCAGTCCGCGCCGAGAGCACCATGGCGGTGGACGGCGGTGAGGCCTAGGAAGGGAACGACACGGAGCCAGGGAAGACTTGGCAATGGTTGCCCACGCGGTGGGGAGTACGAGGGTTTACTGGTCCGGTTGCCGTCACCAGAAAATAACAAGAGGTGTGGGTGAGTAGAGGAATGGCCTGGCCAACAATGAGGTAGGGTGGGGCGGTGCGGCCTGTGCGGCAGCATAGCCGACCACGGGAGGCGGGAGCAGGCTATCCCACCAGCGCTGGTTTGGGCGGATGGAGCAAGAAGATCAGATATTGAAGAAGCAGCACGGCCGTTTGATTAACATCCAACGGTCACTACTGCTAGAATCATTTGTGGACTATGTTGACAAAGCCTTTCGTACACATCAACCTAGTAGACCCACAAGTCAGCCTCCAAATCTGTCCCAAACAGCATACAACCCGAAATTTCTAGCCAGATTCAAATTAATTTTAAAACCAAATTTGCCTTAATTTAAATTCAATGAAATTTTACCTGCACAAAAACAATGAAATTTAAAATATTAAAATCCAAAAGAAAAAAGTATTTTGGAACTAATTGCCTGTTTGCTGTATTTTTTCATTTTACAGCCCATTTATTATTACTTATAGCCCATTTTCTGGGCAAAAGGCATCCCTCCTCATCTTGAAAGATTTCTGCCCCAGCAGGGCGTAGAAAAGCAAGTAGGCCTACGTTGGTTATTCTGCAAAAAACAAAATAGCTGGCTAGCCATTTTGAGAAAGGAAAAAAACAAACTGGGCTGGTCATGTGCTAAACATATGAAATAAAAGCCTGGGCTAGACGGGCCATAGGTCCTGCACAACCCAGTTGATACCCTTCTCCGTCCCGAAAATACAAAATTACTGCATGTGCTGCTGGGTCCCTACTGTCATCCTCACCATGTACATTCATCTCCTTATTCCTCTCGGTTGTTGACCATGTTGACAACACCGAAGGGTGGCGCCACGGTGAGCGAACCAAGGTGGAGGATGATGGTGAGGCCTTGGACAGGAACGGACAGGAGCTGGGGAAGATGCGTAGAGTTTTAGGGTGCGATGTGGCCACGATGTGTGTATGGCAGCTGTCACTGTCAAAACCGGCGGATCTCGGGTAGGGGGTCCTGAACTGTGCGTCTAAGGCTAATGGTAACAGGAGGCGGGGGACACAATGTTTACCCAAGTTCGGGCCCTCTCTATGGAGGTAATACCCTACTTCATGCTTGATTGATCTTGATGATATGAGTATTACAAGAGTTGATCTACCACAAGATCGTAGAGGCTAAACCCTAGAAGCTAGCCTATGATTATGATTGTTGTTGTCCTATGGACCAAACCCTCTGGTTTATATAGACACCGGAGGGGGCTAGGGTTACACAGAGTCGGTTACAGAGAAGGAAATCTACATATCCGAATTGTCAAGCTTGACTTCCATGCAAAGGAGAGTCCCACCCGGACACGGGACGAAGTCTTCAATCTTGTATCTTCATAGTCCAACAGTCTGGCACAAGTACATAGTCCGGCTGTCCGAGGACCCCCTAATCTAGGACTCCCTCAGTAGCCCCTGAACCAGGATTCAATGACGACGAGTCCGGCGCGCATATTGTTTTTGGCATTTAAGGCGGGTTCCTTCTCCAAATACACCAAGGTAGATTTTGAACACATGAATCGTGTCCGGCTCTGCAAAATAAATTCCACATACCATTGTAGAGAGCACAATATTCCACAAATCTAATCTGTTGGCAAATTTTCATAGCATGACATCACGCCACGGCCTGGTCATTATTCGAACCGTTTTTCTCAACCTGCTACTGCACATATTGCGAGGTAGTTTTATTGGCACATCTTGTCGAAGCAGAGATCGTGTCCCCTTATCACGGGATTCTCATCAATACTGGTGTGCGTAACCCAACCGCACCATCAACGCGGTGCTTGGGGAGTAAGCGAGTTTATCGGGCAAGTGGGGAGGCGCAACCCTGCTGCCTTTATAAGGAGATAAGGACTCCCCTTTTTCACCCACACCTTCTCCTTCCTCTGCTCATCCATTCTCTCTCACTCGACTCCAGCGCCCAAGTGTTCGTCTTCTCTGCCCACAAAGGCCCTCCGAAAATGTCCGGATCCGAAGCAGGAGGCAAGTGGATGGCCTCTACCGTCTGGGAGAAGGATATCAAAAAGCTTCGGGAGGCCGGGTATCTGGCCAAGAAAATCAGCCATCATGTCTCGACGGCAGGTCAGATCGTCCCAACCCCGGAACCCCACGAGAGGGTTGTATTCCTCCCTCACTTTGTCCGCGGGCTAGGGTTTCCCCTCCACCCATTCGTTCGCGGCATCATGTATTACTATGGGATCGATTTTCATGATCTATCCCTGAATTCCTTCCTCAACATCTCGACATTCATCGTCGTGTGCGAGGCCTTTCTCCACATCTCACCACACTTCGGCTTATGGCTGAAGATTTTTAATGTGAAGCCCAAGGTAGTGAGCGGTGAGCATGATGAGTGCGGAGGTGCCATGGTGAGCAAGATCCCAATGTTACATGGCCATCAAGTACTTTCAATGATTTTGTCAAAGGGTGGCAACAACAGTTGTTCTACGTCACTGAGCCGCGCGACACGAAATGGGCCGCAACTCCCGAATTCCGATCCGGAGCTCCCCTGTAGCTTATGTCCTGGCCCAAGAAGGGCCTGAACTGGTCTTCGCCCGATGAGTTGTCAGTGCTCCAGAAGCGCGTCAAGGATATGGAAGACAAGAACATCAAAATTGTCAATGTAGTCCAGGTGATGTTAGTTTGGTGGATTCTTCCTTGTCAACACAGGGCCTGCAATTTGTGGGAATTCGACTCGGCCAAGCACCAGACCCTGCTAGAGTTCTTTGGCTCCTCGCACAAAGACATCTAGAAGGTGCTCTTTAAGTCCGGCAAATTGTGGCCAGACTCAGCCGAGGACCGCGGGTACCAACTATCCTGTCCTGCAAGTTCGGTAAGTCATTGTATGTTGGCAAGTCATACGTTTTATTTGCATAACCCAAGGGAAATGCTTAATGTGTTTTACACAACTCTCCTAGGGCTAGACAAAGAAGGCGGGGCAGATCTACTGTCCGGCCCCACTGCCAGAAGAACCGACCGGCCCACTTCTAACGAAGATGCTGGTCCCGACGCCTTACAAGGCGCCGAAGAAGAAGGCCGAGAAGGAGGCCAAAGAGACCAGGGGCGGCCTTCGTCGCCGCGGTGCTTCAGACGCAATATCCAAAAACTCCGATGCCCGCTCTTCCTCCGGCGAGGACGAGGAAGAGGAGGAAAACCAATCCCCAGCGAGGGGAAGAAAGAAAAGGACGAACTCCACATCCTTGGAGGCCGAGTCGCCTAAGAAGGGAAAAACTCCCCTTCTGGAGGAGTCTACCGCTGCTACCGACATCAGCCCGAAATGGAATCCCAGGGCCCAGCCCCTGGTGAACTCGTGAGTATATAAAATCCGAACACGTTTGCACATCCAGACTCACTATGGCATGATGTTTTAATCATTGAGCCATACTTTTTTGCAGTCCGGCGAGGTCCCGCACCGAACAATCCTCATTGGAGGATTTACTGGGCTCGGATGCTATGGACAGTGGGACACCCCCGAAGGCCCCTTACCCGAAACATGTGAACGACACCGAGGTATCGTCCCAGAGGGACCCAAGCCAAGGAGGGGGGGGGAGATTGTCAAGGCGGTGCCTGGAGGTCGAACTTCAGGGGTCAGACACACGGGAGAAAAGGCTCCCATGGACGTCGACGGCGGGGGCTATCTCAAATTCAGCCCCCAGCCGGACACAATTCTGGAGACCGATACAGCTCCAAAATCAGGCAGGCAGCCTCCCTCGGCTAGATGGGGCGCATGTTCCCCTGGTAACCTCTATCCAACCAGAGGTGTCAGATACTTTATCGGCGGTGCTGAAGAACGCCTCCATCGTTGAAGAACACCGTGCCCTTATGGGTGCGGTGATAGAGAAGATTCAGTCCGCTGAGAGTGGACTGAATGAAGCGTGCATCAGCCTTATAATGGGCTTTGAGGTATGTTTTTGTGAGGTTTCTAAGAGTGTCATAGTATAGGTAGTAGCCCCTGATACACTGTTCGGTGAAAGAAAGAACCAGACAGAGGATCAAATATATGTTCGCAGAAGACTCACTTTATGGCATCTCTCCCTCTCTTTTTATAAGAAGGCGTCTGTGGCGACTACCGCCTCTCATACTGCAAAAGTCTCCAGACTAAAGCAGAGTCTGGAGCGGGCCGAAGAAGAACTCGGCCGAGTGAAGAAGCAGTTGGAGGATAACCAAGGTATGCAAAAACCTTGTTCGCATTCAGCACGAATGAAGAAGTTAGTATGATGAAAATATTTTTATGGTGTGCTCTAGGGGCGACGATCGAAGTTGAGGCTCTTAAGAAGGCTGTGGCCGAAGCCGAGAAGAAGGCAGCCGCAGAGCAAGCTCTTCGCGAAAAGCACGAGGCCAGGGTTATTGAAGCTGAGAAAGAGCTCCAAGAGGCCATGAAAAAAATGCGAGACCTTGGAGCAGAGTGTAACGAAGAAATAATCCGAACTCGCCCAGGCTCGACAAGCTGCATGTGATGCCCGGGGGGAAGCCTAAGCACCCTGCAGGAGATCCAGGAGGTGAGGACGATCGCGGCGGGTAAGGCTTTTTCTATGCAAAGCAGGTATTTGAAGGGAGGAAATCACGTTTTGATAATTTGAATTCGGATTTCTCCAGGGGTATTTGTGGAGTTGCCACGCAGAATATCTGATGCCGCCCAATTCTACCGGGCCGAAGAAAGGAGCACTGCAGAGAAGCTCTTTTGGTCTCAGTATCTGGTGCCAAATTATCCAGTGCCTTTTGACGATCAGCTAAAACAGCTAATCGAACTGCATAAGGCGGCCGAACTAGCCATGAAGGATTTAATTATCCAGCTATGGCCTGCCGAGCCGATTCCCAGCAGTTACTTCGGGCTCGTAAAGCGGCTTGTGAGTGCCTGCCCTCGACTTGAAGTCATCAGGCAGTCGGTCTGTATGGAGGGTGCGCGAATGGCCTTCGCCCGCACGAAGGTGCACTGGGCTAAGATGGATGCTGAAAAGCTGATGACCGAGGGACTGCCGAAGTGGAAGGAGCACCGCAAGCTCGAGTTATATTATGATAGTGTCCTGAAAGGATCCCGCCTCGTGGCGGAGCAATGTTCCAAGGACATTGTATTCCGATGAATACGGTCATGTTGTCCTATGTAATGTTAACAAAGGTCATTTCTATTATTTATTGCCTGTTATTTGAAAATTTTCCTCCTGCACGGCCATTTTATATATTAATCCTGAGAGTTGGCTAGTCGTCGGCTTCTACCCCCATGTAGGAAGTACGGGGGTGTTCGGGGTAATCCCGAGCACTCTTTACCCCAGTTTTGGGTCCTTGAAGGAGGTGTTCAGTGCAACAAACCAGGCAATCAGACTATAAGGCTTTATCGCTCTCACTTAGCCATAGGAGTTTGACAAAAGGAAGGTAGGCGCAGCCTGTCGGTGTCAAAACCGGCGGATCTCGGGTAGGGGGTCCCGAACTGTGCGTCTATGCGGATGGTAACAGGAGACGAGGGACACGATGTTTTACCCAGGTTCGGGCCCTCTTGATGGAGGTAAAACCCTACGTCCTGCTTGATTAATATTGATGATGTGTGTTACGAGAGTGGACCTACCACGAGATCAAGGAGGCTAAACCCTAGAAGCTAGCCTATGGTATGATTGTTGTTCGTCCTAAGGACTAAAGCCATCCGGTTTATATAGGCACCGGAGAGGGCTAGGGTTACACAGAGTCGGTTACAATGGTAGGAGATCTACATATCCGTATCGCCAAGCTTGCCTTCCACGCCAAGGAAAGTCCCATCCGGACACGGGACGAAGTCTTCAATCTTGTATCTTCATAGTCTTGGAGTCCGGCCGATGATGATAGTTCGGCTATCCGGACACCCCCTAGTCCGGAACTCCCTCAGTAGCCCCTGAACCAGGCTTCAATGATGACGAGTCCGGCGCGCATGTTGTCTTCGGCATTGCAAGGCGGGTTCTTCCTCCGAATAATTTATAGAAGATTGTGAACACCAGGATAGTGTCCGGCTCTGCAAAAATAAATTCCACGTACCACCGTAGAGAGAATAATATTACACAAGTTCAATCTGCTGACGTATTTAGTGGCATGACGTCATGCCATTACCAAGCCTTTACTCAAATTGTTTTTATTGTTCCACCTCCGTGCGTTTAGCGAGGCGGTTTCTTGGCACGTCTTGTCGAAGCAGAGATCGTGTTCCCCTTATTCCAGGATTCCCATCAATATGGATGTGGGTAACCCAACCGCGCCATTGATTGTGACGCTTGGGAGATAAGCGAGTTTTACCAGGCCGATGGTGACACATGTTTTTGTCCGCCCATATAAGGGGATAAAGATCCAACCCTTTTACCTGCGCCTTCTTCCTCCTTGGCTTATCCATCTCCGCGAACTCGAGCTCCAGTGCCCAAGTCCGCACTTCTCACCTCAACCTTCTCCAACTATGTCCGAAGCGGGAGGCAAGTGGATGGCCTCCTCCGTCACGGAGGGGCAGATCCAGAAGCTGCGCGACGCCGGATATTTGTCCAGCGACATCGCGCATCGGCTCCCCGACGAGGGAGAGCTCATCCCCACCCCCAGGCCCCATGAGAGGGTAGTATTTCTTCCCCATTTCCTCCGCGGACTGGGCTTCCCACTTCATCCCTTTGTCCAGGGGCTCATGTTCTACTACGGCATAGATTTCCATGATCTGGCCCTGAATTTCATCCTCAATATCTCGGCGTTTATCGTCGTGTGCGAGGCCTTCCTCTGCATCCAGCCCCACTTCGGCTTGTGGCTCAAGACCTTCAGTGTCAAGCCGAAGGTTGTGAAGGGCAGCCAAGCGGAGTGCGGAGGCGCCATGGTGGGCAGGATGTCCCATGTTACGTGGCTGGAGGGCACTTTCGTGGAAACCATTAAGGGGTGGCAATTGGGGTGGTTCTACATCACCGAGCCGCGTGACCCTGATTGGGCAGCGGCCCCCGAATTCAGATCCGGCATCCCTACATGGCTCACCTCTTGGAAAGAGAGTGGCCTGATCTGGGGGGATTCATAGGAGCTGACCGGACTCCAAGCCTGTATCCAGAAGCTGGTGGACAAGAAGCTCAAGCTTGTCAACGTAGTCCAGGTCATGCTCATCCGCCGGATTCTCCCGTTCCAGCGACGGGGCTTCAACGTGTGGGAGCTCGATCCGGCGCAGCACCAGACTCTAAGCAGGCTCTTCGACACTACGTACGAAGATGTCTGGAAGGTGCTGTTCAAAGGCGCTGAGGCCCCCGCATCCGCTACCGAAGATCGCGGATTCCGCTCGCAGCGTCCAGCTGACGAGGTAAGTGATTTTGCCACTTGTTTTCCATAGTTTGACTCTATGCAGGATCTAAACTCCCTTTACCTTTGACAGGACTGGCTGGCGAAGGCCGAACGGACTATCTGTCCGGCCCATTGCCAGAGGACCCAGCGGACGCCCGCCTAACGGGGCTGCTGGCTCCGGCACCCCATGTGGTGCCGGAGAAGAAGGCCAAGAAGAAGGCCACGGGGACTCGGAAGAGTTCCCGTTTTCAGGTGCTATCGGATGATGAATCCGAGGCCGACTCCTCCCACCAAGGCGAGGAGGAGAAGAAGAAAGCCTCTCCCCCAGCGGGGGGAGGGAAGAAAAGGAAGGCCTCCCCAACAAGGGAGGCCCAAGGGTCCAAGAAGGGAAAAACTCTTCCCCCGGACTGCTCCACCAACGACAGTGACAACGACGAGGACTGGCCTCCAAGGGCCAAGCCCCTGGCGAGATCGTAAGTATCCGGACTCCCAAATAACTTCAAGGTTTTTATTTTTCTCCACATAATGTCTTTCTAATGCCGCGTACAACCCTGCAGTCCGCCTAAGGATGATCTTCCCGGCTCATCGAGCGGGTCCTTAGGTGCGTCGGATATGGATTCTGTTCCGACGGCCTCCACCCCCCGTGATGCGGATGATGCTGAGGTGGGATACTAGGAAGGGACCCACCGGGAGGAGAGGGCCCCGGAGGTGTCACAGGACAACCTCCCAGACTTTGCATCGGACTCGGCCCCGGAACCCATAGTGGCTCCGGAGTCCGGCGGGCGACCCCTTCGCAAGAAGGGCAAGACCGTGACGCCGGCTGCCTCCGTCCAACCGGAGGTACCGGATAACTTGCTGGAGGCGCTCAATGGCGCCTCCATCGAAGAGGAACACAACACTGTTATGAGTGCGGTGATTCAGAAGGTGTAGCTCGCCAAGAGCGGGCTGACCGAAGCCTGCAGCAGCCTTCTAACAGGCTTTGAGGTAAGAATTTCAATATGTAAAAAATGGTACCGCATAGACAGTAGCCCCTGATGCTCGATTCGGTGTTCGAAAAGAAACGCCGGACTGAGGATCTAAAAAGATATACGCAGGAGTTAAAAAACATGTCAATATGTGATTGCAGGTTGTGCTGCTGACCTCTTCCACACTGACTGCGGAGGTCAATACTTTGAAGGAAAACCTCGAGCGGTCCGAGAGCGAGCTCGGCCGTGCCAAGAAGCAGCTCGAGGACAAGGAAGATGAGAAACACCTGAGTAAAATTGTACCTTACAGAAAAGGATTTTGGTTGCAAAAAGAAAAACAAGGATAACGTGGGTATTGCAGGGGCCACTAACGAGGTGGCAACCCTGAAAGAGGCGGTGGCCGCGGCCGAACGAAATGCGGCCGCAGAGCGCACCAAGCGAGAGAAACAGGAGGCGCGGGTGGCGGAGGTACAGCAAGAGCTCCAGGATCTCGTGAAAAAACATGAGAGCCTGGAGCATGACTCAAATACTCGAGAGTCCGAGCTTGCGACAGCTCTTGAGAGTGCCAAAGCCACTAAGGCCGAAGCCTACAAGGCCCTCCGGGAGATTGAGGCGGTGAAGAAAATAGCAGCGGGTAAGGCATTTTTATGCAAAGTAAGCATGTGAGTGTTAATTACCTGTTGCTTACCCGAATTCGGAGCTCTCCAGGAGCGTTCATAGATCTTCCTCGCAGCGTGTCCGATGCTGCCGCATTCTACCGGGCCGAGGAGGGGAGCTCGACGGAGAAGGTCTTCTGGTCTCAGTATGCTAAGGCCGGACATCCGGTGCCCCTTAGCGACCAGCTGAAGCAGTTGGTCGAGCTCCACAAGGCGGCCGAACAGGCCATGAAGGGCCTCATAGTTCGGCTGTGGCCTAAGGAGGCCATGCCTGGGAGATACTTCGGCCTGGTGCGGCGGCTGGTGGATGCGTGCCCGTGGGTTGAAGTCATCAAGCACTCCGCTTGTATTGAGGGTGCCCATCGGGCCCTTGCCCGCGCAAAGGTGCACTGGGGCAAGATGGATACCCAGAAGCTTGTGATGGACCCACCACCAGAGGGCAAGGAGCATCGCACGCCCGAGATGTATTATAAGAGTATGCTGAAGGGCGCCCGCACTATTGCGGGGGAGTGCTCCAAAGATGTAATTTTTGAGTAGATTTGCATTTTGTTATCCTGTGCGCTGAAAACTTAGTTCATATGCGCTAAGCAATGCTTGTTAATTTAAAATATTACCTTCTGTGCAGCTATTTATCAAATCTGAGAGATGGCAAGTCGTCGGCTTCAGCCCCCATGCCACGAGTGCTGGGGTGTTCGGGATAAACTTGAGCACTCTTGTTCCCATTTTTGGGTCCATCTAGGGAGGCGCTCAACACAGCGAACAAGGCAACCGGACTTATAATGCTTGAACACTCTCACTTAGCCATAGAATTCTATAATTTTAAATTTCGGCGAAGCCCCTAGTCTTCGGAAGGCCGCGCTATCCACGCCTGGGCCGGACAAGATCCGGCTCCTCGCTCTAAGCGGCACAAGTCTTTAAGGACTCGCAAAAACCTCTCGAACAACGACCGGCTCTCGCCTCATCATGATGGTCAGTTTTAGCTTTCTCCACTGAGGCATTAACCCAGCTCATCTGGGGCGCAATCGCAGTGGTTCTCCCAGTGCTATCTTAGCCGATATAATGGAACGTAAGGTACCAAAACATGGGAGCCGGGCAAACCCAACTATTGACCCAAGACATGATTCGGAGCCGATGCATATAGTGCTATAAGTTCGGGGTGCCGCACTTGTGAAAGTGTTCGGACTTATCATGCCATGATGCGGGAAACATAAGCCCCTGGTGTGTGTTAACCGTACCAAAGTGTACGGATGCAACATGTCGAAAATGAACATATGTATGAAAAAGAAATGCAATTATAAGCAAAAAGGCGCTGCATTGTTTTATTCAATAAGTGCTGCTATGAATGCAGAACGATACAAATAGTGCGATAAGCAAGGGGTGGGACTGTTAGACATGTCCCCCTCCAGGGGTAGGCTGCGGACTGGTGTATAAAAATGCTCGTAATGGAGACCACATGTATATTCGTTGTAGCCTTTATCCTTCCCTGGCTGTTGCATCGTGAGTTCGGCAGGTCTGCTGCCGGACAGGGCTTCTGACGAACGGAGTCCTGTGGGTAAAAAATAAAAGGTAAAAAGAAAAAGAACGACACACTTGAGAGCCCCTGGTGTGGTTGAGCCGCAGTCTGGGCTTATTGTGGTCGTGCCCCTCTCCCCATGCCCATGGTATCTTCAGAGCATAATGGTGTATGCGAAGGACCTGTTTGGACGTTTTGCAGGGGCTGGGGTTGGGGCCGCACTGCTACACGTGCTCGGAACGTGCCAGGTGGTCTTGCTGTAGGTTACTCCGGGCGCGCTTAGCTTTGTCCGGCCGCTTAACGGCCAGACTCGAGAATTGCCTTAAGAGGCTGCATTGTACTTCTTCCGTGAGAGCCGCTGTATGTTCCTCCGTTCGGAGAGAACGTTCAGTGTTTCCGTTGACCGTGATGACTCCTCTAGGGTCTGGCATCTTGAGCTTGAGGTATGCTTAGTGCGGCACCGCGTTGAACTTTGCAAACGCGGTACGTCCGAGCAAGGCATGATAGCCGCTGCGGAACGGGACTATGTCGAAGATTAACTCCTCACTTCGGAAGTTATCCGGGGATCCGAAGACCACTTCCAGTGTAACTGAGCCTATACAATTGGCTTCTACACCTGCTATGACGCCTTTAAAGGTCATCTTGGTAGGTTCAATCCTTGAGGGGTCTATGCCCATTTTGTGCACTGTATCCTGATAAAGCAGGTTCAGGCTACTGCCGCCGTCCATTAGGACTCTAGTGAGGTGAAATCCATCGACGATTGGGTCTAAGACCAATGCGGCGAATCCGCCGTGGCGGATGCTGATGGGGTGGTCCCTTCGGTCAAAAGTGATCGGGCAGGAGGACCATGGATTGAACTTCGGGGCGACTGGCTCCATCGCGTATACATCCCTGAGTGCATGCTTCCGCTCCCTTTTGGGTATGTGCATTGCGTATATCATGTTCACCGTCCGCACCTATGGGGGAAAACCCTTCTGTCCTCTATTGTTCGGCGGTCGGGTCTCTTCCTCGTCATTGCTATGCAGCCCCTTGTCATTGTTTTCGGCAATTAACTTGCCTGCCTGCTTGAATACCCAACAGTCCCTATTGGTGTGGTTAGCTGGCTTTTCGGGGGTGCCGTGTATCTAGCACAAGCGGTCGAGTATTCGGTCCAAATTGGACGGACCCGGAGCAGTTCTTTTGAATGGCTTTTTCCGCTGACCGGGTTTAGAGCCTCTGAATCCGGCATTGACTGCCGTATCCTCACTATTGTCGCCGTTGATGCGGCGCTTGTTTTTGTTACGACGTGACCTGCCATTTCGGTCCTTGAAATCCGGACTGCCAGAATGTTTGCTGAGGTTGTTGCTGCGTGCTAGCCAGCTATCCTCACCCGCGCAGAAGCGGGTCATGAGTGATGTGAGGGCTACCATGGATTTCGGCTTTTCCTATCCTAGGTGCCGGGCAAGCCACTCGTCGCGGATGTTATGCTTGACGATCTGGACAGTCGACGATTTGGTTTTTCTTGGTTAAGAACCGTGTCCAGAATTGTCTGGACGATTCGTTTGGCTGCTGAATTTTGTGGCTTAGGTCATCAGCATCTGGTGGTCGCACATACGTGCCTTGGAAGTTATCGAGGAATGCGGCTTCCAGGTCTTCCCAACTCCCAATTGACTCTGCTGGCAAGCTGTTAAGCCAATGCCGGGCTGGTCCTTTAAGCTTGAGGGGGAGATATTTGATGGTGTGAAGATCGTCACCGCGGGCCATGTGGATGTGAAGAAGATAGTCTTCGATCCAAACCGCGGGGTCTGTTGTGCCATCGTAAGATTCGATATTAACGGGTTTAAACCCCTCGGGGATTTGATGATCCATTACTTCATCTGTGAAGCATAGTGGGTGTGCGGCGCCTCTATACTGGGCGATATCACGACGGAGCTCAAAAGAGCTTTGTCTGTTTTGTTCGGCCCGGCCGGACTTACTGTGTCCGGTGCGACGGTTGTCGTCATGTACCATGGGGCGCCCACGCAATCCATAGATCGATCTTGATTGTCTTGCCTTATCCTCCAATATATCTCGCAAATCCGGAGCGTTCCCCTGTGGCCCTGTGCTTTTCGAGCGATGCCGGGGTACGGGTCTAGGGAAGGGCCTAGAGGCCTCTCTGTCACGACCACGGGGTGGTCGGTTAGCCGTATTGTCTCCTAGTGATGCGGGTTCATACGCTTCCTCCACTAATCGGGGGAGCAACTTGCGTTTAGGGTAGCTTTTGGAGGGGCGTTCGAGTTCATGCTCTTCGGCCGCGAGGACTTCAGTCCATCTATCGGCTAGCAGATCTTGATCAGCTCTAAGCTGTTGCTGCTTTTTCTTGAGGCTGTTCGCCATGGCCATAAGCATGCGTTTAAAATGCTCTTGTTCGACGGGACCCTCAGGCACGACGAATTCATAGTCATCGAGGCTTGCCTCGTCTCCGGAGGGAGGCATATAATCCTCTACCTCTTCTTCTGCCGCTCTCTCATGAGGGCTGGCGTCTCCGTCCTCCTGCGCTGCATCTTGCTGGAGTGAGTTATCTTCGGCACTATCCGGTGTATTATTATCTCCGGTGCCGGAATCTTCATTCTTGCTGTGGCGGGATTTAGAGCGGCGCCGCTGACGCCGGCACTTGGGCTGTTTCTTGGAGGGGTCATCCTCCTCTGTTCCTTCGCCATTCCCATCCTTTGGGATATCCACCATGTATATGTCATATGATGAGGTGGCTTTCCAGTGCCCAGTCGGTGCTGGTTCTTGGTCGTCTCTGGCATCGTCATCCATACCATCGATGTCTTCGGAGTCGTAATCTAGCATGTCGGTTAGATCGTCGACAGTGGCTACCAAGTGGGTGGTGGGTAGGCTTTGAATTTCTTCGTCATCCGCATCCCAACCGTCCTGACCATAGTCCGGCCAGGGCTCTCCTGATAACGAGAGATGCTTTAGCGAACTTAAGATGTCGCCAAAAGGTGAGAGTTGAAAGATGTCCGCTGCGGTGAACTCCATGATCGGCGCCCAATCGGATTCGATCGGAGGGGGCGCGGGAGGTTCGGAGTCCGGCAAGGAGTCCGGCACCTTGGAGTCACGAGCTTCATGAGGGACAAGGTCAGTGTTCGGCTCTATCGCCATAGAGGTTGCAGCTCCCGAGGTGGTGTCTAGCCATCCATCCTCGATCTGCGCAGCCAGCTCCGAATTGAAGATCGGAGCGGGTTCGAGTGCGGCCTCCAGGGTACTGTCCGGCTGCAGAGCTAAATCATGCCCGTCATGACAGTGCGGCACGCTCGGCTGTGGCTCGAATCCATCGAGGATCAAGTCCCCGCGGATGTCAGCCGTGAAGTTCAAACTTCCAAATCTGATCTGATGGCCAGGGGTGTAGCTTTCGATCTGCTCCAGATGGCCAAGCGAATTGGCCCGCAGTGCGAAGCCGCCGAATACGAAGATCTGTCCGGGGAGAAGGGTCTCACCCTGGACTGCGTCGTTGATGATGGTCGAAGAAGCCATCGAGCCAATCGGTGACGACACAGAGGAACTCTCAATGAAATCACCAATGTCGGTGTCAAAACCGGCGGATCTCGGGTAGGGGGTCCCGAACTGTGCGTCTAGGCGGATGGTAACAGGAGACGAGGGACACGATGTTTTACCCAGGTTCGGGCCCTCTTGATGGAGGTAAAACCCTACGTCCTGCTTGATTAATATTGATGATGTGTGTTACAAGAGTGGATCTACCACGAGATCAAGGAGGCTAAACCCTAGAAGCTAGCCTATGGTATGATTGTTGTTCGTCCTAAGGACTAAAGCCATCCGGTTTATATAGGCACCGGAGAGGGCTAGGGTTACACAGAGTCGGTTACAATGGTAGGAGATCTACATATCCGTATCGCCAAGCTTGCCTTCCACGCCAAGGAAAGTCCCATCCGGACACGGGACAAAGTCTTCAATCTTGTATCTTCATAGTCTTGGAGTCCGGCCAATGATGATAGTTCGGCTATCCGGACACCCTCTAGTCCGGAACTCCCTCATAGCCCCTGGTGTTCGGAAGACCGCACGAGGGGCTCTATAAGCACCTAATCAGAAGAAAAGTCGATCCATCGCACGCTGCGTTAGTTATCGCATAATGCTGAAGAAATCCTTAAAGATTTTGCAACCTCTCGAACAGCTAACCAGCTCTCGTCGTATCATGACAGTCATTTTTCGGCTTTCTCTACTGAGGCGCTCATCTGGAAGAACCGGGACACAATCACAGTAGTTCTCCCTTTACTACCCTAGCCGATATAGCGGAACATAGGGTAGCAAGCACAGGAGCCGGGCAACCCAACTATTGACCCAAGACATGATTCAGAGCCGATGCATATAAAGTTACAAGTTCGGTGTGCCGAATGACGGACTTTATTCCCGTATTATGGGTACGACGAGGCCCTTGGCATATTAAGGCATATTGCGGTGTTTCGGATGCCATTTGACAAAGAATATCAATAAGAAAGAGCAGCAAGCAAGCGTCATATAAAGCCACATAGTGTAATTGAATAATACGTTGATGCGTACGAGTACGTATAGTGTGATAAAAATAAATATGACTTCAGAACCTGCTGTGATTGGGGGAGGGAAGCCGTGTGTGGATCCGGGTAATACTAGGATGATCATAAAGGGGAATATCTAAGGATTCCTGTATGCAGTCGAGCTATTTCCTTCCTTGGTATGTTCGTCCCCTCATGGGTCTGGTCGCCATATCGCCGGTGGTGGCCTACACAAAAGTGGACCTGCAAAGAAAGTGCAAAAAGATGTTTGTCTGTCACGGAGTGGTTAAATCGTATTGTATGCTCTGGCCCGACATTGTCTCCGCTTTCTGCCGGAGTGATTAATTGAGCTCTTGATGAGCTGGGCTATCCTGTCGCATAGTAGTTCGGACTCTTTCGACTATGTCCGGGAGTCTGGTGTTGAATGAAGGTTCGATTGAAAAATGCCAGTCTGCACTTCTACTGCTCGAGCGGCGGTATACTCTTCGGCACGGAGGGAGCATTCAGCCTTGCCATTAATTGTTATGATGCCGCGCGGGCCGGGCATCTTGAGCTTAAGGTATGCATAATGTGGCACCGCGTTGAATCAAGCAAACGCGGTTCGTCCGAGCAGTGCATGCTAGTTACTGTGAAAGGGGACGATGTCGAAGAGTAACTCCTTGGTACAGTAATTATTCGATGGTCCGAAGACTACCTCTAGAGTGATGGAGCCTGTACAACAGGCCTCCACACCTGGTATAACACCTTTAAAGGTGGTTTTGGTGGGTTTGATCATTGAAGGATCGATACCATCTTACGAACTGTGTCCTGATACAGCAGGTTCAGACTGCTGCCTCCGTCCATAAGGATTCGTGTGAGGTGAAATCCGTCAATTATTGGGTCCAGGACTAGTGCGGCCGAATTTCCCTGACTGGTATTGGCCGGGCGATCCGTACGGTCAAAGGTGATCGGGCTGGATGACCATAGCTTATATTTTGGGGCGACTGGCTCCGTTGCATGGTCATCTCTAAGAGTGCACATCCGCTCCCGCTTGAGGATATGGGTGGCGTTTATCATGTTCACCATTTTGATTTGCGGGGGAAATTTCTTTTGTCCTCCTGTGTTCGGTGGTCGGGGCTCCTCGTCATCGTCATTGCTTTGCGACCTATTCTCCTTATTTTTGGCACTTGACCTGCCGGCTTGTTTGAAGACCCAGCATTCTCTATTGGTATGATTGGCTGGTGTTCCCGGGGTGCCATGAATTTGGCATGGACGGTCGAGTATGCGGTCCAGACTGGACGGGCCCGGATTTTTCCTTTTGAATGGCTTCTTCCGCTGACCGGACTTAGAGCCACTGAAACCGGCATTGATGGCCGTGTCTTCGGTGTTATCGCCATTATTGTGACGCTTGTGTTTGTTGCGCCGGGGCTTGCCGTTGCTATCTCTGGTATTTGAGGTGCCGGGATTTCTTGATGAGCCAGCCAGCTATCCCCGCCCGCACAAAAGCGGGTCATAAGTGTTATGAGGGCTGCCACGGACTTCGGCTTCTCTTGGCCGAGGTGTCGGGCAAGCCACTCGTCATGGATGTTATGCTTAAAGGCCGCTAGGGCTTCGGCATCCGGACAGTCGACAATTTGGTTCTTTTTAGTTAGGAACCGAGTCCAAATTTTCCTGGCTGATTCTCTGGGCTGTTGGGTTATGTCACTTATGTGACTTAAGTCATCAGCATCCAGTGGTCGCACATAAGTGCCCTGGAAGTTATCCGGGAATGCATCTTCCAGGTTCTCCCAACGTCCAATGGAGTTTATCGGCAAACTATTCAGCCAATGCCGAGCCGGTCCCTTGAGTTTTAGTGGGATGTACTTGATGGCGTGTAGATCGTTGCTGCAGGCCATGTGAATGTGGAGAAGGAAATCTTCTATCCATACCGCGGGGTCTGTAGTCCCATCGTAGGGCTCGATATTCACGGGCGTAAACCCTTCTGAGAATTCATGCTCCATTACTTCGTCAGTGAAGCATAGGGGGTGTGCGGCGCCTCTGTGCCGGGCTATATCACGACGCAGTTCAAATGAGTCTGGTATATTGTATTCGGCCCAGCCGAATTTGTATTTAGTATATCCGGCGTGGTGGTCATCGTCACGTGTTGGGGCGCGCCCCCATGATCCGTAGATCGATCTTGACTGTCCTGCTTTGTTTTCTGGTTCGTCTCGCAGGTCATGCGTGTAGCCCCGGGCCTTCGTGTTTTTGTTTGTTTGGTGACGGGGTGCGGGGTGGTGTTCAGGCTGATATGCCGCTTTGTCTCGACCACGAGGTGGCCGGTCAGCCGCATCTTGCGCTGGTAGTGTAGGCTCTAGTGCCTCCTGCTCGAATTGAGGTAACAACCTGCGCTTTGGGTAACTTTTGGTTGGGCGCTCAAGTCCGTATTCCTCGGCTGCCAGGACCTCAGTCCATCTATCAGTTAGCAGATCTTGACTAGCTTGAAGTTGCTGCTGCTTTTTCTTCAGGCTTTTTGCAGTGGCTATAAGCCGGCTCTTGAAGCGCTCCTGCTCGACAGGATCGTCAGGCACGATAAATTCTTCATCGCCGAGGCTCACCTCGTCTTCGGAGAGGGGCATGTAATTGTCATCCTCTGAGTCTCCATCCATTGCCTGTTTATCAGGGCTAGCTTCCCCATCCTCCTGTCCGGCTTGCTCAAAGGTTGGTTGGGCGGGATTGTTTTCATCCTCGGCATCATCTGGAGTGTTATTGTCTCTTGTGCCGGTATCATTATTCTTGCTATGGCGGGGCTTAGAGCGGCGCCGCTGACGCCGGTTCTTAGATTGCTTCTCAAGAGGATCATCCTCCGTTGCCTCATCACGATTACTTTCTTTTGGTGTGTCCACCATATATATGTCGTATGATGAGGTGGCTGTCCAGCGCCCTTTGGGCGGTGGTTCCCATTCTTCTCTGGCATCGTCGTCCATACCGTTGATGTCTTCGGAGTCGAAATCAAGCATGTCGGTGAAGTCATCGACAATGGCTATTAAGTGGGTGGTGGGTGGGGAACGAATTTCTTCGCTGTCCGCTTCCCACTCAAGCCGAACATAGTTCGGCCATGAGTCTCCTAACAGGGAGAGAGATTTTAATGAATTTAGCACGTCACCCAAGGGTGAGTGCTGAAAGATATCCATGGAGCTAAACTCCGTGACCTGTGCCTAGTCAGGTCCGATGGGCGCGGATGCACGCGGTTCGGAGCCCCTGGTCGGAGACGAGTCCGAGGGTCCGAAGACACAGATCTCCTTGGAGGCGAAGTCTGTGTTCGGCTCTATCGCCGATGAGTGCGTGGCCTCCGTGACGGGGTCTATCCACCCGTCCTCGGATGGCGCGATCTGCTCCAGATCTAAGGCCAGGGCAGCTGCAGGTGCGTTCTGAACACCGTCCCATGGCAGATCTAAGCCATGCTCACCGTGGCTGTACGACGCACCTGTCATGGACTCAAATCCGTCGAAGATCAAGTCTCCGCGGATGTCGTCCATGTAGTTTAGGCTTCCAAACCTGACCTGATTACTAGGGGCGTAGCTATCGATCTGCTCCAGATGGCCAAGCGAGTTGGCCCGCAGTGCCAAGCCGCCGAATACGAAGATCTATCCAGGGAGGAAAACCTCACCCTGGATTGCATCGTTGTGGATGATCGAAGGAGCCATCAAGCCTTTATGGTGACGACACAGTGGAACTCTTAATGAAAGCACCAATGTCGGTGTCAAAACCGGCGGATCTTGGGTAGGGGGTCCCGAACTGTGCGTCTAGGGCTAATTGTAACATGAGGCGGGGGACACAATGTACCCAGGTTCGGGCCCTCTCTATGGAGGTAATACCCTACTTCCTGCTTGATTGATCTTGATGATATGACTATTACAAGAGTTGATCTACCACGAGATCGTAGAGGCTAAACCCTAGAAGCTAGCCTATGATTATAATTGTTGTTGTCCTATGGACCAAATGCTCCGGTTTATATAGACAATGGAGGGGGCTAGGGTTACACAGAGTTGGTTACAGAGAAGGAAATCTACATATCCGAATTGTCAAGGTTGCCTTCCATGCAAAGGAGAATCCCACCCGGACACGAGACGAAGTCTTCAATCTTGTATCTTCATAGTCCAACAGTCTGGCACAAGTACATAGTCCGGCTGTCCGAGGACCCCCTAATCTAGGACTCCCGCGGCAGCAACGCCAGCCGTGGGAGGCGGGAGCAGGCAGTCCCGCCGGCGCTGGTTTGGCTTTGGCGGCTTTAGGAAGAAGAGACTGAAGAAACACGACAGAAGTTGAATGTCAATCCAACGGTCATGCTGGCACAATCGTTTGTTGACTAAGACGACACCAAGTAGCATACTTTTTTATATATAGGAAGAAAAGAAAAACTAGGCTCGTTCGCCTGATAACATTCCCAAAACTGCGACCGTTCGATCTTGTGTCGCAACTAAAACTACGAGGAAAATGCATTCGTCTACCGTCCTCCTCCTAGGGAATGTTCGCCACATAAGTGACTAGCACCCTTGGTTTTCAACCTAGAGGTCTTGGGTTCGAGTCCCAGGAACTCTCAGTTTTGTCCTCCTCCCTTCCTCGCAAAAAGGGAAAGAAAATCAAAGACTTGAGAAGGCGTACAAAACAAGCTAGTGTACCAGTAAAGAGACATTGTTGATTTAAAAAAAAGAGAGATGTGCTCCTGTAGCTGGTTCGAGTCCAAACCTAGACTATGACTATATATGGTGCTATGCTACTCTGCAAGTAATGAAACTGACATATCCAACGTTCGCTTCTCCTCTTCTCTACTTACTCTGCCTAGCATCAGAAGCTCTGGCCGCATCAACCATGTCCGCTGGCTGCTCGTCCACCTGCTCTTCAGCAGGCAACAACCAGATATGCGCCAAGTCGCCACCCGTACCATCGCCTGTGGGTCTCATCACACCCCCGCCGGCACACGCACCGCAGCCGATTTCTCATCGCAACCCGCTGCCATTGGTGTGGTGCCACTGCTGCAAATCACATAGAGTCATCCGTCGCGTCTGAACCACAATCCTCAACCCTGTCCGAGTCTTCTACAAATGCCCGAATCATGGGGTAATAATATGTTTAAGTGTTGTTCTGCTGCTTTCAGTTGCTGATTTTTTAATAGTTTGGTTGATGATCTTACAATTTGATTCGTGCAGAAAAGGGAAGATCCGTGTGATTTGTATTTCTGGGAAGTTGCTGATGTGTGGGAATGCAACTACGCTGATTATTTGGTTAGCCAAGGAATCCTAATACCAGCAGGTTGGGGTGTTGGACAAGTAACTAAAGGAACAACGGAAGAGGAAGATGCAGAGCAAAAGGTTAAAGATGCAGTTCCTCTGATCATGGCCAAGCAACAGCTGCTGAACGGCCTTGACAACAATGAGGAGATGAAAGAGCTTGTGAAGATAATGGGCAAAATCGATGTGCTCTGTAGGATGATTGTCTCTTTATTTGCAGTGTATGTAGCACTCGTGATGTATTCAGTGGATATGACATGAGCACTTTGCTGAAACTAGCAGTGAATGAAACCTGTGTAGCAGGCTGGGCATAGTGTTGTGAACATCTAATGATTTCTATTAACGGAAATCAGGGGTATCCCCTTTTGGCCATAAATAAATAAATAAATAGAAGAGGCCCTTTTGGTAATAAATAAATAAATTAGCAGAGGCCCTGTCGGGTCAGCTTTGTTCTCATTTGAAGATGTCGAGTAAATTGCAGTCCAACAACAAACTATGTCATCAAATTCAAGTTTCACAGCCAAATATGAGTACAACTAAACAACAATGTCATCATGTTTTAGTCGTCATACAATCACCAAACACAAATCAGCATACATAACAAGTGATGTTCTCACAACAAAATACTAAACAACATGTTCATCAGGTTTTTGTTGTCATAGCAAACACAATTTCAGATAGTAGATAAAAAAATGTCTTCTGACAGGCAAATACGGCAAAAGTAATGTAATCATCATCCGCAGCAGCAGCGTCAACATCTTCGCCATGTATATCAGTCTGAATCATAATTCCCCATGGTGTCATCTTCTTCTTCGTCCTCAACGTCCTCGAACATTGGCTTCTTCTTGATTAACTCTTGTATGTCCACAACACAACAAACAATCTTTTCGCCGGCGTCATTGACGTGATGGTTCTCAAAGATATTAGGAACATTTGTGTTATCTTGTACATCTGGAGCAGTGTAAGCATCATCTTGTTGTGCAACTTCATTAAATGAATTCCTCTACTCAAACCTTTGCAATACTCTCCAGTCATCGCTACGTGCAAATGTGTCTTCCAAGAAAAATATTTGTGTTGCTTGATTTGCCAAAATAAAAGGCTCGTTGGTCTGGTACGCCGCCTTGACATTGATGGATTTGAAATAATCATCAGCTCTGGGTTTTGCGATCCTGGAAAACATGTTATACCAACGACATCACAACAGAACCACACACCGATGATCCTCGAAACTAGAGATATACTGCAACTAAACAATGTCTGTTATGTTAGCATACATTTCAGTTGTCTCTTTGTCATACATATCCGTGCTCATGATGGCACTGTTTTGTGTCTTCCTGCCTTCGTCTCGTGTAAGGGTGTTGTAGCGCACATCTCCAACAATGCAAGATTCATAATGTCTTACCCGAGTATCAGGACCCATTGCTAGTGAGTAAACGGCATCATCAATTGCCCGCCCATCCTCCCGCATCTTCTTAACCTATGGTTAGAAAATAGACAAGCTGATCATCTTATGTACTCAATATATTAAAAAAACTAATAGTGCAATTCAAAAGCTTACATGGCTCTTGAACCATTTCGCAAATCCTGCCATAACCAGTTTGTCAATATTTCTTGGATTTTGTGGCAGTAACTCCTTTTTGTAGATTCTGCACAACATAGTGATCGCGTCAAACATCTAAATATATAAGAATGTGCTGCAAGTTTAGTAGATTATGATGTATAAGCTGCAGTACTTAGCACTTACTTGATATAAGGTAGTATCTCAGGACAGTTATTCAACACGTACCAAACCATTTTGTCCAAATCTTTAGGTTTGTCCTCTTGTCGACTCTTCCCTGTAACTCGAACAGAATAATCGAAAACATTGAGCCCGGGATTGTCTTCACCCACCTCTTTGCTAAGCTGATCAACTGTTCAATGTATTTTGAGTAGAATGTTAACACTTCTGTAGAAATGTAGGCCTCTGCAATGGAACCTTCAGGTCTAGCTCTGTTCCTAACATAGCCCTTGAAAGTGCCTAGCCGCCTTTCAATAGGGTACATCCAGCCATACTGTACTGGACCTCTAAGTAGTGCCTCATTAGGTAGATGAACAGCTAAATGCACCATCACATCAAAGAAGGTTGGAGGATATATCTTCTCAAGGTCGCATAGGATAGTTGGTATCTTGTCTCTAAGACGCTCCAAAGCATCTATCCTGATATTTCTACTGCAGAGTTCCCTGAAGAATTGCCCCAACTCTGCAACTGCTCTGTATAAGTTAGGGCGGCCCAATCCTCTAAGGATAACAGGTAAAACCCTTTGTAGTAGGACGTGGCAGTCATGAGTTTTCAACCCTTGTACCTTGTTTCCATCTACACTGACTCTCCTTTCAGGGTTGGAAGCAAATCCATGTGGGAATCTCACATGTGACAGGACCTCGCAGAATTATTTTCTTTTTGCGTTGTCCAAGACGTACACAGCTAGTGCCATATCTCGTGGTTTACCTTCATCTTGCACCTGCAAATCCTGTCTGATACCCAGGTGTGTCAAATCAATCCTAGATTTTAAGGTATCTTTCATCTTGCCTTCAATATTAAGAAGTGTGCTGATAATGCTGTCACATATATTTTTCTTGATGTGCATCACATCAAGATTATGCCACAGATCCAAATCTTTCCAATACTCCAAGTCCCACAAAGTGGACCTGCGGGTAAACAATAATCTCTCTTCTGCCCTACCACGCTTCCTTTTCCCGCTACCATTACTAGGATGGTTTCCTGGTGTAATATGCCTGACCTTCTGTAATTCCACTTGCAACTCATTGGCGGTGAGCCTCTTTGGCGCATCATGGTTTTCATGCTTTGCATTGAACACATGTCTTCGGTATTTTCTAGGATGCAGCTTGTCCTTGGCAAGGAAACGGTGGTGTCCAATGTAACAGATCTTGCTAAGTATTGTGTATGACAGTGGATTCCTGTCATAGCGAACACATTGTAACCATGTGTCGTTCGCCCTGACATAGTGCCCAAAGTCAGATAATCATGGATGCACCAAATTATAACAACACGCAGAAAGAAATCAGTTGGTGGGCTGCTATATAGGTCTCGAGTGACAACACCCCTCCATAGCTGTTGAAGTTCCTCCACAAGAGGCTCCATGAACAAATCAAAATCCTTTCCAGGACTTTTTGGACCTGGGATGAGCAAGGCCATCATGTAGTTTGATTCTTTGGTGCAGGCATTTGGAGGCATGTTGTAAGGGATAACAAGCACTGGCCACATGCTATATGTGGCGCTCTGGTGGCCAAATGGGTTAAATCCATCTGAAGCTAAGCCAAGTCTAATGTTTCTCTGGTCAGCAGCAAACTTTTTGTGTTTATGATTGAAGCTTTTCCACTCACTACCATGAGATGGATGTCTCATTACATTCTGATGTCTGTACTCCTGGTTCCTAGAATGCCACAGTACATCCTCTCTTGTTTCAGCATCATGAAACAACCTCTGCAATCTTGGTATAATTGGAAAATGTTTCAGAACATTATGGGGAATCCTCTTCATAGCATCGCCATCTTTCCATCTTAATGATTTGCATTTCGGGCATTCACTTAAGTTGGCATAATCTTTCTGGAACAGAACACAATTATTCTTACAAACATGGATCATATCATATCTAACTCCAACTGCACGAAGGAAATTCTTTATTTTACTATAGGTGTGTGGCAGCTCAGACACATCTGGGAAAGATTTGCGGAAAGCAGCCAACATCGCATCGAATGATTTGTTGGTCATCCACTCAGATGTCTTCACCTGAAGAAAGGTGACCATAGCTGAGAATACCGACAGCTTATTTCCTGGGGTGACAGCCACGTTGCATTGTTCCAACATGCGGGCCCACCATTTTTCTTTTGCAGGTGAAAGTTCACGGAATGCATGAACATTTCGTAGCATTGTTTCAATGTTGGTCAAACTCACTGGCTCCGCCACCACCACCACCTCCTCCTCCTCTTCCACCTGAGCATCAGGCAGATCAAGATGGTGATCTGTTGCTTCCACATAGTCAATAACATTGACGTTCACAGTTTCACCATGATGAACCCACCTAGTATATGTGACCGACATCCCATACAAGTGTAGATGATTTTGCACAGTTGACTAGGGTCTTGTAACTGAATTCATACAACTGCTACATGGGCAGAGCACATCTGATTTCGGACCACCGTACTCAGCTTTGATAAAGTTCGTGAAGTTTTCAACCCCCTTGACATATGCAGCAGAGAATCTTCGAGCTGAAGTTATCCAAGTCCTATCCATCTGTTAGACATACAAATTAGTTCTTCTACTAGATATTACAGGAAAAACATATATGCTTTTTTATGAAGCCCAAAAAAATACCTAGGTCGATGTCTAAAGCTATGGCAAGATATTTGGACGAGCAGATCTAAGTAACGAAATATATGTAAAGCTAATTCAGCAAACAGGTTTGAGTGCTAAATTATGGCAGGCTGTTTCAGCGGTCAATGAGGCCGAGCACACAACCATCAAACTATCGAAGGCCGTCACAGCAACAAAGATCGAGTATAAAACGGTGTAGAGCTATTTCACCTAACATATTGGCTACTAGACCATGGCAATCTACGTCACAATAAATATATGGCAGGATATTTTAGCAACTAATCAGCCTTGGCATGCCATCTCAGCTAATCAGATTGAGTGCAGAACAGGGCAAGGAAGCTTCTTAAGCAGAGCATATTGACTGTAAACTAATTCGGCAAATAGTGAGATTAACAACGTCTATCAGCTAACATTCAACGCTACACCGACATGCACAGGGCCTTAGTCTAGAATGCGCGTACCGTGGGAGAAGCTGACCGCCGTGCGTCTCCACACGAACGTCGCCAGTGGTGGCGGCGCTGACTGCCGTGCGCCTCCACAAGAACATCGCCAGCGGTGGCGGCGTGGCTAGAGGATGTCAGTCTATGAGAGCGTACTGCGAGAGCGAGAGGATCGCCGTGCGTCCCGAGAACGAACCGCGGCGCCGACGTATCAGCGCGGCGGGGAGCGCGGCTTTGGCGGAGGGAATCACTACAAAAACATACACTTCCATGATGATACATGTTTGTCACAGTAGGTCGCATTTTTGGTCATGCATGTACATCCATGACGATTTTATGACAGAATCAAGATAGTCATACCTGTGGTGTCGTAGAAGTGTTCCATGACATTACCAAAATTATCATCACAGAAGTGTCCACTTCCATGATGATAAATCACGCATCATAGAAATTCTTTCGTCAAGGGTGACCGACATGTGGCATCCACCGTAACGGAATGCTGTTAAGCTATCGGGTCTGGTTTTGGATCCGATAACCCGTTAACAGCCCAGACCAATGGGGATTTTCCACGTGTAAAATCATCATTGTCCGGAGGAAACACGTGTTGCCTCGCCGTTGGGATAGATGTCATCCACTCATTGGACAGGAGGCGCCTATGATAGGTCGACACGTGGCACGGCCCAACAGTGGCCCATTCCGGTGAAAAAGGCCGGCCCAGTAAAAATTAGCAGGCCGTCCCATATAAGGCCTACTTGTGTCAGGTCCATTTAAGCCCACGACCCTTACGAGATGTGCCAATTTGGCCCATCAACGACCCATTAAAGATTTGACACCATTGCAGCCCATCGCCAGTTCGAGCCCGTTAACAGCCCGCTATATATTTGGGCTCAATATCGGCCCAATGAGATTTTGGCCTATTAACGGCCCATTTAATGGATGTGCCAATTTTTAGGATGTACATCTTTCGGCCTTTTAGCGACCCATTTAAATGTTGGGCTAATTTCTGGCCCGGTGTGTCTTTCAACCGATTGATGTCCCATAAATCAGATGGGCCATTTGTAGTCAGACCTGAGTTTCGGCCTTTTAGTGACCCATTTAAGTGTTGGGCCAATTTCTGGCCCGGTGTCTCTTTTAGCCTGTTGACGGCCCATAAATCAGTTGGGCCATTTGTAGTCGGACCTGAGTTTTGGCCTTTTAGCGACCCATTTAAGTGTTGGGCCAATTCCCGGCCTTGTGTGCCTTTCGGCCTGTTAACGGGCCATAAATGAGTTGGGCCATTTGTAGTCGGACCTGAGTTTTGGCCTTTTAATGGCCCATGCCCTTCATGGTACAATACCAGCCCGGTTTCTCTTTCAGCCTGCTAAAGGCCAACAACACAGTTGGGCCATTTACAAGACGACCTCACTTTCAGCCTCTTAGTGGCCCATGCTCTTCATGGTCCAGTACAAGCCCGCTGTCTCTTTCGGCCTGCTAAAGGCCCACAGTTTAGTTGGGCCATATGTAGCCCGAACTTAGTAACGGCCTGTTAACGGCCCGTGAAATCAATTGGGCCCACCTGTTGCCCGCTTTGATGTCGGCCTGTTAACGACCCGGGAGGTAAGAGGGCAGACCATTAACTTTCGGCCTAGTAACGGCCCATTAACTTAATGGGCACACTAAAGTTCATACATGTCTTTAGGCCAAATTAGATAATTTGAGCCCATTACGACGAGCAATTATGCACAGGACCAAAACCGATCAAGCAAAGGTACGACATACAGGGAAAAACGTTGCACATCCAGCATATATTACAGGAAATTACATCCACTGGGCAATCAAAGATTGATGCCAGTGTAAATAAATGAACAGAACCTAACAATCTACAACATCACAATCTGCAACATCAGCATGGATGACGCCCATAAGCATGTGGGCAAGTTCTTGCTGCTTTGCTACACTGTCTCTGAAAACATTGATCAGTTGTTGTGTCGCACGACTCTGCACCTCTGATTCCTCCACCATTTCCATCATTGCTTCAGCCATTAATTGGTTCACAAACATACATTTTTTCTGTTGCATTCGAGACAGAGGATACTGAACAGATTTAGATGGTGATTTTGGCAGGCTTGTATTATTGATAGTGGAGAGTGTATCAACCACTGCATCATAACATAAATTAGGAGGAGAACCAAATAGATTAATCATGAGTTAGTGCCATATTACCTGGCCTAGATTTATTGGAAAGAAACAATGGGGTTGCCTTGCTGTTTTCAGAGTTTGTCTTCTTATCTTAAGTAGCCTGCACCAAATTAACACACTAGCATTGCTATCATTGGCCAAGTCAGATAATAGGAAAGCAACATTGACACAACGAACGTTTGGGCAACTATCCTACACCAAATTAACACAATATGGTACAACTATCATCAGCCAGGTAAGGTAATACGAAAGCAACACTGACACAATGAATGGATGGGCAACCAGAGCAGCACTACAATTCACTAAGGTGCATGATATGAGATAGTACACTCATGCAGCTCAATATGCAAAACTACCAGACAGTTTTCTTTACAAAAATCAACATTGGCGCCTTTAACATTTTGCTACAACTAATTTTAGATCAGATAAAGGTTGGATTCACACCAATTAACAAAATACATGCTAATGTAAAAATATAGTGATATACAACAGGTACTTACATCAACATTGGAGCACAGAGAATTCCCGCAAGATATTTTCCTTGAATACAATCCCAATGAAGGAAGTCTTCTATCATTTAACCTTATTTTCTAAAAGAGAGATGGGTAAGAAACATGTAGAAAATATGATCAGAATGCTATAAAATTTCATGATGCGAGGATACGCACACGCTTCTTAGAATGGAGTTGACATTCTTTTTCTAGACTGGAGCGGACTAGTACTTTGGCCACTGGAATATGCTTATTATTAGTGGGAGTTGGATTTCTCTGTGCTGGAGCAGTATCTATGAAAAATGGGGTTGGTTTATTATCTCCTGGCATTTGGATCTTTTGCAAAGACCTGGATTGTAACCCTTCAGATTCTAACATAGCTGTCTTCCCCTTGCATGCCTTATATAGAAGAATGGTGCTTCAATTATAAAACATGCTACAACAGAGATTGAATAGGTACTGAAGAATAGAAAGGCATGACATATTGACATGTATTCCCACCATCCGGAAATAAATGGATGGGTCTAGGCGTATTTCAGTTCTAGATACATCCAGTTTTATCCATTTCTGCGACATGTAATCCAGACGGAGGGAGTATGATGTAAGAGCTAGGAATACGATAGGACAAAACAGTAAAAAACACACCAAAAACCCACTTCAGAACCAAAGTATTCAAACCCACTGATATGAGATAGTACACTCATGCAGCTCAGGATACAAAACTACCAGGCAGTTTTCCTTACAAAAATCAACATTGTGGCCTTTAATCATACATTTTGCTACAACTAAATTTAGATCAGATAAAGGTTGGATTCACGCCGATTAACAAAATACATGTTGATGTAAAAATATAGTGATATACAACAGGTACTTACATCTGCATTGGAGCACAGATAATTCCTACAAGAATCTTTCCTCACAGACGATACTAGTGCAGAAATTATTCTATTTGTTAAGCTTATTTTCTAAAAGAGAGATGGGTAAGAAACATGTAGAAAATATGATCAGCATGCTATAAAATTTCATGATGCAAGGATACACACACGCTTCTTAGAATGGAGTTGACATATTTTTGCTGGACTGGAGCGGACTAGTTCTTTGGCCACTGGAATCTGCTTATTATCAGTAGGAGTTGGGTTTCTCTGTGCTAGAGCAGTATCTATAAAAACTGGAGTTGGTTTATTATCTCCTGGCATTTGGATCTTTTGCAAAGGCCTTGTTTGTAACCCTTCAGATTCTAACATAGTCGTCTTCCCCTTGCATGCCTTGTATAAAAGAATGGTGCTTTAAATATAAAACATGCTACAATAGAGAGATGGAATAGGTACTGAAGAATAGAAAGGCATGACATATTGACATGTATTCCCTCCACCCGGAAAAAAATGGATGAGTCTAGGCGTATTTTAGTTCTAGATACATCCTTTTTTATCCATTTCGGCAGCATGTAATCCGGACGAAGGGAGTATGGTGTAAGATCTAGGGATACGACAGGACAACACAGTAAAAAAAATACTAGTTGAATGTAAAACTGTATGCTAGCGTAATACGTACAGAAAAAACTAAGGAAACATACATGTGTATGATTTGGAAACTAAGATGGCATTGCAACAGAGCACTAGAACAACACTTCAATGTAAAAAAATGGTATGGTAGACAGATGAAGTACATACTGATGAATAACAATGCATAAGATATTCAGAAGCATGATGTCCAAATTAAGCAGATGGCATTGCGATAGAGTAGAATGACATTACTTGAATTTGAAAACATGTTATCATGAATGGAATAGGTACTAAAAAACAGGAAGGCATGACATATTTACATGCATGATCAGCATGCTAAGCACATGGCATTGCAATAGAGTAGATACACTCCAGGACATTATATGCATGTTGTACCCATATCACAGGCCAAGTTAGAGCAAGGACCTTGTGGGGTGAAGAGGATTCATCATCTTTCTGCAAGTCTTCTGAAGAACTGCCTTTACATGTTCCATCATATTGGGTATCGTTGACATCAAGTTTATTGGCCTTTACATTGCTCCGTGAGGTTCTTGTGGATATATCAGTGTGTGCAATTATATCTGACATGCATGGAAGACAACTATTAGTTAGATTTATGTAATGAGTGCCTGTAGGAGACGACATAAATAGTAGGACTGGGGTTAACTAGCAGCAACATGTCTCAAAAACTAAAGGGAGAACACAGATGAAAGCTACAGAATATGTATCGTTTGTACTCGAGATTAACTAGATGGCACACAAAAGTATTAAAGAAAAACATAGGTAATACTAGAAGTGGTATAATACTATAATCACCAGCCTGTGGGATATCATTGGCTGATGGATTATAACTATGCAACAACGTTACCTAAAGAACAAGTATCTTAGCTGAACTATGGAACAACGTTAACTCCCGAACAAGACCCGTAAGAAATCAGCATGAATATACAGTGAAATGTGATAATCTATTTTCCATGCTTAGATGAATAACAAAGCCATACATGTTGCACACAAGTAAGATGAGGGTACAACCTATCTGGCCGCCATCCATAGGAGTGAGCATCATGTGCTGACTTGTCGATGGCCTTGCAGTTGTTGTGGCTGTCCATGTCGGGCACGCGCATTCGATGCATGGAACTGTTGAGTGGGGACTATAGCTCCCTTCTGGTGTATGCTTCCCTTGTTGGAGCAGCTGCGGTGAGTCGGAAGACGGTGTGGCTGAAGATGCAGATAACGCATAATGTTAAGAACGACATATCTCTTTGATCTGAAGAAATACACTAAGAGACCAACAACAAGGTATGAGAGTGGTCACACGTCTGTTGACTGAAGACTAAATTGGAGTCACACAATTTTATTGTATTTTGATACTGTCCGATCTACGCCGGATGGCTTGATGGCCGTCTTGTGCCTCCCGCCTGACACTGTTCAAAATCTTCCCTGAACAGCCAGCGACCAATAGTAGAGCAGCCTGCCTCCGCCATCCATGGCCCTGGCCAAAATCCCACTCCCTGCCCCACCGCACTGCCATGGTTGCGCCACGCCCGGGCCAATCCACAAAGACCCCCCATCATCCAGATCCGGCGGCGACAGTACCTTCAACCCACGCAACTCTAAGATAGCCATCTAAGCGCTGCTTCCGCGGCAAACTTACGGCCCCGCACCCTTATGTTAGACACTAGCCAACCGGCATCCTAGGAGCTCCGCCGCCTCGAGGGGTGCTGCTTCCAATTGGGAATCGACTGGCCCAGAATAAAAATTCAGACAACTAACGCCTAAATAAAGTGATTTGAGATGCGCGTGCGACCTATCTGGCGGCATGGTGAAGTAGGCAGGTCCAGCTGCCGGGTCAGTGAGGCCGGCATTGTTGCGGTGGCGACCGGCGGCAGGGAAACAACGATGTCGCGATGGTCAACGGCTACGGGGAAGCAGCGCCGTGACTCTGGACGGATCCAAAGTTGGAGCCGCTCTGGCGCCATGAACAATGGCGGGGGTGAATTGGCTCTGGTATGGTTCACGGGGCCGTCGTCGAGGCAGCTCCAACAGCATGGAGTAAGAGGCACACGGCCCAGTGCACGACAGCAAATGGACACCGTCTCTAGCATTAGGGAGGAGGGCGGCTATGAAATTGGTGCGGTGGGGGCGCCCTGGAGGAGGGGCTGAGGTTTCGCGGATCGGGAGAAGGGAGCTTCCGGGGAGAAGGTGATTTGGCACCCACGAGGTATGAATGGGGGGATGGGGATTGGGAGAGGAGTGGAACCATGTCTTACAGACGCATTTGTCTGAAATGTGAGGGGGACTTACAGTTCTACCCCTGCCTTTAGGCTTCTCGACTTGGGTCTGTGTACTGAGGGTCGGTGATAGTAGAGTAACTTTGCTTCTCCCCAAATAGTGGGCGGGAGCGATTTCGGGCGAGGAGGGCGTGTTTTGAAATATAGTGGGCGCGAGCGATTTCGGGCGAGGAGAGCGTGTTTTGAAATAGTGGGCGCGAGCTATTTCGGGCGAGGAGAGCGTGTTTTGCCGACCATGGTTTATGAACTATTCAGTACATGTCATTTCGGCCGAGGAGAAGGCGCGCTTGGATGAAGTTACGAACCTACCCTCGATGTACAACGGGCCAATTGATGCGTGTCCCACATAGGACGGTAATTTCGCGTCTCCCATTTATTTGCTCGGGCGAATTCCACCGAGCAGAGGATGTTTAACGGTTCGTTCAAATTTTGGGAGAACGAGCATCCACGTCTACCTTACCAAGTCGATTTGAATCAAATTTTGAAATATTAGCTTGCCACTTCTTTTTTAGATGGAGAGATGATGCTCGGGAGTAATGTGTTTTTACATGCTTGTTGCTACCAATTTACTATATGGCAAATAGTTGACCCACTCAAAAACGCGAATCAAACCCAAAATGAAATATCTCGATTCAATGAAATAGCTCGTTCACTAGGTCAAAATAGTGAACTAAATCCAAAATTGAACACCTCAATCGAGTAGCATGTTGTACAGTATTATAGTACTCCATGAACATGTGGAAAGTCAAATCAATGAACTTGTTTGATATATGCATATATCCGTTCATGTGTGCATTGCAGACAACATGTCCTCCAATTTAAATATTTCAATGCATTTTATATTGAAACATGGTTTATATCAGTCTTTGATGCATAAAACGCGATGTCGGGGGTTGGGTGCGACATATGCCAAAGGATGGCTTATCATGGTGGGGGCAAGTAGAACGTCGCCGGTGCCCGGAAACGGAATGAGGCGAAGACTTGCATGCCGGCGGATCTTACCCAGCTTCGGGGCTCTCCAGGGAGATAACACCCCTACTGCTTCTCTGCGGGGTCTCCGCATGATCACTAAGGCAAAGTGACTACAAGGTTGCTCCTCGAGCTGTATTCTGGAGGTAGGAGAAGGCAAGGCTAGCTCTCTCCTTCCTATATCGACTGGTCTAGTGCTAATGGATTCGAACCCTTTGCATGGGTGCCCCGGGGGGTTTATATAGACCTACCCCCCGGGGGGTACAATGGTAATCCGGCTGGGCGCGGGTCCCAGCCGTCTGTCTCTCAGGCCGCCGTCTTCTCCGCCGACTACTGGGGCCCGCCGACAGGCCCGACATTGTAGCCGTGCTTCTAATGACGCTTGCTTGGTCATGCGGCCGTGGCAACAGTGCCGCCGCCTGACGGGCGATCACTGTCGCCATTCCCCGTCTTGTCTGGTTAATGGCGTGTGGGGCCTGCGGGAGGGGCCGGTCGACTCCAGGGGGCCGACTCCCACGGGTCCGACTTTGGGGCGTTCTCGCCGTCTTCTGGGCTCCCGCTGACGGGCGGGTCCCTCCGTCTCTGGGTCATACAGATAGGCTGTCGTGGGCACAGTGCGCCACCCACTGAGGCTGAGGTCAGGGCAGGCATGGCAACAGTGTCGTGCCACGATGGAGATCTCCAGCGATACGGCACACTGTAGCCATGCCAGCCCCTCGTAAGCAGGGTGGAGACGGCCACGCTGTGACCGTACCCTGCCCCGTCCATCGTGGCGGGGGCAGGAGATGGGTGGAGTTGCGGGCCGACTCTCTATAGTCGGCTTCTCCGGAAGTCGCCAACTAAGAGTCGGCTTGTCTTGGAATCGTCCTGGGGACTCGGCTTATCTTGGAGTCGTCCCTGGGACTCGGCCTGAGGGGCGCAACCTGCCCTGATGTCTCAAAAGGTTCTGGGGCTCGGGTTAGCCTACCCGTGGCCCATTACTCCGATAGTAGTCCCCGAAGATGGTGAGGCTCCGAGGGTAATACGCCAGGGGGCCTCAACAGTTTCATTCTTCTGGTGGTGGAATCTGGGCTTTGCTTGCCGTCTTCTTTCAGGCCGACTACCTGGAGTCGGACTCGCAGCGGGTTGTCTTGCCCCCTAAAGAGTTCGAAAGTCGCGGCGGGAAACCAGGCGGCAAGCCTGATACGCTTCTCGCAGTCGCCCACCGCGGACCCGTCACGCGGCGCCACGCGGCAAGGGTAGTCTGCCTACCCACGCGCGCGATGGGACAGACCGTCAGGCGGGGCCCGCCACTACCGCGCCTCGGCATGCGGACGGTTGGGTTCCCCACGTTGTTACGACGCGCAGTAACTTTGTGGGGTAAATCGTGGGAGGGCGTGGGGTCCCGTGCGCAGTTAATCCCACGCCCGCCCCATCGGCTTCTCAGCCTACTAGGCTATAAGTAGGCGGGGGGAGAGGAGCGGCGAAGCACGCGCGCCCATCTTCCCTGCTCCCCCGCCTCCTCTTGCTTCCTCTGCTTCCTTCTCCTTCTTGCCGCCGCCGTGCCAAACCACGCCGCGCCCGTAGCGATGAGCTCTTCCTCCGCCGCTGCGGCTCCTGCCATGCGCTCCGGCGTGTGGGGCGGCTCCGAGGTGGACGGCTACCTCATCGAATTTCTTTGCAAGACGCTTCGCCTCCCCGGTGCAAACCTCGTGCGAGCCCACGCCGCGCCGGCGAGGGAGATATCGCCGGCGCCGGAGGAGGGCGAGCGGGTCATATTCCGCTCGCACCTTATGCGCGGCCTGGGGCTGCCGGCGAGCGGCTTCTTCCGCTCCTTCTTGGAGTTCCACGGGCTCCAGCCGCACCACCTCACCCCAAACACGGTGGTGCTGCTGGCCGCCTTCACCACCCTGTGCGAGGGCTTCCTCGGTGTTCTCCCCACCATTGAGCTGTGGGGAGAATTCTTTCAATCCAAGCTCGACATGCACGTCGCCGGCGTGCCAGCCCAGTGCGGCGCCTTCATCGCGATGCGGCGATCGATAGCCGACAATCCTTTTCCCTCCATCCCGCTGATCAAGTAGGTGAAGATGTGGCAGCGCTCTTATTTCTATGTGAAGAACGTCGCCCCAGACGGCGACTGGGTCAATCTGCCGCCTTACGAAGCCGGCGCACCGGCTGGGAGGCTTCCCAGCTGGTCCCACCGAGTCAAGACGCTGACTCCCGCCGGAGCCGCCGCCATGGCGCGACTCCGAGTTCTGACGCAGTCGGAGGGCCTGGTCGGGGCCAACTTGCTGGCCGCCTTCGTGGCGCGCCGAGTCCTCCCTCTCCAAGGCCGGCCTCATCGGATCAGTCAGATGAGCGACCACCAGGACCCGAGTCGGATGTGCACCAGGGACATGCCCCGCGCGGAAGTGGCGAACATGGTAAACCACATCGCCAACTGCGAGCTCGCGGCGGACTGGCAGTTCGGCAAAGAGCCGTACTCGCGCACCAACCCTCCTCCGGTGGTAAGTCACATCTCTTGCTACTCTGTTTTCTTTGTAGCCGAATCCAACTTCTGATCTTTTGGTTTCTTTGGGTCACAACCCGCTCATTCAGCCTGCAGCCAGCATCACGAGACCGCCCCGTGAGTTTGTCCCCGACCGAGCAAAGAGCAACGTCGACGACCCCGACTTGGGGGCGGCGGTGATGGAGGCCGACGCCGAAGGCGGAGGAGGAGGAGGGAGAGGCGGCCTCAGGCCCTCGGCCACCTTCGCCGGCTGGACAGAAGATGACGTCGAAGGGGAAGTTGCCCCGCGCCACCAGCCAAGGGTCGGCCAGCCGGGTGCGAGTTCCTCCGCCGGCCTGGCCGGTCAAGGCGGCGTGAAGAGGCGCCACGCCAGGCCGAGTTCGCTCGGTGGCAAGCCGAAGAAGTTCAAGGGGGCGGCTGCCGCGACGAAGCGGGAGGAGGCGGCCGCGAAGGCCAACCGCTTCCACAAGGAAGTGAAGAAGCCGCCACTGGTCTCCGCGTAAGTGTTTTTGCCTTCATCTTATTTTCCTTTGGTGAATCTTGTCCGAGTCTTTTACAATCCCTCCTTGCTTCAGGGCTCCCCTTACCCTTGAGAGGGTCGCCGCCCCCTCTGTCATGGGGTCAGTAGAGACATCCGCCAACACTCGGCGGATTGACCCCGCCGCCGACCTCCGGGAAGCGACAGAGCAAAACACGCAGGAGAGGCGCGACGAGGAGGAGGCCGACCGCCTGGAGAAGGCGGAGGCTGAGAAGGCGGCGGCTTCCACCCAGAAAAAACTGGAAGAGGCCGAAGCCGCCGTTGCAGCAAGACGGCGAGCAGAGGAGGCCGTGCATCGCCAATCGGTGTTGCACGTCCTCCCGCTGTCCTCCGCACCGCCGCCCCCGGAGTTCATGGGGCAGAGTGGAGAAGCCGGCGCCGTGAACCCCCTCGCGGAGAAGGAAAGTGGCGAGGCCTCCATGTCGGATACGCTCGTGCCGCCACCGCCGCCTCCGCCGCCGTCTGGGAGTGCGCATGGTAAACAGCCGGCAGGCCCGCCGGTGCCGCCGACTGAGGACGAGGCCATGGCGAGGCTGCTCCTTCAAGTCGCCTCGTCAGCGCGCCACCGCCTTGAGAAGGCGACTTCGGCGCCACGGCCCCTAGAGACCGGTGCCGCCAGCTCGGCCATCCCAGACGCCGAGGCAACGAGCGTCGCGCCCGTTGGGTGGGTGCGCGGAGGCGGCACAAGCCCGCTGAGCCAGGCGCTTCTAGACGTCCAGGTGAAGCTGCGAGCCGAGGGCGACGCCCTCCAGAACTGCACCAAGGCGCATCTGGCATCGCGAGCAGCCGTCCGAGTATGATTTCTCCTTTTAATTCTTGCTTTTTTTATTCTTCTCTGTGGGGGCGCGCCAGCGCACCCACTGGGTGTAGTCCCCGAGTTTCGGGCCGGCTGCTGAGCAGGCGGTTCGGAACTCCCTCTGGCGAGTTCCAAATACTTATCTTGTCTGAAATGCTTATTACAGGAGTATCACCACCTCCGCGTCACTGTCTTCAACCGCAACATTGAGGAGTTGGGAAAGCGGACTGCCGACTTGTCAGAGAGCCGGAGTAAGTCCTTCTTATTTTTCGCAGGGGCGCGCTGGCGCACCCGCGGGCTGTAGTCCCAGAGATTCGGGCCGACTGCTGAGCAGTCGGGCCAGATCTTCCTGGCGACCTTCTTCTTTTTCGCGGGGGCACGCTGGCGCACCCGCGGGCTGTAGTCCCCGAGATTCGGGCCGACTGCTGAGCACTCGGGCCGGATCTTCCCGGTGACCTTCTTTGTTGGTGACTTAACATCTTTTTTTCTTTTTTCATTCTTCAGAGGCCAACGCCACTCTTCAGGAGCGGCTGGGAGAGGCCAATACCGCCTTGCATGCCAAGGAGGAGGAGTGCAACAAGCTCGCCATGGAGCACAACCTGCTGGCTGCGCTGCTGGCCGAGCAAAGGGAGCTGCTCAAGAAGGCGCAGGGCGAGGCCGAGAAGAGACAGACCGCTCTCCTGGCCGAGTTCGAAAGAGAGCGCTCCTCCTGGACTGACAAGGAGGCGCTGCTGACCTCCGGCTTCCATGAGATCAAAGACATCGTTGATGGTGAGTTTCTTTTGCTTTCTTTCTTTGAGCTTCCGACTATGGGTCGGGCTAGCTTCTGATTTTTGACTTGCTTCTTTTTTGTCTTGGCAAACTTCTTCCCTGGCCACTCGCAGGCGGTCACACAGGCCATCGAGTCTGATCGCAAGGCACAGAGGGAAAATGGCGCGGAGATCGCCGCTAACGCCCCCTTGACCATCGACGAGCAGTTTCTAAGCATCGAAGCCCGTCTTCGGCCGACCATCGGTTGATGCGCCGGCTTCAGCGTGCCGGCGCCCAGGCAGTTGCCACTCTGTGGCCAGACATGCCGGCTCTGCACACTGCCAGTCGGACTGCCGACTGGCTGGAGGTCGCAGCTGGCCGTCTTGAGGCCTGGAAGGGTTCCTCGGCCCGGGCCGGAGTGCGCTGGGCCTTGGAATTCGTCAAGGCGTGGTATCTAGGGCTGGACCTGGACCAGCTGGCCGCGTTCCGGTCAGAGGCCCAGGTAGAGCTGGTGGCTGTGCAGGGCACCCTCGTCGAGCGTGCGGTGGCGATCGCCGACTACACTGATACCAGCGTCTTCGTCCCCGAGCAGGCTGCAAGTGGCGAGGAGGTGCCGCCGAAGTGGTTCGGGATGAACCAAGACTACGACAAGGACTCGGTGGAGGTGATCGGCTCCAGCACCGAGGACGAAGGCGAGGCGGAGGACGAAGGTGAGACGGAGGCGCCAGAAGACGGGGCGGGCGACCAGCCTCAGCTCGACCGCGCCTCCAGCAACGAGCCGCGTCCGACCGGGCCGGCTACCGCTGGTGACGATCAAGTCGAGACTGCCCAGCCGGCCGCCCCGGCGCCTGACACCGCCATCTCCCCCGACCCTCCGAACCCGTCTGCCACTCCCTAGGCTGCCGTCTGGCTTTTGTTTTATCTGCTTTAAAAGTCTTTGAAGAACTTGTTAATTTGCACAATTCCACCCGCGGGGTGTATTTTGAACTTCTGTTTGAAGATTCGGCCAAGGGCCTATGTCATGTAAATATCAATCTGGATTCTATCTTTCCTTGCTTATTGCTCCTTTGGCTTTTTCCTTTGCCGCCTTCCCCTAGTCGCCGCCTTGTCAGCCAGACAACCGCTCCGCGGACTGCCGCTGGACCAAATGCCTGGCTACTTTGGGGAAGGCAAGTACTTGCCATTCATTGGAGTCTTTTTAACAAGTTGGATAAAAAGCGGCAAGCCGACTACTCATGAGTCAGTTTTTGCGGAAAGGAGCTGGAAGCCGGCTTAAGCTATGTTAATGCTTTTAGGTCTTTAGCCATTTTTCGCGTGGACGCCCGTTCATCCTTACTCTTGCCCGCCAAACAGTCGCTCTGCGAGCTGCGGCCTCTGGCAGGAGACGACTTAGGCGCTGCACACTACTTGTCCGACTTCAGGAAACATTTCATAGCGCCAGACGGCGAGTCCCCGGGCCGACTAGTCGAACCCGGTGCCAAGCGGCGTAGCAAAGAGTAGCATACTCGAAGGCATAATTCTTATCATACAGATAACAAAAGGGGCAGTCCCCAAGCTCATCTCGGGGGGCCCGAAGTCTTGGTACTTTAATACAAAGGGGTAGCATGGTACATACTGCATCAACTATAAAATCTTCGGAGAAGATTTGCATTCCATGGCCGTTCGGACTCTTTGCCGGAGTCGTCTCTCTTGCGTGCTCGGGGCTTCTGAGCGTCGATCAAGTAGTAGGAGTCGTTGCCCAGCACTTTGCTGATAATGAAGGGGCCTTCCCAAGGTGCCGACAGCTTGTGCTGGCCGGCTGTCCGCTGGATCAGTCGGAGCACAAGGTCGCCTTCTTGGAAAGATCTCGGCCTGACCTTCCTGTTGTAGTATCGGCGCAGGCTCTGCTGGTAGATGCTGGACCGGCTGAGTACCAATAGCCGGCCCTCTTCGAGCAGATCGACGCCGTCTTGACGTGCTTCTTCTGCTTCCTCCTCGGTGTACATGGTGACTCGCGGGGAGTCGAACTCTATGTCCGTCGGGATGACGGCTTCAGCACCGTAGACGAGGAAGAAAGGCGTGAAGCCGGTTGACTTGTTTGGAGTCGTGCGCAGACTCCAGAGGACAGCCGGCAACTCCTCAAGCCAACAGCCGGCCGAACGCTCCAATGGTTCGACCAGCCGAGGCTTGATGCCAGATAGGATGAGGCCGTTTACTCGCTCCACCTGGCCGTTTGACTGCGGGTGGACAACGGACACTAAGTCCAGTCGAATGCGTTGCGTCGCGCAGAAATGGGCCAAGGCGCCTTTGGCAAATTTTGTGCCATTGTCGGTGATGATGCTGTGTGGTATGCCGTACCGAGTCGTGATGTCGGCGATGAAAGTCACTGCAGTTGGACCATTCAACTTCTTGATGGGTTTTACTTCTATCCACTTGGTGAACTTGTCCACTGCGACAAGTAGATGAGTCAGGCCACCTCGTGCCGTCTTGAATGGTCCCACCATGTCCAGGCCCCAAACCGCAAAGGGCCAGACGATGGGGATGGTCTTGAGCGCGGAAGCCGGCTGAAGCGGCTTGGAATGGAACATTTTGCACCCCTTGCATTTTTGGACTGATTCCTTGGCCTCTTCTAGGGCAGTTGGCCAGAAGAAACCGTGTCGAAAGGCTTTGGCGACGAGTGCTCTTGAAGCCGCATGGTGGCCGCACTCGCCTTCATGGATGTCTCTGAGAATTTCTTGGCCTTGTTCTGCCTCGACGCAGCGTTTGTAGACACCAGTGACGCTGCGCCTGACCAGCTCTCTATTGACTATGGTGTAGGTTGCCGCTCGGTGTTGTACTTGCCAAGCCAAGATTTCATCAGCTGGCAGCTCTCTGTTTACTAGGAACTTGAGGATGGGCTGGGCCCATGAGGGTGCTGCTATTTCTTCAATTGCCACTATTGCGACTTGGACAAGGGCGACTGGGATGGGAGGCAGCGGGCTGGAGTCCGCGGCCGCTTGCTGGATTGGTGAAGTCCCCGGGCCGACTGGCGCAGTCCCTAGGCCGACTGGCGCAGTCCCCGGGCCGAGCTCTGGAGTCTTCGGGCTGGCCGTCGCAGTCCCCGGGCCGGGTTCTGAAGTCCCCCGGCCGGCTTCGACTGCGGTATTCTTGGAGCCGTCTGTAAGAATTCTCGTGTCGTCTGCTGGTGCTCTTAAGTCAGATCCGACTTCTTCGGGGGGAGCTGGCACAAAAATGGAGTCTGATTCTGGTGAAGGCTTGATAGACGGCTTGATGAGGCGCTGAAGGGCAACGCCGGATGGTATCGCTTGGCGGGTGGAGCCGACTCATGCCAGGGCATCTGCTTGGTCGTTGTCATTTCTTGGCACGTGAAGGAACTCGCACCCCTCGAAATATCCGCTAAGTTGCTGCACCAGGAAGCGATAGCTCGCCATGTTTGCGTCTTTGGCGTCCCAGTCGCCAGACGAGTGCTGGACCACCAAATCGGAGTCGCCATAGCACAGGATCCAACGGATGCCGAGTTCTTTGGCAAGCCGGAGCTCGTGAATGAGCGCCTCGTATTCGGCGACATTGTTGGAGGCGGCGAAGTGGATCTGCAGCGCATACTTGAGCTTGTCGCCTTTAGGGGAGGTGAGGACGATGCCGGATCCCAAGCCGGTGCGCATCTTGGAGCCATCGAAATGCATCCGCCAATGAGTGGAGTCGGGTGCTGGCGGCAGGTACTGGGTGTCGGCCCAGTCGACAAGGAAGTCGGCCAGTGCTTGCGACTTGATGGCGGTGCGGGGCTGGTAGTAGATGGTGTAGGGAGCCAAATCTATGGCCCATTTGGCCACTCGGCCCGAAGCATCTCGGCTTCCAATGATCTCGGCCAGTGGAGCTATGCAGACCACAATAATTGGATGCTCTTGAAAGTAAGGCTTCAACTTCTTGGCGGCAAAGTGCACGCCGTAGCACATCTTCTGGTAGTGGGGATAGTTCTGCTTGGAGGTCGACAGTACCTCGCTCAGGTAATATACTGGTCTCTCGACAGGGAGCGCCTTGCCTTCCTCCTTGCGTTCAATTACGATGACTGTGCCGACTACCCGGCTGGTGGCGGCAATGTATAGGAGCATAGGCTCTTTAGGAGTTGGAGCCGCCAGCACAGGGGGAGTAGTCAACATCTTCTTCAACTGGAGAAATGCTTCGTCCGCCTTGTGGTTCCAATTGAAAAAGGTGGTCTTCTTCATCAGTTGGTACAAAGGGAGAGCCTTCTCGCCCAGCCGACTGATGAATCGGCTGATGGATGCCAAGCAGCCAGTGAACTTTTGCACATCTAGCAGTCGGCGGGGGACCTCCATCCTATCAATGGCCTTGATCTTTACAGGGTTGCACTCTATGCCGCGTTCGGAGACCAGGAAGCCAAGGAGCTGGCCGGCTGGTACTCCGAAGACGCACTTCTCAGGGTTGAGGTTGATCTGGAATCGGTGCAGGTTCTCGAAGGTTTCCTTGAGATCTTCCAACAGCGTTCCATGCTTTTCTGTCTTCACTACCACATCATCTACGTAGACGTGGGCATTTCTGCCGAGTTGCTTGAGGAGGCACTTCTGCATGCAATGCTGAAAGGTGGCGCCGGCATTCCTCAAGCCGAACGTCATAGTCAGGTAGCAGAAGGCTCCAAACGGTGTTATGAAGGCAGTCTTCAGTCTATCTACCAGGTTCAGCTTGATCTGGTGATATCCTGAATATGCATCTAAGAAACTCAACAGCTCGCATCCGGCCATGGAGTCTATCACCTGATCGATTCTTGGCAAAGCAAATGGGTCTTTGGGGCAAGCTTTGTTGAGGCTTATGTACTCAATACACATCCGCCACTGCTTGTTCTTCTTCAACACTAGGACTGGGTTTGCTAACCATTCTGGAAAAAACACCTCCATAATGAAGCCGGTTGCTAGGAGTCGGGCTATCTCTTCCCCAACAACTCTTCTCTTCTCTTCTGACAGGCAGCGCAAGGGCTGCCTGACGGGTTTCACATCAGATCGGACATGTAACTTGTGCTCGGCGAATTCCGTCGGTACACCTGGCATGTCTTTAGGGGACCATGCAAAGATGTCTCGATTCTCACGGAGGAAATCGATGAGCTCGCCTTCCTATTTGCTGTCTAGGTTTGCACCTCTGACAGCGTGCCTCTCTGGGTGCTCTGGGTCCAAAGGTATCCTCTTTGTTTCTTTAGCCGGCTTGAACGAACCCTCAGATTCCGACTCCTTGGGGTCGGGCGACATCTCTGGCTGCTTGCCGGCCATCGCCACAACCCGATCAAGAAGCCGCCTCTCAGCTGCGATCACCAGTGACTCGGCCAACCGACTACTCTCAGCCGCGTAAGCGGACGACTTCCTGTAGTCGCCGGCTACGGTCAGAATCCTCTTCGAACTCGGCATCTTCATCTTGAGGTAGGCGTAGTGGGGGACCGCCATGAACTTGGCCAAAGCAGGTCGGCCAAGCAATGCTTGGTATGGGCTTTCGAGGTCCACCACTTCAAACCAAACTGGCTCTCGGTGGAAATGATCTTTGTCTCCGAAGAGGACGTCTATCAGGATCTTGCCGATTGGTGAGCAGGAAAGGCCAGGTACAATGCCGTGTAACACAGTTCGGCTGCTCTGAAGCTGTCTTTGCTTGATTCCTAACTTCTCCATGGTATCCTTGTACAGGATGTTGATGCTACTGCCTCCGTTTATCAACACTCGCGAGAAGCAAGTGGCCCGCCTATCTGTGGCCAAGGTGGCACTCAAAACCAGGGCGTAGGAGCCCGGATTCGGCATCACCTCTAGGTGATTAGCTCTGCTCCAACTGATAGGCTTCTCGGACCAATGCATAAACTCCGAAGTATCTGATGCTACTGCATTTACTTCTTGCTGCTGCAGCCGTCTGCTACGTCGATCATCAGCCACACTGGTGAACACTACATAGGCTCCATGCTCTTCCGGGTACTCATCTTGTACGACACCGACTGGGGCAGCGGTGGAGGCGGCGGCCCAGCAGGCGGAGGAGGAAGGAGGCCGTCTCCCTTGGCAATTCTGGTGAGCCAGTGGCATTTTCGGGTGGTATGGTTTGACGACTTCGCACCGCCGTGGAACTTGCAGGGACCATCTAGAGTCTGCTCGTAAGAGAAGGCCGGCAACCAGTTGGACTTGCCGCCCTTCTGTCACTTCGTCGGAGGCTGCCCCTCCGGCTGCTGGTCTTCGATCGTTGTGACCTGCCGGCTGCTAGAAGCCGGCTGCGGGGCCTTGCGCTTGTGATCATTCTATTGCTGTCGCCAACTGGCGTCTCCAGCCGGAGTTCTGGGAGCCTGAGGGGCCACCTTACCAGTCGCACTAACTTGAATTTCCGTCTTCATGGAGGAGTCGGCCGTGGCATATTTGTCTGCTATGATCAGCAGCTCGTCGAGGGTCTCCGGCTCATCGCAGAGGAGCCGGTGCTTGAGGAGGGTGCCTTCTCTGCACTCGGCAGTGAAGTACTCGATAGCCTGCACCTCGTGCACGCCTTCGCAGGAGTTCCGGAGCTCGCCCCAGCGTGTGAGGTAGTCGCGAGTTGACTCGTCAGGACCTTGCACGCACAAGGAAAGCTGGCGCGGCTTGGGGGTCGCTTGTACGTGCTTGTGAAGTTGCGGACGAAGGCCTCGGTGAAGTCGACCCAGCTGTTGATGCTGCGGGGCTTCAGACTGTTTAACCATGTCCGTGCCGTGCCCTGGAGCATGAGTGGAACATACTTCACGGCAACACGCTTATTGCCGTTTGCTATGTTGACGGCTATGGAGTAGTCAACTAGCCAATCTTCCGGCTTCACAGAGCCGGTGTACTTGGGCGTGTCTCGGGGGAGCGTGAACCCTTTAGGAAAGGGCTCATCTCAGATGCGGGGTCCGGAACAGGGAGGACCCAACTCATCTTCTTCTTCCAGCGCCAAGGATCGGTGGAGTCGGTCGATCCGGTGGCGGGCGTCATTCTCTCCAACTCCCTCTCGGCGGCCAAGGCGGTCGCCGAGAGTCGGATGCTCAACAGGTGGCGGGGAGACTCACCTTTCTCTTCGTGGTGGGGGAGGCAGATAGTCGCCCTGTTGTTCCACTGCTCTCGGGTGGCCGTCTTGGTCGCGCTCAATGGTGATGCGAGTCCGACTGTGGATGACAGCCGGATCCTTGTCTTTTCTTCCGCGGACACCGTCAGTCAACATCTGAGACGTCGCGCCTTGATCTCGGCGGGGAGGCAAGTCGTTGTTTGGTCGCTGCGGGACCTCCGTGCGGCAGCCGGCTTTGTTCTGCGCGACAGCCGCCTTGAGGAGCCGCTGGACCCGCTCCGTCATTAGGCGGCGCTCTTCACCTTCGAAGTTATCTAGCTCGTCCGCCGCCGCCTGGGCGGCGCGGATGTTCTCCGTAGGCGTAGCATACACGAGGCGATCGGCCCCGAACAGGTTGGCGATGGCCACGCCATGTTGTCGGACCGCGCCTAGGTGGCTAGGCCCAGTCGGGGCCGGCGAGTCGCCCACAGCGCGATCCATCTCATGCTGGTAGGCTTCTGACAAGCGTCTCATGCTTGCCAGTTTCTTCGCGCCTTCGACGATCTATAGGCGGCGCGTCTCCAGGGTTTCGGCGTCGGTGTCTTCCGGAATGGGCGCGGTCAGGTCTCGTAGAGCCGCGTCGAGTGGGTCATTTGCTCCCTCACCGGAGTGCTCGCCATGACTGATGACAAGCACCTCCGTGACGGCGCTTCCGCCGCTCTCCTAGAGAGGGAGCGACTCGTCGTAGACCACCACGTTGGTGGGGAATGCGTCGAGCGACACGGCGTCGGAGTCGACCAACATCGGGTCGGTGCACCCTACAGACTCCAAGTCCACGGTAGGCTCGCCGGTGACGTGGAGTTGGTCGAGGAGGCCCGCAACGAGGCTCTCGGGGCCGCCTGTGCCTGCGTCGGACGCAGGCTCGTTGGAGATGCAAACCTCGCCAAGAAGATCGGCAAGGCAGCTCGCCGCGCAGGCATCGTCGATGCCTTTCAGTGCGTCGGGGCAAGCGCCATCGGGCGTGCCGGGCTGGCTACGCTTGCTGGGGAGGAAAAAGGTTCCCGTCCAAAGTAGGTCTCCAGACGACGGTGCACCTCGCCCCACGGTGGGCGTCAAATGTCGGGGGTTGGGTGCGACATATGCCAAAGGATGGCTTATCATGGTGGGGGCGAGTAGAACGTCGCCGGTGCCCGGAAACGGAATGAGGCGAAGACATGCACACCGGCGGATCTTACCCAGCTTCGGGGCTCTCCGGGGAGATAACACCCCTAATGCTGCTCTGTGGGGTCTCCGCATGATCACTAAGGCAAAGTGACTACAAGGTTGCTCCTCGAGCTGTATTCTGGAGGTAGGAGAAGGCAAGGCTAGCTCTCTCCTTCCTATATCGACCGGTCTAGTGCTAATGGATTCAAACCCTTTGCATGGGTGCCCCGGGGGGTTTATATAGACCTACCCCCCGGGGGTACAATGATAATCCGGCTGGGCGCAGGTCCCAGCTGTCTGTCTCTCAGGCCGTCGTCTCCTCCGCCGACTACTGGGCCCGCCAACTAGCGGGCCCCGCTGACAGGCCCGACCCTATAGCCGTGCTTCTAATGACGCTGGCTTGGTCATGGGGCCGTGGCAACAGTGCCACCGCCTGACGGGCGATTACTGTCGCCATTCCCCACTTGTCTAGTTAATGGCGTGTGGGGCCCGCGGGAGGGGCCAACCGACTCCAGGGGGCCGACTCCCACGGGTCCGACTTTGGGGCATTCTCGCCGTCTTCTGGGCTCCCGCTGATGGGCGGGTCCCGCTGTCTCTGGGTCGTACAGATAGGCTGTCGTGGGCACAATGCGCCGCCCACTGAGGCTGAGGTCAGGGCAGGCATGGCAACAGTGCCGTGCCATGATGGAGATCTCCAGCGATACGGCGCACTATAGCCATGCCAGCCTGTAACACCCCGGATGTAGCTTTCCATCTTTGTAACTCCAACTCTTGCCATTTTCGGCTATGTGATATGATATTTCCTCCGTGGTTGGGTTTTGTCTTTTGTTCTTGCATTTTTTCATGTCATGCATACCATATCATGTCATCATTGTGCATTTCATTTGCATACGTGTTCGTCTCATGCATCCGAACATTTTCCCCGTTGTCCGTTTCGCAATCCGACACTCCCACATGCACCGGCGCACCCCTCTTGTCTCCTTTCCGTGTGCGGGTGGTGAACATTCTCGGAATGGACCGAGCCTTGCCAAGTGGCCCTGGTATAGCACCGGTAGACCACCTGTCAAGTTTCGGGTCATTTGGAGCTCGTTTGGTACTCCAACGGTTAACCGCACTCCCGCTAAGGCCTCTTTTAAGTTGCAGCCCAACACCCCTCCAAAACAGCCCAATAACCCATCTAACTCCCCTCCATGCTCTCAGTCATTTGATCACGATCGTGTGGGCGAAAACTACACCTCATTTGGACACTCCTAGCTCCCTCTACCTCTATTTATAGACCCCTCCCCCGATTTCCGGACGAAACCCTAGACGAAATCCCTTCCGCGCCGCCGGACACGTCCGGATCGGACCGGACGCGTCCGCCGCCGCGCCCCGGCG
>NC_041381.1:199205882-199211676 GCF_002162155.2 Triticum dicoccoides
GCCGCCGCCGCAGGATCTCCTCCGCCGCCCGAGTCCTCCCGCTCCGGCAACCGCCGCCGCCGCCGCCCCCTGCAGCGCGGCTCGGCCGCGGTCTCCTCCGGCTCCGGCTACCCCGCCGCCCTCTCTGGCGCCTTCTCCGGCCGCTCTCCGGCTTCCTCGCACTGCTCCGGCGAGCCCGGCTCCGGCGACCTCGGACCCGGGCCGATCCAGATCTGGTTGATTCTTCCCCCTCCGTTTTTCACTGTCTGATTTCTGCAGTAAAATCATCGCATGTTCATCGCATCACATCTTCACACCCGTAGCTCCGTTTCATGCGTATAATATGTCAAATTGTTCGCCCCAAAGAGTACATCATTTCACTCCATTGAATCGTTTGCATTTGAGGCCATCTTGATGCCCGAAATGCTGTTGGAAGAGGGCTTCAGATCGTTAGTTCCAGAATCTTATCAGCACGAGCTCTTTTGTCATTTTTGCCATGATTGATGTGTGCATCCTATGAGGGTGATCCCTAAATGTGTTTTGAACTAGGCTATGTCTTCTTTACAGAGGTGCTTACCATGTATTTTTGTGATCAATGTGGTGACTAGCACAAGCATGCAAACTAGGCTTCGTGTTAACGCTGTTTTTAGTTCCTGCTCTGCTGTAATTTTGTTGCCATGTAAACATGTTGCTACAGAGTAATCGATGCATAATTTGAGATACTTCAGTAAGGGTGTTTTGAAAACATGGTTTTGCTCTATCCATCCATGGTCCTGGTTGCAATTATGGAGTATTCTAGCATGTCATTTGCGTGCTCTACTTTTGCTTCAAATTGTTTCCTGGCGGATTGTTTACATGTTATTCAATTTGGCCGAGGTTGTTGTAGTTGGTCCGAGTATGCTATGATGTTGTTTATTGCCACGTATAGCTTCTATGTCATGTCTTCTTGATGGATGTATGCTTAGTTTATCATGAGGAGCTCTGTAGTGAGTGCATCGAGCTCGCGAAGGTGCCTTCATAATTATTTCAATGCCATGCTTTGTTTGCTGAAATCTGTTAACGAAACTTGCTATGTTTACGTGTGTGCCATCATATTTTCTAGTCCTTTTTGGCTTATGGTCAGTAAGGGACTTTTGATCTATGCTTTGAGTAGATTCATGCCATGTCTTAGTTTGCTATTATAAGTTCCTGTAGCATGTTGAGAACCTGCTCTGAACATTGCTTCGTGCTGCTGTTTTTGCCATGTCCAACCTGATAATTTTTTGCACTTTCTCCATGCTTGTTTGAACCTGTTATGATGCGAATTAGCCGTAGCTCAGTGTTCCTATTTTGTAAAGCATCTCCTGTAGACCATTGCCATATGCTTTGTTTTTATTTTGGGGTGCTGTAGCATAATTTCTTGTTGCATGCTAAGTAGCATCACGCTGTTAATCGCAGCTTTGTGTCATACTTGTCTTGCTTGTCATTTGCAAACCGTGCATCCGTTCCCGCTGATCTTTATATCGATTTCAACCGAAATCATCTCATCTTTCCAGCGGCATACTTGGTTTGCCAAGTTGATGCCTTGATAATCATCACTCCTTCCGAAGCACGCATATGCATTGCATATCACATCTCGCATATCATGACATGTTTTGCATCATATTGCTTGCGCATTGCACCTTGATTTATTGTGGTTCCTTTGCTTGTGTTCTTGCTTTGGGTAGAGCCAGGAGATGAGTATGGGCACGAGGAACCTGTTGAGAACGCTTACGAGGATCCAGCCTTCGACTACTCTGAGAACCTTGCAGGCAAGATGATCATACCTTCGAAATCATTACTATCTTCGCTTGCTAGTACTCGCTCTTTTGCTATGTTAGCCCTACCTGCCTTTGTTTACCATGCCTACCTATTGCCATGTTGAACCTCTAACCATCCTGTCCTAGCAAACCCTTTGTCTAGCTATGTCACCGCTTTTGCTCAGCCCCTCTTATAGCATTGTTAGCTGCAGGTGAAGCTGAAGGTTGTTCCAGGTCGGAACATGGGTATTTTGGGATATAACAATATCTCCTGTTTATATTAATGCACCTTATATACTTGGTAAAGGGTGGAAGGCTCGGCCTTATGCCTGGTGACTTGTTCCACTCTTGCCGCCCTAGTTCCATATACCGGTGTTATGTTCCTTGATTTTGCATTCCTTACACGGTTGGGTGATTTATGGGACCCCATTAACAATTCGCTTTGAATAAAACTCCTCCAGCAAGGCCCAAACTTGGTTTTACCATTTTTCACCTAAGCCCTTTTCCCTTGGGTTTTCGCGAGCCCAAGGGTCATCTTTATTTAACCCCCCCGGGCCAGTGCTCCTTCGAGTGTTGGTCCGAACTGAGCAGCCTGCGGGGCCACCTCGGGGCAACTTGAGGGCTGGTTTTACTCGTAGCTTGACTCATCCGGTGTGCCCTGAGAACGAGATACGTGCGACTCCTATCGGGATTTGTCGGCACATCGGGCGGCTTTGCTGGTCTTGTTTTACCATTGTCGAAATGTTTTGCGAACCGGGATTCCGAGGCTGATCGGGTCTTCCCGGGAGAAGGTCTATTCCTTCGTTGACCGTGAGAGCTTGTGATGGGCTGAGTTGGGACACCCCTGCAGGGTATATAATCTTTCGAAAGCCGTGCCCGCGGTTATGAGGCAGATGGGAATTTGTTAATGTCTGGTTGTAGATAACTTGACACTTGACTTCATTAAAATGCATCAACCGAGTGTGTAGCCATGATGGTCTCTTCTCGGCGGAGTCCGGTAAGTGAACACGGCTTGTGTTGTGCTTGACGTAAGTAGTTTCAGGATCACTTCTTGATCACTTTTAGCTTTCTCGACCGCCATGTTGCTTCTCTTCTCGCTCTCACTTGCGTATGTTAGCCACCATATATGCTTAGTGCTTGCCGTAGCTCCACCATATTACACCTTTTCCTACCTATGAGCTTACATAGTCTTGATCTCGAGGGTGTGAGATTGCTGAGTCCTCGTGACTCACAGATTCTGCCAAAACAGATGCAGGTGCCGAGGATACTAGCGCAGATGGCGCAACTGAGCTGAAGTGGGAATTTGATGAGGCTCTTGGTCGTTACTATGTATCGTTTCCAGATGATCAGTAGAGGTGCCCAGTCGGGACGATCGGGGATCTGTGTAGCATTTGGGGTAGTCTTCTTTTATTTTGGTTCCGTAGTCGGATCTTGAGTGTAATCTGGATGATGGATGTTTATTTATGTATTGTGTGAAGTGGCGACTGTAATCCAACTATGTATCTTTTCCCTTATGTATTACATGGGTTGTGTGAAGATTACCTCACTTGCGACATTGCTTTCAATGCGGTTATGCCTCTAAGTCGTGCTTCGACACGTGGGATATATAGCCGCATCGAGGGCGTTACAAGTTGGTATCAGAGCCAGGTTAACCTTAACCTCAGGCAAACTCGATGGGTCGAAATGATTCAGGAGTACAATCCGAGTATCGAATATACTCCTGGCAAGGAGAATGTGATTACAGATGCTCTGAGCAGAAAGGCTTATTGCAACAGTCTAATTCTCAAGCCGTTTCAACCGGATCTTTGTGAAGCCTTCCGCAAGCTGAATCTTCAAGTTGTTCCTCAAGGCTTTCTTGCCAACCTCATAGTCTCTCCTACTTTGGAAGATCAAATTCGTGAGGCACAACTCCTGGATACCATGGTGAAGAAGGTGAAACGTGGTATTGACAAGGGCATTCCTAAATACAAGTGCTATCGCTTGGATGACAAAGATACTCTTTTCTTCGAGGATTGAATTGTGGTTCCCAAAGGCGATCTGAGAAAAGTCATCATGAATGAGGCACACAATTCCCTCCTATCCATTCATCCTGGGAGTACAAAGATGTACCAGGACCTCAAGAAGTCATATTGGTGGACTCGAATGAAGCGAGAGATTGCTCAATTCGTGAAAGAATGTGATGTCTGCAAAAGAGTGAAAGTAGAACACCAACGACCAGCTGGTCTCCTCCAACCCCTTGCTATTCCGGAATGGAAGTTTGACCATATCGAGATGGACTTCGTGACTGGTTTTCCTAAGTCCAAGCGTGGAAATGATGCTATCTTCGTTGTCATTGACAAGCTTACCAAAGTGGCTCATTTTCTTCCTATCAAAGAATCTATCACAGCAGCTCAGCTGGCAGAGCTATACACCTCCAGAATTGTCTCCTTGCACGGCATTCCACAATTGATATCTTCAGATCGTGGAAGCATCTTCACTTCTAAGTTCTGGGACTCCTTTCAGACGGCCATGGGTTCCAATATTCGTTTCAGCATAGCTTTCCATCCTCAAACAAGTGGCCAAGTCAAGCGAGTCAATCAAATCCTTGAAGATATGCTCAGGGCTTGTGTCATCTCTTTCGGTATGAAGTGGGAAGATTGTCTTCCATATGCTGAGTTTTCCTACAACAACAGCTTCCAAGCGAGTTCGGGCAAGGCCCCATTCGAAATTCTCTATGGCAGAAAGTGTCGTACTCCTCTCAATTGGTCTGAGACAGGTGAACGCCAACTTCTTGGCAATGACTTGATCACAGAAGCCGAAGAAATGTGCAAAGTCATTCGTGAGAATCTCAAAGCCGCGCAATCGCGCCAAAAGAGTTACTATGATAGCAAGCACCGTGACTTGGCTTTTGAAATCGAAGACCATGTCTATCTCCGCGTCTCTCCAATGAAAGGCACTCGTCGCTTCAGTATCAAAGGGAAGCTTGCCCCTAGATACGTGGGTCCTTTCAAGATCATTGGCAAAAGAGGCGATCTCGCCTATCAACTTGAGCTTCCATCCAACTTTGCAAACGTGCACGATGTGTTTCACGTGTCACAGCTTCGCAAGTGCTTCAAGACTCCTGAGCGCACTATCAACTTCAAAGAAATCGACCTCCAAGAAGATCTCTCTTATCATGAGCACCCCATTGCTATTCTTGAAGAAACCGAGCGCAAGACTCGCAACAAGTCAATCAAATTCCTGAAAGTGAAGTGGTCACACCATTCCGACCGAGAAGCCACCTGGGAGCGCGAGGATCACCTCCGTTCCGAATATCCGGAGTTCTTTCAGTCCTAGATATCGAGACGAGATCCTCTTGTAGTGGTGGAGTGTTGTAACACCCCGGATGTAGCTTTCCATCTCTGTAACTCCAACTCTTGCCATTTTCGGCTATGTGATATGATATTTCCTCCGTGGTTGGGTTTTGTCTTTTGTTCTTTCATTTTTTCATGTCATGCATACCATATCATGTCATCATTGTGCATTTCCTTTGCATACGTGTTCGTCTCATGCATCCGAACATTTTCCCTGTTGTCCGTTTCGCAATCCGACACTCCCACATGCACCGGCGCACCCCTCTTGTCTCCTTTCCGTGTGCGGGTGTTGAACGTTCTCGGAATGGACCGAGCCTTGCCAAGTGGCCCTGGTATAGCACCGGTAGACCACCTGTCAAGTTTCGGGTCATTTGGAGCTCGTTTGGTACTCCAACGGTTAACCGCACTCCCGCTAATGCCTCTTTTAAGTTGCAGCCCAACACCCCTCCAAAACAGCTGAATAACCCATATAACTCCCCTCCATGCTCTCGGTCGTTCGATCACGATCGTGTGGGCGAAAACTACACCTCATTTGGACACTCCTAGCTCCCTCTACCTCTATTTATAGACCCCTCCCCCGATTTTCGGACGAAACCCTAAACGAAATCCCCTCCGCGCCGCCGGACACGTCCGGATCGGACCGGACGCGTCCGCCGCCGCGCCCCGGCGAATCGGAGCCTGCCACGTGGGCACTCCGCCGCCCCC
>NC_041381.1:199212173-199215966 GCF_002162155.2 Triticum dicoccoides
CGCCGCCAGGCGTCCCCGAAGGCCCCGCCTCCCTCCGCGTCGCCCGGCCTCGCTGCCGCCGTCGCCTCGGCGCTCCGCCGCCGCAGGATCTTCTCCGCCGCCCGAGTCCTCCGGCTCCGGCAACCGCCGCCGCAGCCGCCCCCTGCAGCGCGCCCCGGCCGCGGTCTCCTCCGGCTCCGGCTACCCCGCCGCCACGCCGCCCTCTCCGGCGCCTTCTCCGGCCGCTCTCCGGCTTCCTCGCACTGCTCCGGCGAGCCCGGCTCCGGCGACCTCGGACCCGGGCCGATCCAGATCTGGTTGATTCTTCCCCCTCCGTTTTTCACTAAGTCTGATTTCTGCAGTAAAATCATCGCATGTTCATCCCATCACATCTTCACACCCGTAGCTCCGTTTCATGCGTATAATATGTCAAATTGTTCGCCCCGAAGAGTACATCATTTCACTCCATTGAATCGTTTGCATTTGAGGTCATCTTGATGCCTGAAATGCTGTTGGAAGAGGGCTTCAGATCGTTAGTTCCAGAATCTTATCAGCACGAGCTATTTTGTCATTTTTGCCATGATTGATGTGTGCATCCTATGAGGGTGAGCCCTAAATGTGTTTTGAACTAGGCTATGTCTTCTTTACAGAGGTGCTTACCATGTATTTTTGTGATCAATGTGGTGACTAGCACAAGCATGCAAACTAGGCTTCGTGTTAACGCTGTTTTTAGTTCCTGCTCTGCTGTAATTTTGTTGCCATGTAAACATGTTGCTACAGAGTAATCGATGCATAATTTGAGATACTTCAGTAAGGGTGTTTTGAAAACATGGTTTTTCTCTATCCATCCATGGTGCTGATTTCAATTATGGAGTAGTCTAGCATGTCATTTGCGTGCTCTACTTTTGCTTCAAATTGTTTCCTGGCGGATTGTTTAGATGTTATTCAATTTGGCCGAGGTTGTTGTAGTTGGTCCAGGTATGCTATGATGTTGTTTATTGCCATGTATAGCTTCTATGTCATGTCTTCTTGATGGATGTATGCTTAGTTTATCATGAGGAGCTCTGTAGTGAGTGCATCGAGCTCGCGAAGGTGCCTTCATAATTATTTCAATGCCATGCTTTGTTTGCTGAAATCTGTTAACGAAACTTGCTATGTTTACGTGTGTGCCATCATATTTTCTCGTCCTTTTTGGCTTATGGTCAGTAAGGGACTTTTGATGTATGCTTTGAGTAGATTCATGCCATGTCTTAGTTTGCTATTATAAGTTCCTGTAGCATGTTGAAAACCTGCTCTGAACATTGCTTCGTGCTGCTATTTTTGCCATGTCCAACCTGATAATTTTTTGCACTTTCTCCATGCTTGTTTGAACCTGTTATGATGCGAATTAGCCGTAGCTCAGTGTTCCTATTTTGTAAAGCATCTCTTGTAGATCATTGCCATATGCTTTGTTTTTATTTTGGGTGCTGTAGCATAGTTTCTTGTTGCATGCTAAGTAGCATCGCGCTGTTAATCGTAGCTTTGTGTCATACTTGTCTTGCTTGTCATTTGCAAACCGTGCATCCGTTCCCGGTGATCTTTATATCGATTTCAACCGAAATCATCTCATCTTTCCAGCGGCATACTTGGTTTGCCAAGTTAATGCCTTGATCATCATCACTCCTTCCGAAGCACGCATATGCATTGCATATCACATCTCGCATATCATGACATGTTTTGCATCATATTGCTTGCGCATTGCACCGTGATTTATTGTGGTTCCTTTGCTTGTGTTCTTGCTTTGGGTAGAGCCGGGAGACGAGTACGGGCACGAGGAACCTGTTGAGAACGCTTACGAGGATCCAGCCTTCGACTACTCTGAGAACCTTGCAGGCAAGATGATCATACCTTCGAAATCATTACTATCTTTGCTTGCTAGTACCTACTCTTTCGCTATGTTAGCCCTACCTGCCTTTGTTTACCATGCCTACCTATTGCCATGTTGAACCTCTAACCATCCTGTCCTAGCAAACCCTTTGTCTAGCTATGTCACCGCTTTTGCTCAGCCCCTCTTATAGCATTGTTAGCTGCAGGTGAAGCTGAAGGTTGTTCCAGGTCGGAACATGGGTATTTTGGGATATAACAATATCTCCTGTTTATATTAATGCACCTTATATACTTGGTAAAGGGTGGAAGGCTCGGCCTTATGCCTGGTGACTTGTTCCACTCTTGCCGCCCTAGTTCCATATACCGGTGTTATGTTCCTTGATTTTGCATTCCTTACACGGTTGGGTGATTTATGGGACCCCCTTAACAGTTTGCTTTGAATAAAACTCCTCCCGCAAGGCCCAAACTTGGTTTTACCATTTGTCACCTAAGCCCTTTTCCCTTGGGTTTTCGCGAGCCCAAGGGTCATCTTTATTTAACCCCCCCCCCCGGGCCAGTGCTCCTTCGAGTGTTGGTCCGAACTGAGCAGCCTGCGGGGCCACCTCGGGGCAACTTGAGGGCTGGTTTTACTCGTAGCTTGACTCATCCGATGTGCCCTGAGAACGAGATACGTGCGACTCCTATCGGGATTTGTCGGCACATCGGGCGGCTTTGCTGGTCTTGTTTTACCATTGTCGAAATGTTTTGCGAACCGGGATTCCGAGGCTGATCGGGTCTTCTCGGGAGAAGGTCTATTCCTTCGTTGACTGTGAGAGCTTGTGATGGGCTGAGTTGGGACACCCCTGCAGGGTATATAATCTTTCGAAAGCCGTGCCTGCGTTTATGAGGCAGATGGGAATTTGTTAATGTCCGGTTGTAGATAACTTTACACTTGACTTCATTAAAATGCATCAACCGAGTGTGTAGCCGTGATGGTCTCTTCTCGGTGGAGTCCGGGAAGTGAACACGGCTTGTGTTGTGCTTGACGTAAGTAGTTTCAGGATCACTTCTTGATCACTTTTAGCTTTCTCGACCGCCGCGTTGCTTCTCTTCTCGCTCTCACTTGCGTATGTTAGCCACCATATATGCTTAGTGCTTGCCGCAGCTCCACCATATTACACCTTTTCCTACCTATGAGCTTACATAGTCTTGATCTCGCGGGTGTGAGATTGCTGAGTCCTCGTGACTCACAGATTCTGCCAAAACAGATGCAGGTGCCGAGGATACTGGCGTAGATGGCGCAACTGAGCTGAAGTGGGAATTTGATGAGGCTCTTGGTCGTTACTATGTATCGTTTCCAGATGATCAGTAGAGGTGCCCAGTCGGGAAGATCGGGGATCTGTGTAGCATTTGGGGTAGTCTTATTTTATTTTGGTTCCGTAGTCGGATCTTGAGTGTAATCTGGATGATGGATGTTTATTTATGTATTGTGTGAAGTGGCGACTGTAAGCTAACTATGTATCTTTTCCCTTATGTATTACATGGGTTGTGTGAAGATTACCTCACTTGCGACATTGCTTTCAATGCGGTTATGCCTCTAAGTCGTGCTTCGACACGTGGGAGATATAGCCGCATCGAGGGCGTTACACAGCCCCTCGTAAGCAGGGTGGAGATGGCCACGCTGTGACCGTACCCTGCCCCGTCCATCGTGGCGGGGGCAGGAGATGGGTGGAGTTGCGGGCCGACTCTCTATAACCGGCTTCTCCGGAAGTCGCCAGCTAAGAGTCGGCTTGTCTTGGAGTCGTCCTGGGGACTCGGCTTATCTTGGAGTCATCCCTGGGACTCGGCCTGAGGGGCGCAGCCTGCCCTGATGTCTCGAAAGGTTCTGGGGCTCGGGTTAGCCTACCCGTGGCCCATTACTCCGACACACGACCTCCCCTCTCCCGGACTCCTACTCTCTGTCTCTCTC
>NC_041381.1:199216218-199255918 GCF_002162155.2 Triticum dicoccoides
CGCGCGCCAGCAATCTTCAATTCTGTCGCATGCATCCGACACACAAACCTTGTTGGTCCCTCTCCCTTTCTCTCCATCTCTCTCTCTTTGTGTGTGTGTGTGGGGGGGGGGTCTTTCTAGTTCGCATGCATATATACTCCATCTATAGGTCTCTTCCGCACACTATGTATGCTACTCTAGTCCAAGCTAGATATCTTAGGTGCACTCATCGTACGCACACAAATTCCTTGGCTCGTTGCCCGTAACTCTCTCACGCACCACTCTGTTGTCTCGGAGCTCTTCCCTCTCTCTCTCAAACTCTCCACCTACCCGGGTCACACATACACATGCATATCTCACTTGCACTCGATAGGCCCATCTAAAACTCTATCTCTCTCCCTCGTTCTCACTCCATCTCACACGCACACACACAATCTCATGCCTAGCTAGCCAAGTATGGTGGTCTCTCACTCAATTGTAGTCACACGCAGTCCCCCCTATATGTATATGACTAGCTAACCTTAGTCTCCATCACAAACATGTGCATGGTCTATCTCGATTTCTCTTGGAGCATCTTTCTATCGCGCATGCACCTCCCTCGATCTCCCACCCATATAGCCCCCTCACGATCTCGAGGGGATCTCTCTATCACAAACACACCCTCTCTCCCTCCCCATGCGTCCATGTTCTCCATGTGTCCCTCTCGACCTTTGTTCCTTGTTGGCCAGACCTCTATTGGACATGTGCTACAGGGGTGTCTCTCTCTGTTGCAAACAATCACACACTAGCTATCTTCGTGTATCTCCTCGCCTCGCTTTTCTATCTCGGAGATGCATGCGTGATATGTTCGCATAAGAAATGAAAAAACACTCTCTCTCTCTAATTTGTCGTTTGTTGTCACTTTCTCTTTGACACACATACTCCTTTTACACACTTACTCATTCTCCTTCACACACACTTGATCTGTCTCGACTTAGGCACTCTCCTCGGTCCATAGCATATATATTTATTGAAAAGTCAAACATTAGAAAGTTTGACCATGTACGTGGAGAAAAAGATTACATCTAGAACGACAAACATATACCATTAGATTCACCATGAGATGTAGTTTTGTATGATGTATCTTTTGTATTGTAGATATAAATAACATTTGCCTAAACCTGATCAAAGTTTCCAAAGTTTGACTTCTAAAAAATTTACATGCACTGCATTATTGAGTGGATCGAATATCTCTTTCCCCCTCTCAGCTATCTGACGCACCACTCAGCCTTATCAGGTCTCCTCAATCCAGGCAAAAGATGCTCAGGACGCACACCAAATTGACCTTATATCTCCCTGGTTCACACATACACATGTATCGCTCGTGCTATACATATAGACCCATCCAACACTCTCCGCCCTTGTTCTATCTCCATGTGACATGCAGCCCCCTAAGTACCATAATCCCTCACTCCATCACAGGCGCAAGCACTCCCCCCTAAGTATGATTATCTCTCACTAGCCATCAGGAACACACGTATTGTCTCCTTCCATCCATATGTCTATCTCGATATCTCTCGGGGCATCTTCTATCGCGCACACACCTTGTCACTCGATCTCCCACCCATGTAGTCCCATCACGATCTCCAAGGGATCTCTCTATGACAAACATACACTCTCTCCTCCCCATGTCTGCATTTTCTCCGTACATCTCTCTCGACCTCTCTCCCTTGTTTGTTAGACCCCTCTTGGCCATGTGCTAGGGGTCTTGCTCTCTCGGTTCCAAACAATCACACACTATCTCCTCACCTTGCCTCCGTTGTCGAAGATGCATGTGTCATATGTTTGCATAAGACACACACACTTTTTCTCTACTTTTATCGTGTGTTGTCCATGTCTCTTTCACACACGCACTTTTCACTCACTCTTTCTATTTCTCTCTCTCTCTCTCTCTCTCTCTCTCTCTCTCTAGTTAGGGACTCTCTCGCCAACAATCTTCAATTCTGTCGCACGCATCCGACACACAAACGTTGTTGGTCCCTCTCCCTTTCTCTCCATCTCTCTCTCTCTTTGTGTGTGTGTTGGGGGGGGGGGTCTTTCTAGTTCGCATGCATATATACTCCATCTATAGGTCTCTCTCGCACACTATGTATGATACTCTAGTCCAAGCTAGATATCTTGGGTGCACTCATCGTACGCACACAAATTCCTTGGCTCGTTGCCCGTAAATCTCTCACGCACCACTCTGTCGTCTCGGAGCTCTTCCCTCTCTCTCTCAAACTCTCCATCTACTCGGGTCACACATACACATTCATATCTCACTCGCACTCGATAGGCCCATCTAAAACTCTATATCTCTCCCTTGTTCTCTCTCCATCTCACACGCACACACACACAATCTCATGCCTAGCTAGCCAAGTATGATGGTCTCTCACTCAATTGTAGTCACACGCAGTCCCCCCTATATGTATATGACTAGCTAACCTTAGTCTCCATCACAAACATGTGCATGGTCTATCTCGATTTCTCTCGGGGCATCTTTCTATCGCGCACGCACCTCCCTTGATCTCCCACCCATATAGTCCCCTCACGATCTCGAGGGGATCTCTCTATCACAAACACACCCTCTCTCCCTCCCCATGCATCCATGTTCTCCATGTGTCCCTCTCGACCTTTGTTCCCTGTTGTCCAGACCTCTATTGGACATGTGCTACAGGGGTGTCTCTCTCTGTTGCAAACAATCACACACTAGCTATCTTCGTGTATCTCCTCGCCTCGCTTTTCTATCTCGGAGATGCATGCATGATATGTTCGCATAAGAAGCGAAAAAACACACTCTCTCTCTAATTTAGCGTTTGTTGTCACTTTCTCTTTAACACACATACTCTTTTTGCACACTTGCTCATTCTCCTTCCCACGCACTTGATCTGTCTCGACTTAGGCACTCTCCTCGGTCCATAGCATAGATTTATTGAAAAGTCAAACATCACAAAGTTTGACCATGTACGTGGATAAAAAAAATTACATCTTGAACGGCAAACATATACCATTAGATTCACCATGAGATGTAGTTTTGTATGATGTATCTTTGGTATTGTAGATATAAATAACATTTGCGTAAACCTGATCAAAGTTTCCAAAGTTTGACTACTAAAAAATTTACATGCACTGCATTATCGAGCGGATGGAATATCTCTTTCCCCCTCTCAGCTATCAGACGCACCACTCAGCCTTATCAGGTCTCCTCAATCCAGGCAAAAGATGCTCAAGACGCACACCAAATTGACCTTATATCTCCCTGGTTCACACATACATATGTCTCGCTCGTGCTATACATATAGACCCATCCAACACTCTCCGCCCTTGTTCTCTCTCCATGTGACACGCACCCGCCCTAAGTACCATAATCCCTCACTCCATCATAGGCGCAAGAACTACCCCCCTAAGTATGATTATCTCTCACTAGCCATCAGGAACACATGTATTGTCTCCTTCCATCCGTACGTCTAACTCGATATCTCTCGGGGCATCTTCTATCGCGCACACACCTTGTCACTCGATCTCCCACCCATGTAGTCCCATCACGATCTCCAGGGGATCTCTCTATGACAAACATACACTCTCTCCTCCCCATGTCTGCATTTTCTCTGTACGTCTCTCTCGACCTCTCTCCCTTGTTTGTCAGACCCCTCTTGGCCATGTGCTAGGGGTCTTGCTCTCTCGGTTCCAAACAATCACACATTATCTCCTCACCTTGCCTCCGTTGTCGAAGATGCATGTGTGATATGTTTGCATAAGACACACACGCTTTTTCTCTACTTTTATCATGTGTTTTCCATGTCTCTTTAACACATGCACTTTTCACTCACTCTTTCTATTTCTCTCTCTCTCTCTCTCTCTCTCTCTCTCTCTCTAGTTAGGGACTCTGTCACGTCCATAAGCATATGGATGTTTTGGAAAGTCAAACCTCAAAAAAGTTTGACCAGGTATATGTGGAGAAAAACATTTACATCTGGAATGATCATTAGATTCATCACAACATGTACTTACTTCATACTATCATTTATCTTTGGTATTGTAGATATAAGTAATTTCTTTATAAACTTGGTCAAAGTTTCAAAAGTTTGACTTTAAAAAAATGTTGGAACTACATTATCGAACGGAGGGAGTAGCTCTTTCTCTCTCTCTCTCTCTCTCTACTATCTCTCACGGGCCTCCCCTCTCACTCGAACTCTCTATACCGACGGATTATACGCTCACTGTGTCAGCGTATAGCTCCGTATATTGATTAGTTGACCAGTCAACCAGTCCACATGCTGCCTTGTCAGCTCGTGTTCTGTATCTTCGTGTTCTGGCCCATGTGGTAGTGGGTGAAAATAAGTAAACTAGAGGCCCATCTGACACGGGGTGAAGTAAACAATGTTGAAACCACTCAGGGTAGCACCCCACATGATAGTAAATTGAGCGTGCATTGAGGACAAACTTCTTGCACGTGAAGGACGCACTCGCACACAATTCACCACTGCGCGACGGCATTCACAGAAGGACGCACTCGCACACACCCAACACAGAACACACACCAACACACGTGTACACCGGTGTTGCCACCGGTTGAGATGGATAGCGAGGCTGCCAACAAGCGGAGGCGGCTCGAACGAAAACTGCATCCGGCGAGCCTGGACTTCATCAGCAGCCTCCCCGATGATATGCTACTCGTCATCATCGACCTCCTCCCCACCAAATCTGCCGTGCGGACCGCCCTGCTCTCCCGGCTGTGGCGCCCCCCTCAACCTTACCATCGACAGCTGCCTCTACGACGGGGATTGCAAATGCATGGCCGCAGTCTCCAAGATCCTTTCATCGCACCCTAGTCCAGCCAGACGCCTTGACATCCGCATGTTCAATACCAACTGCAAGGTCCAACCCAAGTTCAACGAGTGTGAGGGAGTCCTAGATTAGGGGGTGTGCGAATGGCCGGACTATGACCTTTGGCCGGACTCCCGGACTATGAAGATATAAGCTTGAAGACTTCATCTCGTGTCCGGATAGGGACTTTCCTTGGCGTGGAAGGCAAGCTTGGCGATACGATATGAAGATCTCCTCCCATTGTAACCAACTCTGTGTAACCCTAGCCCTCTCCGGTGTCTATATAAACCGGAGAGGTTTAGTCCGTAGGACGAACAACAATCATACCATAGGCTAGCTTCTAGGGTTTAGTCTCTCTGATCTCGTGGTAGATCAACTCTTGTAACACCCATACCATCAATATCAATCAAGCAGGAGTAGGGTTTTACCTCCACCGAGAGGGCCCGAACCTGGGTAAAAACATCGTGTCCCCTGTCTGCTGTTACCATCCACCTAGACGCACAGTTCGGGACCCCCTACCTGAGATCCACCAGTTTTGACACCGACATTGGTGCCTTCATTGAGAGTTCCTCTTTGTCGTTGCTTTTAGGCTCGATGGCTTCTTCGATCATCAACCACGACGCGGTCTAGGGCGAGACTTTTCTCCCCAGATAGATCTTCGTATTCGGTGGCTTTGCACTGTGGACCAACTCGTTTGGCCATCTTGAGCAGATCGAAAGCTACGCCCCTGGCCATCAGGTCAGATTTGGAAGCTTAAACTACACGGCCGACATTCGCGGGGACTTGATCTTCGACGGATTCAAGCCACGGCCGAGCGCGCCGCACTGTCTTGATGGGCATGATCTAGCTCTACCGCCGGACAGCGCCTGGAGTGCCGCTCAGGAGTCCGCTCCGACCATTAGTTCGGAGCCGACCGCGCTAACCAGGGACAGACGGTTGTACACCGCCCCAGGAGCCGCGATCTCTACGGCGATAGAGCCAAATACTAGCCTAGTCATTTGCAAGGCCCGCGACTCCAAGGTGCCAGACTCCGCTCCGGACTCCGAATCTTCCGCACCCCTTCCGATCGAACCCGATTGGGTTCCGATCATGGAGTTCACCGCCGCGGACGTCTTTCAGCACTCGCCCTTTGGTGATATCCTGAACTGTCTAAAGTCTCTCTCTTTGTCAAGAGAGCCCTGGCCGGACTATGGTCAGCAGGGTTGGGATACGGAGGACGAAGAAATTCGAAACCCACCCACTACCCACTTTATAGCCACTGTCGACGATCTAACCAACTTGCTCGACTTCGACTCCAAAGACATCGACGGTATGGACACCGATGAAGGAGATGACCAAGAACCAGCACCTATACGGAACTGGAAAGCCACCTCATCATATGATGTATACATGGTGGACACACCCAAAAGGAATAACAACGAGGATCGAAAGGGCACAAACAGAGATCGTTCCCTCGAAAAACAATCGAAGCGGCGACGCAAGCGCCACACAAAGCGCCACTCGACAAAGACCCAGCCATAGAGCAGGGCGAATCAACGGAAGACGAACATGCCATTGAGCAACTGTCCAAACAACCAATCCCCGAAAAAGATAATAGTCTGGACGACCTCACACCGGACAAATCGCTGGAACACCGGAACCTCCACCAAAAGCTCGTCGCCACTGCACGTAGCCTGAAAAAGCAGAAGCGGAGGATCAAAACAGCAGAAGACACACTCAGGATCAGATGGAACAAAGTGCTGGATACTGCACACAAGTACGGCAACAGTCGTCACACAAAGAGCTATCCAAAGCGGAAACTACTACCAGAATTTGATGAAGAGGCCATAAAGCCCCCACAGTCAAAAAACAAAGTAGCCACCAGGTCGGGTAGACGACCCCACGATCGATCCAAAGCGGCAGAGGGCGCCACACTCAATCCGGCGAGCGATCCCCCTAAGGATTTGCATCAAACAACCTGCCCAACCAGATCCATCTATGGCCCAAGAAAGCAAGCTCCAGCGAGCAACACAATGCAAAAAATACCCGAACATCACGACACACCTGCATACAGGGGCGCCGCACATCCCTTATGTTTTACCGATGAGGTGCTGGATCACAAATTTCCAGCGGGATTCAAGCCCGTGAACATAGAAGCATACGACAGAACAACAGACCCCGGAGTCTGGATAGAGGATTATATCCTCCACATACACATGGACAGAGGGGATGACCTTCATGCCATTAAATACCTACCCCTCAAACTCAAAGGGCCAGCACGGCACTGGCTTAAAAGCCTTCCCGAAAACACCATAGGAAGTTGGGAAGCGCTTGAGGAGGCTTTCCGGACAAATTTTCAAGGGACCTATGTCTGACCTTCGGATGCAGACGATCTGAGTCATATAACTCAGCAACTCGAAGAGTCAGCCTAGAAACTCTGGAACAGATTCCTTACTAAAAAGAATCAGATAGTCGACTGTCCGGACGCTGAGGCCCTAGCAGCTTTCAAACATAGCGTCCGAGACGAATGGCTCGCCAGACACCTCGGCCAAGAAAAGCCAAGAACGATGGCCGCATTAACAGGCCTCATGACCCGCTTTTGCGCAGGAGAGGATAGCTGGTTGGCAAGGAGCAGCACCAGTGACCCGAGTACATCCGAACCTAGAGATGGAAACGGGAAACCGCGCCGTAACAAAGAACATCGCCGAATCAAGGACAACAGCCCAACGAGCATGGCAGTCAATGCCGGATTTAAAAGCTCTCGGCAAAATTAGAAAAAGCCTCCGCCCAAAGATGACAGGGACGAGCTGTCTAACCTCAACAAAATCATGTATAAAATATGTCAAATCCACAGCACCCCCGGGAGGCCTGCAAACCACACCCACAGAGATTGTTGGGTTTTCAAGCAGTCCAGCAAACTCAATGCCGAACACAAGGGGCTCGACGCACCAAGAGAGGATGATGACACGCCCCACAAGCAGAACACCGGAGAACAAAAGAAGTTCCCACAAGAAGTCAAAACAGTGAATTCACTTCATATGACAAAAGGGCAAAACAGAACGACGCTTATGAAGACACGCGCCACACAGCCGGCCCCAGAGGAGCACCGCCACTGGTTGTTACAACCAATCACCTTCGACCATCGAGATTACTCCAGAGGGGCCCGGAACACAGGTTGGACTGCCTTGGTCTTGAATCCGGTTATTGACGGACTACAATTTACACGAGTCCTTATGGACGGCGGCAGTGACTTAAACCTGTTATATCAGGACACAATCCACAAACTAGGGGTAAACCCAGTGCTAATACGCCACGGCAAAACTTCCTTTCGAGGAGCCACGCCGGGTCCAGATACCCAGACTATGGGTTCCCTTTCATTAGAAGTCAAGTTCGGCTCACCCGACAACTTCCGAAGCAAAAAGCTAACCTTCCACATCGCCCCATTTGTAAGCCGCTATCAAGCGCTACTGGGACGTGAAGCTTTCGCCCGCTTTAATGCAATACCACACTATGCATCCCTTACACTTAAAATGCCCGACCCACGAGGCATCATCTCATCACAGGGGAATAACAATTGACCCCCAAAATACAGGTAAGGGTGCGGCCGCCTGGACAGCCGCACACTAATCTAGCCCGGACACGGCTAGATGAGTCCGGCGTCAACACACATGGACTTAATAGCCGCACAACCCTGTACAAGGGGCTCCGCGTGTTCACGCCAGGAGACAATGCGGCTCCCTTCTTGATCCAACTATATCATGTTTATTTTAATATAGATTTCTCGCACGCCTATTTACTAAAGTTCCTCTTTTTCACAGACGAACACTGTGCTACGCCCGTCCAGGATACAGCGCAATGGAGACACAGGCGCAGACGTGCAGTAGGGACCCGTCCTAAGGATTCTTTTCAGATTAAGACCCTGCGTAAACCTTTTTTACTGTCTCTTGTTGAAAACATCCCCAGGTTCTTCGTCATAACCGAGGAGGAGACTGGCGTTTTGGCATGTGGCCACGCCAGAATTTTGTGCGTACCTGGACACAAGGGGCTTTTTTACCAAGGGCTCTGTTTCGGCCCGTTTTCATAAAGACCGAATACCTTAGGGAGTGTTCGGCGTCGCGAGTTAGGCCTTATATGCATCAACTCCGAATCATGTCTTTGGTCAAATGTTGGGTTTGCCCGGCTCCTGTGTTTTGCTGCCTTACGTTCCGTTATATCGGCTAACGTGGCACCAGGAGAACTACTGCGATTGTGCCCCGATTCGGCCAGGCGAGCACCTCAGTAGAGAAAGCCGAAAACTGACTGTCATCATATAGCGAGAGACTGGTCAACCACTCGATGACTCTCGGAATCTCTAGGATTCCTCCGCATTAACGAAGGACCACTTCCCGGTCAGGCACACACGCGCCCCGGATTCGGAAGAGCGCGGTGCCTCCAGGGGCTATTAAGTAGCCCCAATGTCAAACTCCTATGGCTAAGTGAAAGTGATAAAGCGTTATAGTCCGGTTGCCTCGTTCGTCGTGCCATCACCTCCTTTGTAGGACCAAGACGTTGGATTAAGTGTGAAAAAAGGCGCATTTTTTGCGAACACCCCCGCATCATATGCGTGGGGGCTGAAGCCAACGACTGCCATCTTTCAGGTTACATACACATATACATTAACGGCCGCACATGAGGTGTTATAATTCTTGCAAGCACAAGTATAAAAAGCTTTTATATTCTATCAAAATATCCCTTTTACAATAGCACATGCTATTCGAACACTACATCCTTCGAGCACTGCGCTTCTATTAAACGAGCGCCCGGAAGAACTTCCTCAAAGAAGTGCTTGGCAGGTACTAGGCTTTCCTCCGAATCCCGGGATGCAACAATACTGGCCTTCATATCCGCCCAGTACGTTTTGACGCGGGCAAGAGCCATTTGTGCACCCTCTATGCACGCCGACCTCTTCATTGCATCAACATGCGGCACAGAACCAAGGAACTGCTGCACCAATCGAAAATAACTCTTCGGCTCTGGCTCCCCCGGCCACAAACGACTCACAACATACTTCATGGCGAGTCTGGATAACCTGTTCAGCTCCGCAAAGGCGGCTAAACGGCCGGATACCGAAAGTGGGCGCTCCGAATTGTGGAACTACAACCAAAAAAGTTCCTCCAATTTATGGTCACCCCGACCTCGGAAATGTTCGGTTGCGTCTGCTGCACTCGCTGCCACATCCAGATAAGCGTTTTCCGCACTCCACTGCCGGTCTAATGGAGCATACTTCGGGTCCCCGAACTTCATCCGCAGCAGATAGGGCTTTCCAGCCGTGATATCTCCGGCCTGACGCAGCTCCTCCTTCATAGCTCTCATTGCAGAGCGAGTATCCTTGGCCTCGGTAGCGATCTTCTCAAGATCCTTCTGAGCCGCCCCTTTTTCTTGTTCGAGAAATTCACAGCGGTCGGCAGCATCCTTCAATTTTACAGCCATCTCGGCTATTGCCTTCTTACTCTGGCAGTGAGCAGCCTGTTTGGCTTTCAGCTCTTCAGCCGCCTTAACGGCCGCCGCATCACTTTTTCTTGCTTGCTCCTTGGCTCGGGCAAGTTCCGCCCGAAGGTTCTCCATGGAAGCAGCACTATCTGCAATAAGCATATATATGTATTGTAAGAAACGAGCATCAAACTCCTCTTATCAGATATCTGGGGAGTATACCTTGTGCCTCGTCTAGTCGCTTATTTACAAGCGCGATGTCGGCATCTGCCACGTCCAGTTGCCGCTTTAACTCGGCAGAATCATTAGTCCGGCTAGCCACCGAATGCCTCGCCACCTTCATAAAAAGGTGACATTTTATACCTTGGGTTTTGATCCTCTGTGCGCCATCATTTTTGATGACACATAGAGTCTCAGGGGCTACTATTCATACAGGGCGCATTTTATGCAGCTCTACCAAAAGGTACACCTTTTTCACGTACCTCAAAGCCTGTCAGTAAACTCCTGGCGGCCTCGTACTACCCGCTTTCCGCGGATGAAATCCTTCCTATCACCGTGTTCATCAACATATGGTGTTCTTCTGAGACGGACGCTCGCCCAAGCAGATCCTTTAGCTTCTCCGACCGTGCACCAGAGGGCAACGGACTAGCCCGACGACCTTTTTCAGGATCCAGACTTGGAGAAACCCGCCAGGACGACACCTCGGGGTCGCCAGCCTCGTAAGTCGGTGCAGCTAGGGGAGGCGTTTCGCTCTCTATCATCTCCGGACGGAGATCCCCTGAAGACGAGCTCTGCTGAGAAGGGTCAAGATCCGAACTGCAAGGTAATATTTCGGTTATCTTCCTCAGAAATAAAACAGGGATGCCACTAATTTTTGAGCCCCTCTCTTTACTTACGGATCGGAGGAAAGCTGATCCCTGTGAGGGCGCAATGCGGCCGGGGCAGTCTCCGGCGCCGGATCCTCTGAAAATGATTTCTTCCCCCGTTTCGGGGTCATTTCCTCCGGGTCTTCAGAGGCCCTCCTTTTCTTTTCCAGGTTGGGGCAATTCTTGATTCCTCCCTTCTTGACAGTCTCTTCGTGGAGGCGGCAGCTCCTTGGTTCCCCTCTTCGCCCTCTGCTGAAAACATAACCTGCATCATCCTGGTTAACACAGGATCTGGCGCAGTCTCGGGCAGGGGGGCTGGATACCGGATAAGCTTTGCCTTCGCTATCCATTCCTGTTCAAAGGATAGCTCTGTCAAAGGGCCGCTTTATGATAAAAATACGGATGGTGTGTCCGAATATGGGGCTGCTTACCTTAACATCTTGGCGATTACAGCTCAGACCTGCGTCCTCGGATAAGTTCGGACACCTAGTTTGTGGTCCGAAGAACAATTTGTACATCTCCATGGGTGTTGCGCCCATAAAATTTTGGAGGACTCGCGGTCCTTCCGGATTGAATTCCCACAGGCGGAGGGGGCAATGTTTGCAGGGCAGCATGCGGCGAATCAGCATAACTTGCGCCACTACGTTCAGGTTAATATCTCTTTCTAAGAGATCACGAATGCGGCCCTGCAGTAGGGGCACGTCTTTGGACGGACCCCAGATAAGCCCTTCATTGACCCATGACGCTCGCCGTGGCGGGGGACCTGAGCGAAAAGCAGGAGGCGCCACCCTTGTGGTGCCCCTGGGGGCTGTGATATAAAACCAGTCCCGTTGCCATAGGCCGAACTCTTCTTGGAAAGTGCCCTCGGGCCATGGAGCGCCGGTTATCTTGCTTACGGTAGCTCCTCCGCACTTAGCGTGCTGCCCCTCGATCATCTTCGGCTCTACTTTGAAGGTTTTAAGCCACAATCCGAAGTGGGGGGTAACATGGAGGAAGGCTTCACACACTACGATAAACGACGAAATCTGGAGGATGGACTCCGGAGCTAGGTCGTGAAATTCCAGCCCGTAATAGAACATCAGCCCCCTCACAAAGGGATCAATCGGGAAACCTAACCCCCGAAGGAAGTGAGACGTAAATTCCACGCTCTCGCCGGGCTGAGGAGAAGGAATGGCCTTCCCTTGAGCAGGCCGCCTATGCGAGATTTCACCGGTTAGATACCTGACATCTCTCAGCTTTCGCATGTCTTCTTCCGTAATGGAAGAAGGCACCCACCGGCCTGGAAGGTTGGAGCCGGACATTGTCGGAGGTCTGAAACGCCTAAAACTAGAAACCTTGAGTGTTGGAACTCGAGGCGAGGGGCGGATTTGATTGGATTGAAGAAAGAGGGGGTCGAGCCTTGGTCTCTTTATAAAGGAGTTGAATACCAAGAGCCCTCCCCGTAACCGTTTGGGACTCACTTTCAATTGGAGAGTCATGCCAAAAGGCACGGTTGGGTTACCCGCACCCGCATTAATGAGAATCCCGGAATAAGGGGACACGATCTTTGCTTCGACAAGACGTGGCAAGGAAACTGCCTCGCTAAGCGCGCTGGGGTGGAACGGTAAAATGAATAAAGGCTAGGCCGTGGCATGATGTCACGCCGCGGAATACGTCAGCAGATTAGATTTGTGTAAATATTATTCTCTCTACGGTGGCATGTGGAAATTATTTTGCAGAGCCGGACACTATCCTTGTGTTCAAACATCTTCTATGAAATATTTGGAGGAGGAACCCGCCTTGCAATGCCGAAGACAATTTGCGCGCCGGACTCATCATCATTGAAGCCTGGTTAAGGGGCTACTGAGGGAGTCCTGGATTAGGGGGTGTCCGGATGGCCGGACTATGACCTTTGGCCGGACTCCTGGACTATGAATATACAAGCTGGAAGACTTTGTCCCGTGTCCGGATAGGGACTTTCCTTGGCATGGAAGGCAAGCTTGGAGATACGATATGAAGATCTCCTCCCATTATAACCGACTCTATGTAACCCTAGCCCTCTCCGGTGTCTATATAAATCGGAGAGGTTTAGTCCGTAGGACGAACAACAATCATACCATAGGCTAGCTTCTAGGGTTTATCCTCTCTGCTCTCGTGGTATATCAACTCTTGTAATACCCATACCATCAATATCAATCAAGCAGGAGTAGGGTTTTACCTCCACCGAGAGGGCCCGAACCTGGGTAAAAACATCGTGTCCCCTGTCTCCTATTACCATCTGCCTAGACGCATAGTTCGGGACCCCCTACCCGAGATCCGCCGGTTTTGACACCGACAGAGTTGTTCTTATCCCCCGCCCTAGATTAGCTCAAGGATCTCAGCTTTGAAGCTTGACGATGTCGCTCTTTGCCGCCGTCTGCGCTCTGCCTCACGCCAACGCTGCGCCGCGCCAGCTTCAGCTCCTGCTATCTTCCTCAGATTAATGCCACGCCCGCCCTTCTTCTCCCTCAACTCAAGCAACTCGACCTCTTCGACGTTTTCATCTTGAAGAAGGCTATGGAGCACCTGGTCCACAGCTCTACTGCGCTCGAGTACCTTTGTCTTGAGCAGATCCACGGGTTCATCAGCCTCCACATCGCCTCGACGAATCTCCAATGGATTTATGTGTCTTGCTGGCCCCGCAACAAGACATCAATTGGGAAGAGACCACTCTAGCTGTTCCACGTTATGGTCATTGAGAATGCGCCTTTCCTTGAGAGATTGCTTGTATCGTATCTAGAAGGTCCAACAAAAATCAGGGTCATTGACGTGCCGAAATTGACAGGGTTGGTTTACTCGTCTGCCAAATTCTCTGAACTATTTATTGGATCCATAATCGTTCAGGTATAGCACTCATCTTCTTCTTCGTCTTCTTGAAATTCACATTTTTAAATTTCTTCTTGATGTATTTACGATCGTCTTTCAGAAAATGATTCCCGCAAGCTTGACCCAGTCTATGCGCACAGTGAAGATCTTGGCAATAAAATCTATCTGCCCCAATCTGGATCAAGTTGTTGGATTCCATACATGCTTTTCGTGCACGGAGAAGCTACTCATCGAGGTGAAACTTCTTTCCTATTAGTAAACGATAATCACAACGTACCTCAATTTTTTCATAATTGTCCCAAATTACGATGAAAAGTATAGTGTTCAAAACTACATCTACGCACTGCACCGAAAGAAATGTTTTAAGTATTTTTTCTCACGTGATCACCTGCATCGTTTTTATGTTGTACTACTATAGTAGCCTAGGCTAGTCATAGTGGAAAGTAACTTAGACTACTCCAGTAACTCTATGGTTACCCTAAGAGCAAGTACTACCTCCATCCTGGTTTACTCTTCCTATATTGTAGTATCAAAATTTGACCATAGATTTAACTGACAAAATGTTAATGCATGTCACTAAGAACTATATCGTTGGATTCGTATTTGAACATAATTTCAAATGGTGTAATTTTTAGTGACATGCATTGGCATTTTCTTAGGTAAATCTATGGTCAAAATTTTATACTAAATACAAGGTAGTACTCCCTCCGTCCCAAATTTCTTGTCTTACATTTGTTTAGATACGGATGTATCTAACACTAAAATGTAACAAGATACATCCGTATTTAGACAAATTTAAGACAAGAATTTTGGGACAGAGGGAGTACAAATTTAAGACAAGAATTTTAGTACAAGGGTGGGGGGCGCGCCCTCCCCCCTGGGCGCGCCCTCTTGCCTCGTGGGGCCCCCGTAGCTCCATCGACGTTCTCCCTGCACCCATATATACCTACGTACCCTAAAACTTCCAAAACAGAAGATAGATCGGGAGTTCCGCCGCCGCAAGCCTCTTTAGCCACCAAAAACCAATCGGGACCCCGTTCCGGCACCCTACCGGAGGGGGATCCCATCACCGGAGGCCATCTTCATCATCCCGACACTATCCATGACGAGGAGGGAGTAGTTCACCCTCGGGGCTGAGGGTATGTACCAGTAGCTATGTGTTTGATCTCTCTCTCTCGTGTTCCTCTATGGCACGATCTTGATGTATCCCGAGCTTTGCTATTGTAGTTGGATCTTATGATGTTTCTCCCCCTCTACTCTCTTGTGATGAATTGAGTTTCCCCTTTTGAAGTTATCTTATCGGATTGAGTCTTTTATGAACACTTGATGTATTTCTTGCCGTGATTATCTGTGGTGACAATGGGATATCATGTGCCACTTGATGTATGTTTTGGTGATCAACTTGCGGGTTTCGTGACACTTGGGAACTTATGCATAGGGGTTGGCACACGTTCTTGACTATCCGGTAGTAGCTTTGGGGCACTCTTTGAAGTACTTTTATGTTGGTTGGATGAATCTGAGATTGTGTGTTGCATATCGTATAATCATGCCCACGGATACTTGAGGTGACAATGGAGTATCTAGGTGACATTAGGGTTTTGGTTGATTTGTGTCTTAAGGTGTTATTCTAGTACGAACTCTTTTATAGATCGATCCGAAAGAATAGCTTTGTGGTGGTTTCGTACCCGACCATAATCTCTACGTTTGTTCTCCGCTATTAGTGTCTTTGGAGTGACTCTTTGTTGCATGTTGAGGGCTTTTCATATGTTCTATCTATGTTATTATTGTTGAGAGAACTTACACTAGTGAAAGTATGAATCCTAGGCCTTGTTTCCTACCATTGCAATACTGTTTACACTCACTTTTACCACTCGCTACCTTGCTGTTTTTATTATTTTAGATTACAAAAACCTATATCTACTATCTATTTTGCACTTGTATCTTCATCTCTTTGCTGAACTAGTGCACCTATACAATTTACCATTGTATTGGGTGTGTTGGGGACACAAGAGACTCTTTGTTATTTGGTTGCAGGGTTGTTTGAGAGAGACCATCTTCATCCTACGCCTCCTACGGATTGATAAACCTTAGATCATCCACTTGAGGGAAATTTGCTACTGTCCTACAAACCTGTGCACTTGCAGGCCCAACAACGTCTACAAGAAGGAGGTTGTGTAGTAGACATCACACTGCATGTCGTGTTTGGTAGTCTCAAGTCATTAAAAGCATGCACATCCCAAATCTCTTATTAGTTGATATGTCAAGAAACAAGAAACGAGGTAGAAGTTAATGCACCGCGCCTAAGTGTTTTGGGATTATTTGGTTTTCGCAAGATGACTTACACACCTAGATGGAGGGAGTAGTACGAAATCCTATGCACCTACGCATGCTAACCAAGGGCAAGAGTGATCACTCCAATTGCAAGATGAGTTGACTAGAAGCTAAGCTAGACCCATGGAGGCGATGAGTGCGAGCATCAGCCGGCTGTGCCATATTGTCCATGATGCCGGCCTGCGGCTCGACACCGAGGAACATCTCCAGGTATTGCTTGAGGCTGCCTGGGCGAGGGGCCGCTTAGACGACAACTTCGTCTCCTCGTTCGATGAGGTCCTCGTCAGTTTCCTTGACAAGTTCACCGTCGTCAAGAAGCTCGCGGACGACTTTGACGTACGCCTCAAGCCGATGTGCCCAGGTGAAAGTGCAACTATCCCTAGGTGGTTTTGGTAATCATAACAACATATAGCTCATTGAGCTAATGCTATTCCAAGACTATTATTTCAGGAAAGCTCAATGAATGGCATGGCATGGATGATGAAAGTGGATCCCTCAAAATACTAATGACAAAGGATAGGCTCAAGCTCAAAAGCTCAAGACTCTTCATTTTACATTTTAGTGATCCAAGATCACATTGAGTCTATAGGAAAAGCCAATACTATCAAGGAGGGATGAGGTGTTGCTTAATGAACCTCTTGCTTCATGTGTTTGGTGATATGCTCCAAAAACCCTCAACTACTTTCTCACATCCACAAATGACCTAAACCTAAAGCCAAAATCGGTCACACCGATTCTTCCTATCCGACGCCACCGAGTTCTAATGTCATAGACACTGCCACAAACCCTAGGTAAATTGGTCCTACCGATAGGGATCTCGGTCTCACCGAGATGGGATTGTAATCTCCCTGTTTCCCTTCATAACGTTTTGGTCTAACCGAAGTGAGCGATCGGTCCCACCGAGATTGCAATGTAAACTCTCTGTTTCCCTTTTGTAACATTTCGGTCTCACCGAAAAGAGCAAATCGGTCCCACCGAGTTTACCTGACCAACTCTATGGTTAGCTAATTACCAAAATCAGTCTCACCGAGTTTGTGTAATTGGTCTTACCGAGATTACGTTATGCCCTAACCCTAACCATATCGGTCCTACCGAGTTGCATTTCGGTCCCACCAAAAATCCTAACGGTCACTAGGTTTACTGAATCGGTCCGACCGAGTTTGATGATTCGGTCCCACCTGGTTTGGTAAATGGTGTGTAATGGTTAGATTTTGTGTGGAGGCTATATATACCCCTCCACTTCCTCTTCATTCGTGGAGAGAGCCATCAGAACAAACCTACACTTCCAACTTACCATTTCTGAGAGAGAACCACCTACTCATGTGTTGAGGCCAAGATACTCAATTCCTACCATATGAATATTGATCTCTAGCCTTCCCCAAGTTGCTTTCCACTCAAATCTTCTTTCCACCATATCCAAAACCTATGAGAGAGAGAGTTGAGTGTTGGGGAGACTATCATTTGAAGCACAAGAGGAAGGAGTTCATCATCAACGCACCATTTGTTACTTCTTGGAGAGTGGTGTCTCCTAGATTGGCTAGGTATCACTTGGGAGCCACCGACAAGATTGTGGAGTTGAACCAAGGAGTTTGTAAGGGCAAGGAGATCGCCTACTTCATGAAGATCTACCGCTAGTGAGGCAAGTCCTTCGTGGGCGACGGCCATGGTGGGATAGACAAGGTTGCTTCTTCGTGGACCCTTCGTGGGTGGAGCCCTCCGTGGACTCGCGCAACCGTTACCCTTCGTGGTTTGAAGTCTCCATCAACGTGGATGTACGATAGCACCACCTATCAGAACCACGCCAAAAACATCTGTGTCTCCAATTGCGTTTGAATCCTCCAAGCCCTTCCCTTTACTTTTTTGCAAGTTGCATGCTTTAATTTCCGCTGCCTATATACTCTTTGCAAGCTTGCTTGAATTGTGATGATTGCTTGACTTGTCCTAAGATAGTTAAAATCTGCCAAACTCTAAAATTGGGAAAAGGCGAAGTTTTTTTTAATTGGTCAAGTAGTCTAATCACCCCCCTCTAGACATACTTCAAGGTTCTACAAGTGGTATCAGATGTTTTATCTCCATTTGCTTTGATTTCCATAGCTTTTGGTGGTCATAGCATTGGTTTCACAATCTACGAGAGTATGGCGTCTAGTGAGGGAAATTATCACCGTAGAGGTCCTTACTTTGATGGTACAAATTTTGCTAGTTGGAAGCATAAGATGAAAATGCATATTCTCGGACATAACCCCGCCGTTTGGGCAATTATTTGTATTGGCTTGCAAGGTGAATTCTTTGATGGGAGAGAGCCGAACCGTGAAGCTAATGCAGAAGAACTGAAGATGCTGCAATACAACGCTCAAGCTTGTGATATCATCTTCAACGGATTGTGCCCCGAAGAATTCAACAAAATCAGCCGTCTTGAGAATGCAAAGGAAATTTGGGATACTTTGATTGATATGCATGAAGGTACCGACTCCATCAAGGAATCCAAGTTGGATGTGCTCCAAAGTCAGCTTGACAAGTTCAAAATGAAGGATGGTGAAGGTGTCGCTGAAATGTACTCTAGGCTTGCACTTATCACAAATGAGATTGCCGGCTTAGGAAGTGAAGAGATGACCGACAGATTCATCATCAAGGACATCCTAAGAGCATTGGATGGAAAGTATGATACCGTGTGCACATTGATCCAAATGATGCCAAACTACAAAGATCTCAAGCCAACGGAAGTCATTGGAAGAATTGTTGCTCATGACATGTCACTTAAGGATAAGGAGGAACTTCACAACAAGTCAAGTGTTGCTTACAAAGCCTCATGTGAAGCCCCCACATCAGCAAGTGAGAAACAAACCTTCAATGAAGAATTGAGCTTAATGGTGAAGAACTTCAACAAATTCTACAAGAGTAGAAGCAAAGAAAGAAGCTCCAAGTAAAGGTCTTACAATGACAAAAGATCTTCTAGTCAAGAGCGTAACTGCTACAATTGTGGGAGACCCGGACACTATTCCAATGAGTGTATGGCACCCTACAAAAGAAGAGAAGATTCTCCAAAAAAAGAAGCAAAAGAGAAGAATCACCACCAAGAGAGAGAGGAGGAGTAGAGATGATCGTTATGAACGAAGACCCTCACGGAGAAGCAAGGATTCAGAAAGGAAGGACAAGTCATCAAGGAGCTACACAAAACGAAGACATCAAGCTCATGTTGGTGAATGGGTATCCGGCTCCGACTCCGACCATCACTCCAAGAGAAGCTATCACTCCGACTCCGAATATACTCAAGATGAAGGTGTTGCCGGTCTAGCACTTGTGTCAACCAACTCCTACGACATATTTGATTCACCAAATGAAGGAATTGGAAGATGCTTCATGGCCAAAGGTCTGAAGGTAACACATCCCGAGGATGTTGATTTCAATAGTGATGAAGATGACTTGCTTGTGGATGATGATTTACTTGTTGACAACTCTAGTGATGAATACTACGATGAAACGTCAATTAATCATGCTAATCAAGATAAAACGAATGACAATGATAAGGAGAAGATTGAGCTTCTAACTAAAGAACTAAACACTCTTAAGTTGGCTCATGAAACTATCTTCGAAGATCATCGAGAAATTTTAAGGGCTCATGAGAAGTTACGCTTTGAAAAGCTCAATCTTGAGCAAGAGCATGAGTTCTTAAAAGCAATCAATGATGATCTCCGTAAGAAAAGTTCTTCTTACATTGCCAAACGTTTACTCTTATCTACTTACATGCCTCAAGTCAAGTCTAGTAACAAGTACAAGAAAGATACTTCCTCTAGTAGTAACATTTATGTCAAATCCAATATTGTTGCTTCTAGTAGTTCTCTTGATTCCACTAATGATTCTCTTAGCCAAGTTACACTTGAGCAAGAAAATAGCTTATTGAAGGGAATTATAGAGAAATGTGTTTACAAGAGCCTTGGCGGGAGTAAGCAATTCGAGGAAATTGTACGCAAGCAAGGAAGGCACCGGAAGAATCAAGGTGTTGGTTTTGAACGAAAGTTCAATGCCAATGGAGTTGAGTGGGAAGAAGATCAATACCCCAAGACGAAGTTTGTTCCTCAACAAGAGAAGTATGATCCTACTTCCTTCAAAGGAACACAAGCACCAGATGATCTTCCACCACAAGACCGCAAGAACAAAGGCAAGGACAAGCTTCAAGAAGAGATTGATGCATTTGAAGAAGCACCTAAGGTCTCGGTCAAGTGGGTTCCCAAGACTACGTCAAGTTCTACTTCATTAAGTACAACTACAACTCCAAGGATTCCCATCAAGATGATGTGGATCCCGAAGAAGAACTAGAGAGTTCTTGAGGGTGACTCCGCCAACATTCTTCACTCATATCTTTTTGGCAACAACGAGTGCAATCAACTTCCACATCTTGCACTTGTTCAAGGAGTCACAAACCCTCATGTTGGTAAGGCAAGGGACAAGGTAACCTAATGATTTCATGGACATTATCTTGTGTGTGCATCACTCTATGTCTATGGATATTCTTGTTTGTTCCTTGTGGGACTAACCCATGTAGGTATGTTGAAAGTGCAACTCACTCCAAAGGATTGCTCCAAATGATCTACATCAACCTTGAGCATCCACATCTTCAACACCTACATGAAGTCATCATCAACAAAACCCAAGGTTAGTTCATCCCTCTAAAAGGGGATCTCACATCTAGGGGGAGCTTAACTCTAAGAATTGAGTCAAAGCAACTCTAATGGTGTGAACACATCAATGCATTATGTAAAAGTGGTAACCCCACTTGAGCTTAAACGATGAGTATGACCTATGATCAAATGTTTTCATTTGACTCCTAAGTCAATATACTCATATATAGATGACCTAGTCATTGCCAATTGTTTGATAGATGCTAGAATTGGTTGTGCATGTTTTGCCACATATTTCATTTGCCATCTTATCGTGTGAGCATGTTGGTGCATATTTCACTCATTCAAGGACATCCACTTGTTGCTTTGATTGTTTGGTTCTTTTTATTTTTGCCAAGTGGATGGACATGAATGCCTAAGAACCTTCTCTAGCTATCGATGCTTTTCTCGTCTCAAACTCTATTCATGCTACATCACGAAATTTGATCAAGTCAGATTCGAACCACTCTGTGTGAGGAGCACTCGGAGTCCCCGATTCGTCATAGACTTAAACTTCCAAAACTTCTTTGTGATTCTCGGTCTAGGTTTTCAATCTCGGTGCAACTGATTTGAACTTTTTGGTCACACCGAGTTGCTGTAACTGTACACAGTTATGCATCTCGGTGCCACCGGGTTGTTCCACTCAGTCACACCGACAGGGTCAGGCTATATATAGTCATGGGCAAAAATTTGGAAATTCCTCCGAACCTCTTCGCCCGCGCAATAGCTCGCTCTGCCATCAGGGTCTCCGGATCGTCTCCTCATCGCCAGCCGCCTCCTGTCGCTGGTCTCCGCCGCTGTCAACGGATTTCACCCCCGCCATTGCCGACGTAGCGAGTTCATCGCCAAGCTAGGGTATGGACTCGATCACTGTGCTATGCTCGTCTGATTCCTAGCACATTGTGTTCTTAATGATTCTTGCCATGATTGAAACACTCCTATCCAGTCAATGCAATCCTTAGATTAGATGAGATTTGAAAATTTAGGGTTAGGTTTCCGCCAAAACCATCTCGGACCCACCGAGTTGAAAAACTCGGTCCCACCGAGTTGAAAAACTCGGTCCCACCGATTTGGCTAATGCCATTGCACTAGTAACTCTCGGTCTGACCGAGAATTGCTAATCTGTGAGACCGATTTTAGGACTTTGTGAAACCCTAGCAGTCTCGGTGCCACCGAACTGTGACTCGGTCCAACCGAGTTCATCAGTTTAGGTTCCAAAACTGCTTCGGTATCACCGAGTTTGAAAATAGGTTGATCCGAAATGCTTTCTGTGGAAAATTAAAACTGAATTTTTGAATCATTCTTTTGCAAAAATCTCTGCATTTTGTGATGCTCATGCACTCTATCTTATCTATAACTATTCATAGGGTCAGCAGTTAGTGATTTGCAGCATGTCAGACCAAAGTGTTAGTCAGAACAGGTCAGAAGAGCAGATGCACATAAGTGAGGGCACTAGCCCCTCTAGCACTTCAGAAGAAGGCAGCAGGAGCACCCCAAGCAACCTGCCTAAAGCTGCCACCAGGACAAGGAAGAAGAGAACCTCAGATTCTGAGGATGAGGACTACATGGCAGAAGAGGATGAGGCTACTTCCAAGAAAGTAGAGCTCAAGAAGAAGTTCATCTCAACTGCAGTAAAGCCAGGCATGAAGATTAAAAGGCTAGCAGGAAGATAACCAATATCCAAAGCCAGAGTCTCCACTCAAATTCCTTTGGAATTCCAATCCAAAGAGCCTGCTGCTAAGGGAAAGAAAAGGAAAGAAAGGGTCAAAAAGACCATAGCCAGAGTTGTTGGGCAACCTTCCATGATGGAAGAGGAAGAAGAGGTTGCTGCACCAGCACCCAAGGCACAAAAGCTTATGGGTGATGCAATTAAGTCAGGGGATGCAACATCAAACCCAAGGAAGCACCCAAAGCTTCCCCCAAGCCCAAGCTTGCACCAAAGAGGAATACCAGGAGTATTCCAGCTGCTGAGAAGAACAAGGCCCCAGTGCCTGAAGTTGCTGATGAGGAAGATGAAGAAGGACAAGTCCTGAGGAAGCTCAAGCCCAAGATACCAGACCATAATGATGCCCATCCTGTGGCTGGGGACATGAACATCAGAAGAGACTCAGGGTTGAGGCTATGGAAGTTGACAGATCCATATGCCACAAGGAGAAGGACTGCTGTTGATTACAGGTTCCATACAAAGGAACATCAGGACTTCTATGAGACAACTTTGTTGGACAAGAAGCCCATAGTGTGTGATATGAGGTGGGTCGACTGGACCTACATGAAGGAAAATGAAGAACACTATCCTGGAGTGTATGATAGTTTTGAAGCTTGTGGAGTTGCAGATTTTGTTGGGCAGAAGCTCACCAACTGGAATGATGAACTCATTATGCAATTCTACTCCACAGCACACTTCTATCCAGATGGCACAATAGTGTGGATGTCAGAAGGTACAAGGTACCAGTCAACTATTGAGGAGTGGGCAAAACTGATCAATGCCCCCAAGGAGAGTGAAGATGACTTGGATGTCTATGCCAAGAAGAAAATGGGACACAATACCATGGCACATATGTACAAGGAGATCCCAGACAAAGCTCTAGAGACTTTCTCCTTTGGATCAGTCCACTTTCTTCTGTCAGGGCTGCCTACGATCAACTGGATCCTAAGGCACACTCTGTTGCCTAAGTCTGGTGACCACAACATGATTAGAGGGCATGCAATCAACATGTTTCATTTGTTTGATGTGCCTCAGAAATTCAAGGTCATGAGCCTTATGGTTGAGACCATTAAGAGGACAGCGGCAGATCAAAAGAGAAGATGTGGATATGCCCCTCAGATTCAGGAGTTGATTAACTCAAAGATGGGCACAAGAAAATATCTATTGGATAAGGAACATTTTCCTCTTTATCCAGACTTTGAGGACAATCAGGTTGTCATGACTGAGAATGAACCATCATCAGTACAAGGTCAAGAGAAGAAGGAGAAGGCAAGGAAAGAGAAGGCTGCCAAGATGCCAACTCAAGAGGAGGCATCTGTGTATTTTCTGAAGAACAAGCAGGAGCAGCTTGGTTACTTGATAGCATCATCATTGAGGATTGAGAAGGGGTTGGCCACCCTAACTCAAAATCAGCAGAGCTTGGAAAGAATCATGGAACAAAAATTCTATGATCTAGATGTCAAAGTAACTGAGATTCAGTCAGTTGTGGAGCAGCTACAGGATGACATGCAGGAGAGGAAGGGCAAGACTACCACTAATGTATTTGCCAGAGTGCCTAGAGCTCAGAGGTCAGCTGCAGTGCCTGTGCCAGACTCCAGAGCCACATCATCTGCACCAGCTACAACTCCTACAGCTCCAGTGCAACCAGCTCCAGCACCAACTCCTCCAGCTCCCTCTACATCAACTGAAGCCTTCGTCCAAGGAGCCATCTCTACACCACCACCTGAAGATCAAGCCTGAGAGTCGATCTAGCACTATGCATTTTCTATGAACTTTTTGGTAACTTGTTGCCAAAGGGGGAGAAAAATGTATAGATCATAGGCTTCGAGAGAGAGAGAGAGTGTTTCTTTTGTTCTCTCTTGCTTTGGTGGTTAAACTTTGTTTCCTTTTGACTGCTTGAGATACTATGCTGTTTTTGTGAGACATTGATGATCATGTGTTTGTTCATAAGCTACACTTATGCATGTTTGATGATATTATCTTATCTATCCATATGTGATCATTCACTTTGCTTGGTGATGAGTGCATGTATTCAATCTTTATCATTTTGAGTGCTCCACCAAGATGTATGTGACATGGAAGAGTAACCCATGAGCCTAATTCCTTGTGCATTTGCAGTCCAAAGCAAATCTTAAACTATGCACAAATTTAGGGGGAGCTCTTGCTTATCACATACTTCTCAAAGCGACGATGTTTTTCAATCTTATTATCATTTGTCGAAGCTTTGATCTATATGTTGTCATCAATTACCAAAAAGGGGGAGATTGAAAGTGCAACTATCCCTAGGTGGTTTTGGTAATTCATAACAACATATAGCTCATTGAGCTAATGCTATTCCAAGACTATTATTTCAGGAAAGCTCAATGAATGGCATGGCATGGATGATGAAAGTGGATCCCTCAAAATACTAATGACAAAGGATTGGCTCAAGCTCAAAAGCTCAAGACTCTTCATTTTACATTTTAGTGATCCAAGATCACATTGAGTCTATAGGAAAAGCCAATACTATCAAGGAGGGATGAGGTGTTGCTTAATGAGCCGCTTGCTTCATGTGTTTGGTGATATGCTCCAAAAACCCTCAACTAATTTCTCACATCCACAAATGACCTAAACCTAAAGCCAAAATCGGTCACACCGATTCTTCCTATCCGACGCCACCGAGTTCTAATGTCATAGCCACTGCCACAAACCCTAGGCAAAACGGTCCTACCGATAGGGATCTCGGTCTCACCGAGATGGGATTGTAATCTCTCTGTTTACCTTCGTAACGTTTCGGTCTAACTGAAGTGAGCGATCGGTCCCACCGAGATTGCAATGTAAACTCTCTGTTTCCCTTTTGTAACATATTGGTCTCACCGAAAAGAGCAAATCGGTCCCATCGAATTTACCTGACCAACTCTCTGGTTAGCTAATTACCAAAATCGGTCTCACCGAGTTTGTGTAATCGGTCTTACCGAGATTACATTATGCCCTAACCCTAACCATATCGGTCTTACCAAGTTGCATTTCGGTCCCACCAAAAATCCTAACGGTCACTAGGTTTACTGAATCGGTCCGACCGAGTTTGATGATTCGGTCCTACCGAGTTTGGTAAATTGTGTGTAACGGTTAGATTTTGTGTGGAGGCTATATATACCCCTCCACCTCCTCTTCATTCGTGGAGAGAGCCACCAGAACAAACCTACACTTCCAACTTACCATTTCTGAGAGAGAACCACCTACTCATGTGTTGAGGCCAAGATATTCCGTTCCTACCATATGAATTTTGATCTCTAGCCTTCCCCAAGTTGCTTTCTACTCAAGTCTTCTTTCCACCAGATCCAAAACCTATGAGAGAGAGTTGAGTGTTGGGGGGACTATCATTTGAAGCACAAGAGCAAGGAGTTCATCATCAACGCACCATTTGTTACTTCTTGGAGAGTGGTGTCTCCTAGATTGGCTAGGTGTCACTTGGGAGCCTCCGACAAGATTGTGGAGTTGAACCAAGGAGTTTGTAAGGGCAAGGAGATCGACTACTTCGTGAAGATCTACCGCTAGTGAGGCAAGTCCTTCGTGGGCGACGGCCATGGTGGGATAGACAAGGTTGCTTCTTTGTGGACCCTTCGTGGGTGGAGCCCTCCGTGGACTCGCGCAACCGTTACCCTTTGTGGGTTGAAGTCTCCATCAACGTGGATGTATGATAGCACCACCTATCGGAACCACGCCAAAAACATCCGTGTCTCCAATTGCGTTTGAATCCTGCAAACCCTTCCCTTTACTTTCTTGCAAGTTGCATGCTTTAATTTCCGCTGCCTATATACTCTTTGCATGCTTGCTTGAATTGTGTGATGATTGCTTGACTTGTCCTAAGATAGTTAAAATCTGCCAAACTCTAAAATTGGGAAAAGGCTAAGTTTTTTTTAATTGGTCAAGTAGTCTATTCACCCCTCCCCCCTCTAGACATACTTCAAGGTCCTACACCAGGCTCTGCGGTGCCCGCCACCCTCAACGGCCACTATGGTGCCAACCTCTTCGACGCACTGGTGGCCCTGCGACTGCCCACCGTCACGCCGGAGAATGTCCACCTCGAGGTCGCGCTCGCCGCGCAGCGCCTGGCGCAGAAAGACACCATGGACATAATCACCCACGTCTACGCACAAATCGTCCACAAGGACTACTACATGCAAGAGGAGGACGATAGGAGGCTGGCCTTCTTGGACCGCAGGGCAACCTTGGATGGCATTGTTCAGAAGCACGTTGAGCTCGCCACCAACACCGCTGCTCCTCACACGTCGGTTGGTGACTCGACGCACTAGGGCATGATGATGTCGTTGATGGATTCGTATGTATTTTTATCTTTCCGTCAAATCATGTAGTAGTATATGGTACTACTAGTAATTATCTTACATTTCGCATCAACTTCATAATTTTCGTATGTACTCCATGCATGAACGACGCCAAAACCAAACTTCTCATTACTCTAGGGAAAATCTTTATTTCTATCTATCAGTCGCGCCATGGAGCAGAACCAAATTTTACAAGTTACAAGTTCAAAAGGAAAAGCCTGCCGTGTTCGCGTCGCACCCCCACACGATTGGTACAACATGCTGCTTAAGGGGGAATGCGTGCGGTGTTGCATTTTCACTTACAAGTGGGACCGCAGTTAAGCAAACCGGCTATCGGCAAACCCCCACCCCACCCACCGCGCGATGGCTGAGAAAACAGGAGGGAGAAGAGATGGCTGTAGCATGGACTCTAAGAAAATTGGTGTCAGATGGGACTCTTGTGGGTGGCGTGTGTCGTACTGCTAGACGTGAATGCTAGTTATTGCCCATGCTACCCCACTATATCGAGCCTATATCATGGTGCTGGTTACGTAGAACAAATTTCCTGGAGTCCGTGCTCAGTCCTCCCCTATCTTTCTTCTCAGCCCGCCAGCGGACACACGGAGCCCATCGTTTGTTTGCTCATATGCGGTCACACATGTCAGTGAAAACGCAAGAGGACCCACTGAACCTGCACATCTTTCACCTTGACATGCTGGTGATGAAAAAAAATCCAATAAAGATCTTCGGTGGCCGCTTTTGTAGTTACTCAAGAGTAGTAAGATTCTATTTGCAGTTTAACCCAAGATGCACATCACGTGGCTTCAAGTACCACTCTATTTTCTTGCATGGCACGACCTGGATGCTGGATGTCCCACGTGTCGGCAAAAGGAGGAAGAACCCGACCAAATCTTCAGTTGTGCTCTCATATTAGGCTAGTTGTGCTAACTTAAAATTTTATTGTGTAGAATGGATGCAAGTTTTGGTATTGGGAAGAAGAGTACATCGATATATTGATAGAGCGCAATTTAGTAGATGTTCTAGCACTTTTAGCTAGCATAGAGGCTAGAGATAAGACTAGTGCACTTGTTGATAGAATAGAGGCTAGACATGAGACTAGATGCGAGGAAGCAACGTCTAATTCTTTACACTCAAAGAAGAAAGAAGCACACAAGATCGGGCCTCCACAGATCAACAATGAATGCATCGAGAAGACACTAATCCAACTTACAGGAGAATTTATGGAAGTTGGATATCTTCTAAAATGTATTCTTGTGGTTCTTGTTTTCTTTAGTCTTGCTTTTCTAGTCAAAATCATTGTTGGAGTTCGTGCAAAAGGGAGGTCCATTTGGGGTCGTGCGTTGGAGTTGACCTTACAAGTGGGACCACAGTTGAGGAAACCGACTATCGGCAAACCCCCACCTCGCCCGCCGCACAATGGCTGAGTTAGAGAAATGACGAGGTTGAAGAGATTGCTCTAGCACGGACTCCAAGAAATATGGTGTCAGATGGAAGTCGTGTTCGCGGCGTGTGTCGTACTCCTGGACGTGAATGCTTGTTCTGGCCCATGCCACCCTACTACTCCTACTACTTATATAGTAGTAGTATCGAGGATTCGAGGTGCTGGTTACGTACAGCGAACACATTAACATGTGGCTACAGTAAAAACACCCGCCCGACGCGCGAAGCATGTGAAGCTAGTACAAATAGTGTACTACTATTGTTGATTGGCCTCATTCGATAACCTGTTGCAATGCACGTACAATTATGTATTCGAAAAATATTTTTTTTCCTTGTCGCAACACTCACCCAGAGAAGAGACTTGAAAGCCATCATAAATTTAGTAAGTTTATCACAGGCATATAATTTTATTACATACAACAGGTCATCAACCCACATCGACAACGAGGATACATTATAAGTACTAAAGTTTTCATCACACAACAAATAACAAGCAATGAAATGAACTTCAACTCAACCAATCCTTGGCGTTGGAAATGCTTGCTTTGAACCAAAAGTGATTCTCTAGGAAGGGCCATCCATTGTCGATCTCGAGACCAACGCAGGACTGATCATCCAGGCTGAAGCGTCCGACTATATCAGTACCAGGGTAGGGAACCACCGAAATGTCTGAGGTATAGATATAGTTGCTTCTCATAAATGGTAGTAATGTTGTGTCAACAGCAGTTGGATCGCCTTTCACCATCATTGGATAGTTTTGTCCAAGGAAGATCGAGTTTTCTCCAAGACTATCAATTCTGTACCAGGGAGAAGGTGTTGGCACTAGCACACTAGTATCCATCCCGAATACCATGCAACGGGTGTTGGAATAGGTCCGGCGAGTGCGGCCATGGGAGACAACACATGCTTCCTTAGTAGTAACATCAGCAGTGGGCTGTATACAGACAAGAAGGGGTGATCCATCGGAATTAGTTGCCCGGCGCCACTGAGTATATGGGCCCTGCTCATCCTCATGCTCGTGATCATCACCATCGTCATCTCCCCCTTGGTTATAAAATTCAAGTATAGGTGCTGGAATGTTCACAGGACCTTGGAAACACAAGAAGAAGGTTAATTAGTAAAGGGAAACTTGCTAACCCACATGCATGTGGATGGAACAATTATAATTATGGTGGAAGACAAATGTACGAAACTACGAGGATCCCATGCAAAAACACTACCATGAGTGGTGGAAGCAAACACAAGACCCTCGTATTGAATTGCATCACAATACATATCCGTGTACAGAAACTGACTTTTGAGCAATATCCATCCAGTCGAACCACGAAGGATGGCAACAAGCTTGTCGAAGATAGCAACAACTACATAGTTCATGTAGTTCCAAGAGCGGTGGGAACTCGACAAATTGCTATCTTCCGTAGAAGACAGTCACCATGATCGTATTTGAACGTGCGTAGAATACCGGTCTGCTCAACCTCTGGGCAGTCTGCTGAGATTTTTGGAAGTGGAACCCGGTGACGAGTGTACACATTCACAAGTTCCCACTCGCAGTTGTACCCAATAGAAACAACCCAATCTCCATTTGCACCTGCCCAAGGCTTGCCCTCAATCGATGGCATCTTAACATCATACGTATCATTATCAAGCGGCATCAACTTGCACAAGGCGAGGCCTCCGTCGTCCCCGCGCCAGTCATCAGGGTCACGTCGAAGAAGATATGGGAGATCATACTGCTCCTGGACCCTTGGGTTCCTTGTAATGATGTTATTAGTTGAGTCGAGAATGTTCTTGAACGAACCTGCCATGCTAGCCGAGGTGATGACCTCGCACCGATCAATGAGTTCCTCCACCATGTCATCTTTCAGATCAGGGCAAGAATAACAGGGTCGTTTCCAGCCTATTCCCTCCACGGAGAAGACGATCGAGCAATGGCAGAAGGAAGGGTGAAGGCAAATGGAGGAGGGAGGAAGAGCGTGCGAAAATAGTTCCAAATCGAGAGGGAAAGGCGAAGAGTCGGTGGACGGTTGCCAGTTTGCCATGGTACATGAAGAGGCACCCCAGCCTACACGTCCGTCTGAAATACTAGTAAAAAAGGACTCGCCGTCGTCTCACTGATATGTTGGAACGGGACCACATGTCAATGAAACATGGTGTGTGATTTCTTGTGCAAAATGCGATCTGGCCCCGTTGGCCCAAGGTGCCGCATTAGTTATCGACCTTTATTTTTTTAATGGCATGTCGTTCAGTTTTGAAGAACGACTAACTGGTACTGTATGCAGAGAAAATATAAACTACTCTACCACTACTCCACCTCTAGTACTAGTAGTATAAAAAAGGTATATAGGCTGGAGCTTCAACGCTTTCTTGCTAAGGGCTGCCCACTTGCTTCTCACACTATCACCCTCTCTCCAGATCTAAAAAAGATGGCCTCTCTCTCCCTCCTCACCGGTGGTCACAGATCCGCCGGGGAAGAAAAGGACGTGCAGCGTTGACGCACTCATCGTCGGCGAGCGAGGTCACGCACTGACGACAAGGCCGTCCTCTCAGACCTAGCGCCCGCGCGGGATGGCCTCTGTCCCCAAGCTCGCTGTCGTAGTTTGTGCGGAGGATGACGACCACGAGTGAAGCCACTTCCCGCCGACCCTCAGGTACGCTACCTCTTTTCGGACCATACCCTTGTTCTATTGCCCCATCTGCCACGTCGCTGCATGTGGATCTTTTTCCACTGCGCCATCTTCCCAATTTGCTATCCTCTACTGTACTGGTCACGCAGAGGAAAACCTTAATTTGCACTATTAAAGGAAACCCTACTTCATGCAGACTAATCCATGCCTGGGTTGAATAAGGAAAGGAAGGGAGACTGTACTGTCGAAGAGAGTAGGCATCGAACCCACATCTAGGTTGAAAAGGGGAAAATCAGTAGCTAAGGAATGAGTCTCGTGTCTCTTGGTTGAAGAAGGGTAGAAAGGCATGACAACGCAATAGAGAATGACTAGGTCGATCGGTTTGTTGTCCTCAAATAGGAAAAAGGTGGCTAAAGAGAACAAAAATGGGACGTAATCCACATATGCTGGATGGATATTTGTTGCTCTGGGCAATCATACCTCTCTCACCACTTTGCATCAATGGAGGTACATCATACTGGTGTGCCCACTGTCCGAATGGGCCTCCCATGCTCTTATTGCCACTTTTTTGCTGTTAGTATAACGCCAGCAGTCAAGTCAAGCAATGCTACTGCTAAAGTGATGCCACATTTAACTAATGCCGCACTCAGTCTAATGCTACCGATAAATTTAAGAAATGCCATTTAATGTCATTGGATTATTTCAGGGTTAGCTATTGATTGTGGATGTATTAAAGATTTTTCAGCTAAGGCATTCTAATGCTGTTGCATAGCCAGTATACCAACGATGAAACTTGCTACTATCTTCAGATTTTTGCACTGTTAATGCTTATAGATTACATACCTCACTTTCATGAGATAAGTTAATTTTTCTGTACAGTGTCACCAAAATGCCAAGGCGCTGATGTCATTTTATTTTGGTTAAACTGCACAAAAAATTATGAAGACAAGAGGAAAGGTCAAGAGTGGGCACCTCCTCCTCCAGCTGTTCTCTTGATTTGTTCGATCAAGTTTTTATGTTTGATCAATTATCAAGATTGGGATAGCAATTTTTAAGCCCCCCCGAGTTCGAAATGATATTTACCTTGGAGCTACATGGTTTGCAATTTTTTTATACTGTCATTAGTTAATAATGGTAGTTACCTTCAGACTTTTGTATTTGCTTTAATGCTCATGCACATCTAGTATACCAATGCTGAAACTTGTTACCTTTACATTTTGTATTGTTAATTCTTATAGAAATCTTCCAGTGCTAGAGTTTATTGAAATCTGTTCAGTAAAACCATTGTACTATACCCTGTAATAAAATAACTACTCTATTATTTCCCTAGCCACTGGATTAGTGTATATTTTTAGTATTTGAATGGTGTTGCATAGCGTATGGATATAAATAAAGTGTGGCAAGCTTTCCCAGATATGTTCTCAAGAAAACTACTACCTGTTTTTCTAAATACTAGACGTTTGTGTACTTTAAATTGAACCGCAAAAACGTCTTATATTAAGGAATAGAGGGTGTAGAGTTCACTCAAATTATCCCGGTAAAGCTAGTCACACCTTTGTTAAAATTAATGTTCATTATGTCATCGGAGGAGGTCTGTATGTTTGTCCCTAATGCCTGTCGACTACATACCTGACATCATGGTGTAATGTTAAGTCATTTCCTTTTGTACAATGTCACTAAATTGTCAAGCCATGATGGCTTTTTATTTTAGTTGAACTGCACAAAATATACTTAAAAGAAGAGGAAAGGTCAGGAGTCGATCATTCTTTCAAAAAGAACTATATATGCCTTTCTGACATCAGCCGATGTTACCTTATTTATTCCTTCAAACAGGTGGTTAGAAACAGTCTTGCTACCTTTTCCCATTAAGAAATTGGAATGCTTATATTTGTGAGTCTATGCTTCAACTAGTGTCATTTTTACAGTAATCACACTTTCAATATCTATGCAAACAGGGATGCTCGATTTTAATGGAACTGCACAAAAAGTCCAACTGGTTCAACATTAGGAGCATGTTTTCTTCCAAACCTTTATATCCAATTGGTGGCACTATGAGTTGTTCATTACGAAGGTACATGGTTTGCTACTATCTAGCTACTCTTTTTGTACTGTCATTAGATAGTAATACTAGTGGTTTGCATGTGAATTTATTGGCAGGGTGGACCTACATTGGAGGTGCAGGACATGATTCAATGATTGGATGCTCAATTTCGGTTGTATCGGTTTCACCTCTTCCATCACTGCGAACATGGATATCCTTGGTCTGATGAAGAATAGGCGCTACATTTCTGCTCTGAACCAGCAAATCAATTCAGTATGAAATTGTCCAGGGCAAAACATAACTGTATCAAATTGTCTAGTGCAGAACATGACAGATGCTAGGCGGAAGAGACATGTTTAAACCGAAAATACAAGGTGTGGTATATGTTTACTAGCTGCTTTATTTTGTGCAGACAGAGATGTCTGCCCGTTGATATTTTGCAAACAAACAAAGTGACCACAATTTTGGTTGAACTGCACAAGAGAATAGTATAGTCACTACATGCAGTGCCATTTGAAAATAGACACAGAAAGATTGGATAGTCACTTCATGGACTGTAGAAAAGTAGTACTGTACTATTTATTGGCCAACACTAGGTGCTTCATTGCTTTGGTCTGATTATATAATGGGCATCATTTTGCCTAAGTTAAAGTTTGTATTCCGAAAATAGTCTCACCGTGTGATCGATAGAAAACCAAATCATATTGCAGTGGATGTTCCTCCATCATGTGTGGTTCATTCTCATGGTTCCAGCTGTTGGTGAAACCACTTATGTTTGCAAGAGGAATTGTAGACTTCACAAACAAATTTTTCTTCCAGTCTGTACTGAATGTTGGCCAAGAGAAGCATCCATGTTAGTAGGAAGAACAGATGTTTTTTCTAGATCTTTGCTTTTGGGGCTACATATTTGTATATGATCTGTGAATCATTGAGATGCATTAACATGTTGATCTTATGTATGGGAATCATACTAGTTGGTTTTAGTTGCGATGCAAGATCCGAAGTGGCCGATCTTTGCTTTTGGAGCTACATATTTGTATATGATCTGTGAATCGTTGAGATGCATTAACAGTTACTTATTTCTGTTCGCTCAGTGTTTACAAGTTACTGATCGATCACTAGCTAGCCTACTAATGCGCTCCTGGCAGTTTTATTTGCGACGCAAGATCCGAAGTGGCAGTTTTTTGAATAAAAATGCCTACCTCTAAAGAAACTGACAAGCTACACTATCCGACCTACTCGATCCTACACGGATAAATTGCGGATCACGCACGTACTACCTCCTTTCCGGTTTGCAGGGCTCAATTCAAGAAACGACCTACTCGATCCTACATGAATAAATAGAGGATCACGCACGTACTAGTACCTCCTTTCTGGTTTGTAGGGCTTAATTCAAACCTCTCACCAACCAAGGTACTCCCTCCGTCCAGGTTTATTAGTCCCGTGAGAAAGCAGCAAGACCAAGGCATGGCAATAATTAACTGCATGTAGAAGTTTAAGCCTAATTAATCCCAACAATTTAAGTGGCTGCATGCGTGCCCTCGGCTGCGACTCATTGCATGCTGCTCCGCGTACTGGCTGCGAGCGATTCTGAGTGCCTGCATGCAGCCAGCCATAATTAGGGCAGCTAACTGATGCGAAAAAAGATGCGCTTTAATTGTTGTGGGCCTTTTAAATCCGTTGAATCATTATTGACAAGGAGGGAAAAGATTCGAGTGCACTCGTTTGACCATTATGCCGGCATGCAACCCAGACGGGACGGGACGACACGGTCATAATTTCAGTTTCTCTAGTTTTCCACGGCAAGCTAGCGCGCTAAGCCATGCCTGCTTATGCATTGAATTCCGATGACCGTCGCGCTACCTTCTGCCTATAAGTATTGTTTCCTGGCCTTCTCCGGTGGCAGCATGACCCAACTCGCCATATCCTCATAAGCCCCCACCGGCCCGACGTTGCTCGCCACTTATCCTCGCTCTCGCCACGTCCGCCATGCCCCCGCCCGTCCGCGGTAGGCGAGGCCGGTGGCGGTCACCACCAGAACTAGTGTTCGGTTTTTCACTGGAAGGCAGACGGAGGGAGGAGGCATTATATCTGTCTTTAGATGGCAATGCGAAGATCGAGGACTTGTTGGAGCACGACCGCCTGGCGGAGGAGCAGGAGTTGTTGGAGCGTGACCGCCTGGCGGAGGAGCAGCGTATCGCCGATTTGCGCCGCCAGGGGGACATGGAGCAGCAGCGCACCGAAGCTCTGAGTCATGAGTAGAGCGCCAGCAGCTGGGCCGACTACGTGAAGGCCGGCGCCCGGCAAATAGCCCTGTAGGCTGTCGGGCACGCACGCGTTCGCGATGCCAATTTTTACTACTAGCTCGTCAAGTGGGTTTCCCGCTTAGAAGCCGAAGCTTTGGTGGACCACGCCGGCATGGAAAGGGCTAACGCGCACGAGCAACGCGCCCTATCGCACCTCTGGCAAGTCCGAGGCAAGGCAGAGGACGCCGGTGCCGGTGTTTAGCGTATACCGAAGATGGCGGCCGCCATCGTCTAGTTAGCTAAGAGTAAGTTAGTACTTGTACGCTACTAGAGTATTAGTGGGAGTAGATAGTTAACTTGGCTATGATGGTTGTCAACGTGGAAGTTTAGTACTCTATATGTGGATCAAACCTGTTACTTTGCTCTGAATGTTGAACTTTCCATTTGAACGTATGGAATGGGCTGTTATTTTTTTAAATGGGTTGTATTTGTCCTCCACGAGTTTAGAGGCTGACTTGTGGGCCTACCAAGTTGACGCGTACACAATCAGGAGATGATTGTACGCAGACAGGATGACAGCAGGGACCCGCCAAGGTCATGGCAGTATGCAAGCAAGTGCCTCCTTATTTCAAGCCAATAAAAAAGGGCTCCTCCTAATGGATTTCTAACATCTGGGTCCCATGCCATTTTCAACGTAGTCAATAAATGAGATAATTGCACAATGAGCGGCTGACACCAGGGACCTAGCAGCTCACCCGGTTATTTTTGTTTTGGGTTAATTTGATAAATGCCACTCCAAATCTGGTGTTTCCAAGAAATGCCACTGCAATTTCCAAACTTTAAAAAAATGCCATTTCATGCCATTTCCAGTGGCATTTTTTGAAGTCTGGAGTGGCGTTTTTCAAAGTTTGCAAATTGCAGTGGCGTTTTTTAAAGTTTGCAAAAATTACAGTGGCATCTTTCAAAGTTTGGAAATTGCAGCTGCATTTTTATGAATCGCCATAATTGGAGTGGCATTTATCTAATTTGGTTTTGAGATGGAAGCAGTGTGTCAACTGGGCTGTGCGGGACACGCTGGCCTGTCTAGACAACCTTTTCTTTTATGTTTACCACAGACCAGCCCAGTAGTTTTTCTTCTTTCTAAAAATGGCTAGCCCAGTTTTTTTGTGATTTGTCAAGTAAGTCGCTTTGTGAGGCTTGTTGGGCTGCAAATCTTTCAAGACGAGGAGAGCTTCATTCGGCTGGCCGAGAAAATGGCCTATCAGTAATGAGAAATGGGCTCTACATTTTTAAAACACATCAAACCGGCAATTAGTTTCAAATATCTTTTTTCATTTCGAGATTTTAAATTGCATTGATTTTTATGCATGGACAATTTATTGGATTTTATGTTGATATACATTTATTTTCAAAATCAGTTTGAACGTGACTCAAAATTTCGGGATTAAAAACAGTTCAGACCGCACCGACATATGCAAAATTTTGTATATTTTTTTAACCATGGCCACAATATGGGTTGTAATGCTAACAAAAAGAATATGGGCTCCAAAAAAATCGTAAAAAAATTAGCAAATGGGTTGTAAATTATTAGAAATAATGGCATATGGCATGTATGTTGTTTTCCACAGATTTGAGGCTTTTCTAAAAAAAGGTTGACGCACAAGCAGTGGCTGTTGGATGTCCATCCAACGGCTGTCGTGCTTCTTTAATCTCTGCTCTTCCTGCTCCAGCCGCTCAAACAAGCACCGGCGGGACTGCCTGCGCCCTCCTCCCCACGGCCGGCTGTGCTGTCACGCAGGCCTCACCGCCCCACCGTACTCCCATCGCTGGCCTAGCCATCCTTCTATTCACCCACACCTGCTGTTATTCTCCGGCGACGGTAGACGAACCAGTAAACCCTCGTACAGTTGTACTCCCCTCCGCGTGGGAAACAACTGCTGAGTCTTCCCTGGCTCCGTGTTGTTCCCTTCCTAGGCTAGCTGGGACCCAGTATAGTGGACCTACTAAGTTGACGGGGACGAAGGGCTTTGTCAACTTAGTCAATATGCACGATTCTAGCTCCAGTGACCGTACGATGTCCATCCAATGGCAGTAGTGCTTCGTCAACCTCTGGTCTTCTTGCTCCAGCCATCCAAAGCAGTGCCGGTCATGCCGCATGCTCCTACCTCCCGTGGCCGACTATGATGCCGCGGAGGCCTCACCGCCCCCTACTACTCCCACCGCTGGCCAGGCCATCCCTCTACTCATCCACACCCCCTGTTATTCTGCGGTGATGGCAGCCTCACACCGCAGCAGAACCAGTGAACCCTCATACTCCTCTATGCATGGGCATCCACTGTCGTGTCTTCCCCGGCTCTATGTCGTCCCCTTCCTAGGCCTCACCTTCGTCCACCGCCCTCGTGCTCTAGGCGCAGCGTGGTCAACGTGGTCAAGGAACGACTTCCATCGGTCGTGGACTGTACGTGGAGAGGCCGACAGCTAGGTCCACGGCCGCAGCAAGGAAGTGCCTCCTTATTACGCGGAAAATAATGATTCCTCCACCTGACAGCAGGGACCCACCGGATGGGACACTGTATTTCATGAAAAAAACATTTACCCCTGACTGCTGGGACCCAATAGCTACATCTTTGCACGCAAGGAAGTGCGTCCATATTACGGGCAAAAAAATGATTCGCCCCCTGACTGCTGGGACCCACCAGCTACATCTTCGCATTCCAGGAAGTGCGTCCGGGCAAAAAAAATGATTCGCCCCCCTGACTGCTGGGACCCACCAGCTACATCTTCGCACGCAAGGAAGTGCCTGATAGCCGGGTTGTCATTCTGGTTGTGAACGTGTACGTACATACTGGTCGATGTAGAGGCACGCACGTGTCATAGTAGAGGTGCACACGTGTCGTAGTAGAGGTGCACACGTAGCATATACACGTATGTACAACGGCCAGGGTGCAAGAAAGTAAATACAGCCACGTACGTACACACGAGCGGGGTCTCGAACGCCTACTCGTACATACGTACGGTCAGGGCTCGTGTACATGGCTGGGTCAGAACGGAGAAACAACGTCATCGTCGTGTTCATGGGGAGCCAATCGGCTGGGTCGGAATGAAATGCGTCGTCGTGTTCACCGGGAGGGCTTGGACGGAACAGCCCATGGAAATGAGGCCTGGCGTACCCCAGGACGGAGGAAACGGCCTTCTGTTCGATCGGCCACGCTCGAAATGGGATCCTGTTCATTGGAGGGGTCTAGCGTACCGCAAAATGGAGGAAACAAACTTGTGTTGGACCTCCTATGGTCGAAACGGGGTCATGTTGATCAGGAGGGGTGTGGCGTACCGCAAAACGAAGGAAACGAACTTGTGTTGGAGTGCTACGGTCGAAATAGGGGTCCTGTTCATCGGGAGGGGTGTGGCGTACCGCATAACGGGACTCCATGGGATACTGTTCATCTCCACCGTCGACCTGCTCCAGCCTCCACAGGCTACTGTTCATCCACCGTCGACCTCCTCCAGCCTCCACCTGTGACTGTTCATCCACGGGCTCATGTTCATCCAGCCTCCACCGCGCGCTACTCTACCGGCTACTGTTCAACCAGCCCTCTCCATGGGCTCCTGTTCAACCACCCCTCCACGGGCTACTGTTCATCCACCCCTCCACCGTCTACTGTTCATCCAGCCCTCCATGGGGTCGTCCTATTCATCCAACACTCCACGGGGTCCTGTTCATCCAGGCCCAACCGGCTCGATCGATCGGGGTCTTGTTCATCCAGAGGCAACACCACAGGGTCCTGTTCATCCACCCCCACCGCTCACTGTTCATCCAAACCCCCCCAGCAACGCTCACTCTTCATCCACATGCAGCATCGATCGGCTTCAGTTAGCAGTAGTAGCGAAGGAATCGCTCGATCGCTCGGGTTCAGTTATGCGTAGCCTGCAGTGCAATCGCTCGGGTTCAGTTAGGCGACGCCTCGCTCGGGTTCAGTTAGAGCCCAATGCCTCGCACACACGCGCGTACGTGTACGAGAGAAACGCGCATCGCTCGGCCCCCGACCACCCACCGTAACCGGGAACTCCCCAAAATTTTCCTCGCCCTCGCTTCTACCACGGTTTTTTCCGTCATGGACGGCCCAAAGAATGTTATGCAGCTGCGTCTCTGGCCGCCCAGGACGAAAAGCCCATTTTCTGTCATGATTTTTTGTCATAGAAGTAGGAGCTCACCGCATCTATGATGATACCGGGTTTTGTCACAATTATCGTCATAGAAGTGTCATAAGTATGACAGAAATTTTTTCATTCGGCCCAAAATGTCACGGATGTGTCTTTTTTTTATAGTGAATGGAGTGGAGGGGGACGGGAG